>NW_026555105.1:4852500-5217500 GCF_021234165.1 Pteronotus mesoamericanus | reverse complement strand
TGGCTCTCTGTCCGCCCTTCGGCTGCATTTTCCCTTGCCTAGCTGTTCTGCTCAGTTGAGCTCCTCCGTTTTCCTTCTCTGCTTTGAGAACTCTGTGAAAGGTAAGATTGGATAAGCCCATTGGATCAATGGCATTTCACCTGTCTTTTCTGTGTACCCAAGAAATATTGTCAAGGGAGAAAACTTGGCTGGGAGGTATCAAGTTTAACACAGGACCTGGTAAGATGGAAAATATTTAATAGTTGGATGATCCCTGAATGTTTTCTTTCCTGTGATACATGCACACGCACGTGCGCGCGCGCACACAGTGGTTACAACTAGTTCAGTTGCCACTTAAGTCACTTAAAGTCTAGTGTCTGGAAGTTTGCTTCTAAAAAATGTTATAAAATCTTGTTCAACGTTATAAAAAGTACATCGATTCATTTGATCAGATCGACTGATCTGATCCGATTAACTAGAATCCCCCACAGAATTCGAGTTAACACACATTGTTACCCCCAAAAAATGGTTTCATTCATGCAGAAAAATAATTATATCACTATTGCAATAGTACATTAAACAGTACAAAAATGTAAATAAGCTTTCCCCCAACTTGAAGTATTTATGCAGAAAAGAGACAGAGAACTAAACATACATTTTCATAGCGATTCTGAAAGAAGTTTCCATGTACGTCTGTAGAATTTGCAGCAGGAACACTAGTCGTGCACCCATAGGTGCCAGGCATGGGAGCACATGACCAAGGAGGACTGAGAGCGAGGCAGTTGGGAGCGGTGGGGAGTTTGGAGTGCGCCAGCCCCTTCCAATGCAGCCAGTGGTTGCCTGGCTCCAGCCTGTCGTCGCCATGTTGTCGCCACATCTGGGTTGCAAGATCAGCTAGATTTTTCCGGGGATGGATTCCAAAATTCAAATTTCAGTGTAGACACTTTCCAAGCAGTACAATTTAAATATAACACATGTGGGTGGCACCTGAATTCCAATTGTGGACTGCCACTTCGTGATGTCAAATTAGGAATACATGTGGTCGTTCATTCTGCATTCTCTAGTATTATTTTCTTTTGTGAAGGTCTGTGTAAATAGCAGTCATACTGGGTGGCGGACGAGGGGTGCTATGTTTTATTATTATTTTTGGGAGGCCCCAACATGGACCAAAAAGAGCCATACAATTTTTCTAAGCTACTGAGCAGGCGTTAGGACAGAGAAGAAAATAAAAGGGCGTTACCTATATAAACTGATACATGCAGAATTTAAATGTTGTTCATTCATCCAGTCAGTAAATGAGCACCTCCTATATGCCAGGGACTAGAAATGCATTAGAGTCAAAGCTGACAGGCAGTGCCCTTATGGTACCCGCAAACACGTAATTAGTGATTTTTTAATGGTTGTTGGCATTGGTACTGTAAGAGTAAAGGGTACTGTGAGAGTGTCTAACAGCCCCAGCCTGGGGAGCTGACACTTAACCTTGCACTTGAAGGCAGAGGAGGAGTGGACCAGACTGAAGAGGCCCAGCAGGAGCGAGGACCTCCTGGCCGGGAGACCTCAGGTGCAAATGTCCTGGGGTAGGGGGAGAGCAGGTGCTTGCGGGGACTTCAGGAAGGTTAGCATGATCGGACACCACAAGAAAGGGAAACAATGGTATGGAAGAAGGTTAGGAAATCCCGCGGGGCCTCAAGAACTCTGAAGGTGTTAGGACTTTTGTTAAAAAGTACTTGCAGTATAGTAACTGAGCTATGAAAAGTTAAAAAAAAAAAAGAGAGAGAGAGAGAAGGATGACGTGGGAATAAGCCGACCAAAGTAAAAGGAAGGAAGTTGTAGAAAATATGTGCTGAATAAAATAATTTTTGATGACAACACGGGTGTAGAATCATTACTTAGTAAACTAGGCAATGTGCTGGAAGATAGGGGGTAATGATAGAGCCACCCAGGAAGTGCATGTGTGTGTGTCTTCCTGTGTGTGTGTGTCTTCTTGAACTGTGTGAATTGTGTGTCTGTATGTAGGTGTTTTCAGTGTGTTTGTGCACTGTGTTTGTGTATTTATACACACAAGTGGCATATCCAGCTCTCCAGTGAGTGTTTGCCAAGGGATTGTGAGCATGACATGGTTAATGATTAAAATCCAAATTAAGTTTGAAGAGGAAAATTAAAATAATTTAAAAATAATAAAATAATACAACACAGCCAATTTACTGGCTGTGTTTCTATCTTCCGTTCACAAAACTAATTTATATCATTATAAATTATGTGTAAGCGTGTCTATTTTATCAAGCCTGTTTGTAAAGAAAAAAACATTTTATATCTCGCACCAAGGAACCAATTGCACTGAATTGTGTGGAGGTGAACACTGATATTCAAGGCTAAAAAGATTAACTTAAATCAATACCTCGCTGGCCTTGAATCTAGAATTGAGAATGAAGGTACAGTTTATAGTTTTGAGCATGGTTTTCTTAATGACGGGAGCAGTGTGTTTAGTCTATATGAAGGAGAGAGAGGTGCGGGGGGCGGGAGGGCGGGAGGGAGAGAGAGGAAGGAAAGTAAAGGCCTTTCAGGAAAATAGCTAATTGGATGATTGAGGATTGGATGTCACTTGAACTTCAGTCTGTGGTTCATTCCTGCCTTATTGTTGAAGAGTGGTGTGGACTTGGGCGGCTACTGAAGCGGGGACACTCGCTTGTCCTGGGCACAGAGAAAATTCCCGGGGTTGAATAAAATGGTGGGAGGAAGTGTTTGGTAGGTTTATAAGGGCTTATGAGTGGTGTTCTACTGGCCCAGGAGGGAGAATTTGGGGGGCTGGATGTTTTCCGCCAAGGAGGGAAATTCAAAAATGATTTTAATGAGCTAGTCATTTTTAAAAGAGAACCGACATGTTCTTTAAAATGCTCCTTAAAGCATTTTCAAAGCAAGTGTCAGAATCAGAGCTTAGCGGCACAATTTTAACTCAAAGGAGGGGCTGAAATGATAAGGAATTTGAAGAGTCTTTGAGTAAAAAGTAGTCAATGTAAGAGCCACATTAGGCACGTGTGACAGAGATCAATCATTTGTGTTTTCAATTGCATAAACTTTCAACGTCATTCTCAAGTCAAAACTTCAGGAGTCTCTTAAGGAGAGAGACTTTTCCAGTCAAAAAGCTTCTGTCCAAATTCAGACCTTTGGGATATCGCAAGGAAGGCAGATTTCTACATTATTTCAGTGGCAAAGGTCGGGACCTAGTGCCAGTCACCAAAAGCACCTGATTATTCCCATCCACGTGGGAATTCTTTGGCACAAATTTCCCAAAAAAAGACCTGAATCAGACCCCTAAGGATGTTTTAACATCTCGTTTTGTTTTTTGGTTGTGACTTTGTCTTTGCTGCTGTGACTCAGTGGACTCTTAGGCTTTTGAGGTAACGTGAGCCTCATCGTCGTTGCCGTCGCTACCGTGTTGATCGCCTTGGTGTTTCTGACTGTCCCGAGGACCCTCGCCCTGGCGTGTGCTCTCCTACCTGCATTCTCACCCCCTGCTCTTACGCGGACGTTGGCTGTCTCCTCATTCAGCCACAAAACAAGTCAGTCTGCGGCTGTGACCCCAGGCCCAGCTCGCAGTCCTCTGAGTGGAACCGGAGAATTGGAATTCCTCAGCACCCACCACGTCGCATCACGTGGCAGAGTGAGAAAAGATTGAACACTTCCCCGTTTTGATTGGCTCGTCCAAATCCCCCCCGCGAGCCTCCATGGCTGAGCACATGCTCCCAAGGGAGGGCCCAACAGAGGGAAATCAGCCCGCCAGAGCAAGCACTAGGTGCTCAGGGAGGAAGTGGCAATACTGTCCCATGGCTGCAGGGTCCTCTGGTCGGATTCCGTGTGTGGCCAGCCTCCTACTTTTAGCGGGGAGGTCAGTGGCCTTCTTTTGCTTGGCCAATGGGGTTGGAAATGAAACCAAACAAAATAAAATGCTGATGTGCTGAGTTATGACAAACTAAGACACATGTCACAAGGGGGGAGGGGATGACAGCTTTACTGCTGCACTGATTATAAAAACAAAACAAATTAACCACCAATATGGTTATGTATGTAGAACGAAACAACTTTATTGCATTGTAAATCGAAGACCTCAAACATATTTTAGCAGTGTCAGACCTGAAACACTAAAGATTTCCCCCAAATTGCCACTAATTGATATCCTTCCAATTTTATTAGTCTTACTTTTCCACCAACAGAAAGCTTAAACTAGAATTATTTTCCCCTATAGAAAACTTTTATTTTCTAGAGTTGGACATTTTCCCTATTACATAGTCTCCGTAAGATTTATTTAGCCGCAATAAAAGTCACATTTATAACTTAATCACACCCGGCCATTTAAACAGAAACATTTATAAGCAATAATACCAATAAAATAAAAAAAGTGAATATCACATTTGATAAGTTTTACTCAAATAGCTGTCCTCATTAGTGGGGCCTGTATGTCTCAGGGAAACACGGACCCAGCTTGGTGTGAAGTTTGCTGTGTGAAGTCCTCTGTTTGCTGTGTTTGAAGTTGCTGAGCTAGGCCGCCATGCATCCGTGTACAGCTTGTATTCTGGGAGTGGTCATCCCCAACAGAAGCTGCAGTTTAAATCCTGGGCGTCCTCTTTAAATTCCAGTATCAAATATTGCAACTTGAGCTCAGAATCTCACTCTTCATACCAATGGCAATTTATTGAACACTCTGGTTTCTGATGAAACAAGAGTCAGATACATATAAACCCAAAGCGTTAAATAATAGGACCAATGCTGCTCCTTCATCCAATCCAACATGATTATATTATTGATAAAAAGCTAGGCCCTTACTGTATGCTATATAAAGTCAATAGTTCAGAATTGGCAGGATAATACAATTTGCATCAGGAAAAATGTATTAACAAAATACACATATGAAAATGAATTTTATGAATATCAAATGGCACTCAGGAGTATGTGAAAAACTAGTGGAGGAGCATAATAGGATATCAAGAAATGGTGGTTTCATGGTTGATTGAATAAACAGGTGGCCGATTGGCCACATGTTGTGTTTGTATAAGAAGGAAAATTAAAATTGATCAGTAAGCTCCCCATGGTCAGTGTTAAGAGCCGTTCCTTTAAACTGGGAGGGCCAAACAACCTCACAGCTACTTCTGAAAGTGTGTCTTTTGGCTGAAGAGCAGATGATGCATCCTCTCTGAGTCACTCTACGGCCCGTTTCCCGTCTGTTTTCCCAATAGGCTATGTGATTCTCTGCTCTACAAGACAAAGTCATGACGTGGGAACAGGGATCCCCACACCACAGATGAGCAAGCTGAAAACCTGAGAGGCTGGGAAATAGGGTGTCACAGCTAGGAAGTGATGCAACGGGAGTGCAACCCAGAATGCCGAGGTCTAAAGCCAGTGTTCTTGACCACTCCTCTGTGGCTCATGACTGTTCCGAGGCCTGCTGTGCATAGATTTATATTTTAATGGAAGATTCTTTAAGATGAACAGCCCTGTTCTACCCAGGATTGAGAAGCGGACTGCATCCTAATCGCCGGTGGGCTCACTGCTATCCAGTTAACACACTGTCCACCCTTATCCCAGCCCTGCTCCCCCCAGCACCACCCCAGGGCGCCAAAGGGGCACCCTTCTTCCCTTTACTCATAGATGCCTTCTGACCCTTGGCTACTCGGAGTGCTGTCTGCTCACCAGAGGTATCCGCATCGCCGGGCCTTGTAGGAAATGCAGAATCTCAGGCCATCCCAGACCTAATGAGTCAGAGTCTTCATTTTTAACCAGACCCCTATGCGAGTCAAAGGCTCATTAAATTTTAACAAGGGCGGTTCTGGTACCTGTCTCCCAGACCCCCAAGCAGCTGAGCCAATTTAGAACATTCCCGTGATTTGGGAGGATTTCCTTCTCATTTTAGCTCTAGGACTTCCTTCTTTTCTTAAATGAGCCCTTTTTATGCCCCCCCTCCACACTTTTAGGGAATCTTTGGGATTTCAAAAAACAGCAAAATGTTGGGGAAATTAACTGCATGGAGCTCTCTTTTTTATTTTTCCAAATAAAAACTTTGAAATAAGAAAATAAGCCACAATCAACTGTAACTATCCTTTCATAATCTCAGAATAGGGTAGGATTTTAAGTGGGCTACTTAATTAAAAAATTATGGGTTTTTTTTTTCCTTATTTCACCCTGGCCCTGATTGGAAAAAAAATTATCTCATCACCCCACAGACTAACGTCTATGGATCGCGTCAGCTTTGTGACCATTGTGCTGAAAATGTTTGGGGGCAGGGGTCCAGACCTGCTTTTTCTCTCCTTGGGTCACCTCATCCCAGAAAGGTTTTACTGTCCAAATTGAGACATGGGAAGTGAAGACTTCCTTCTAATTGCTTCCCAAGAGGCTCTACTAGTTAATGAAAAGTTGGCTATTTCCTGTATGAAAACATCATGTTCATTTTTGCCCTTAGCAGTTGAGATCAAGCATTTTGATCAAACAAACAAAAAGGTAGCCAGCTTTATGAACTCATAGAGAACAGTCTTAAAGAACGTAAACTGACGTGAGCCTTGAAGCTGAGCTGTTCTCTGTATGAACAGGAAGCGGTTTTCAATTACGTCAACTTAGCAAATGTTTATAGGGTGTTGCCCTTCAGACGAGATGAGAGTCCCCATCGTCCGTTTACTAATATTGTGCCCCGCTACTTACAGTCCAGTAGGACTACACCTGTTCCATTCAACATGCGATGCCCTGAGCCTGACACAAAAGTGACAGGGAACGAATGCAATAATGCATAGTAAGTGGTAGTCAGCACAGAATAAGCATAAAAAGTAATTAAACTTAATTAATTAGCAATGATAGCCTCCCATTGTCGATGTGATTTAAAAAAACAAAACAACTCCTTTGTTTGGCATTCCAGTCTGTGTATTTATTCATTCAAGCCATGTTCAGGACACGCCTAGTGTGCACCACGTAGTATCAAGTGCACTGGAGGTAAAGGAACAGCAACAAGGAGCAACGCCTCCCGCTGTCCGGGGCCCACCTTCATTACCGGCCTCGTGGGGTCGGCTGAGGGCGCAAGGAGCAACGAGGTGCGGATGGGAGTCAGCTCGGCTGCTGTGACGCAGTAACGTCGACGGGGGCTCCGACAGCAGACTTGTTTCTCACAGCCCTGGAGGCTGGGAATCCAAGGCTGCGGTGCCGGCATGGTCAGGTGTGGTGAGGGCCCCCCCCCCCCCCCCCCGATTTCTGCACTCGATGGAGAGAGAGAGGGGAAGGCACTCTCGCGAGTCTCCTCCTGTACGGGCACTAATCCCACTCACGAGGGCTCCGCCCTCTTCACCTAATCACCCCCCAAAGCCCTCACCTCTAAATAACATCTCATGGGGGCTTCAGGCTTCAACACAAGAATCTGGGGGGACACAATCCAGTCTGCAAAAGCATGTGAACTAACTAGAGGCGTTTTCTACGCATGAAGAATATACAAAAATTATTCACTTGTATTCCATTGATCAAGAGTTAACTACGAACCAGGAACTCTGCTGGGATTTGGGGAAACGGCAACGACCTGATGCACCCAGATCCCTGCCACTTGGCAGGTTCTCTAAGGCAGGGATCTCTTTCCTGTCTCAAGCTCCATCCTCCCCATCCTGATGAAGCTTCCATGTTGTCTTCTTGAAAATGAGCCTGCAGCTTTTTGTATCTATCTCTGTAGTAACATTTGTGATTGTCTTTTTATCTGCCAACAAGTTAGTGTCCTCTGATAGACTGGGGGCCCCTCAAGGTCAGGGACAGGGACTTCACTGTTTCTGTACTTCCCTACTGCCCAGAACATTGCTTTGCTGTGTGTCCTCAGTTAATTCGCATGGAGCGAATGGATACATTTTGTAATGCCACTCCTGTGTTTAAAACATCCAGCCGCTTCCTACGCTGCACTTAAAGCCCCGTTCTTTACCCTGGCCTCTCCCCTGCCCACCTGCCCACCTCTCCAGCATCAGCTAACACTGTCCCCTCCCTCATCCCTCATGGATGCCTCTCTGCCTCTCCTGTTTCTGAAAACAGCCTGCCTATCTTGCCCTCCCAGCCCTTTGTACTGGTTCTCTCCTGCACCTGCAATGCTCTTTGTTCCCTGGTTCTTCCCTTGCCTGGCTTCTCTCCAACATTCTCACTAACACCTGCTCCAAGAAGCCCTCCCTGACCACTTCATTGAACTAGAATCTTCCTCGCCATCTTCTTTCAGCCTTTTTAGGCTGAATTTCCTTCACAGCCCTTCTCATTGCATGAAATTATCTTATTGTATATATTTCATTTCTTGTTTCTGCTAGGACAGGGGATCTTAACCACAGGTAGTTTGGCCTCCTTGGGGACATTTGGCCATGCCTGGAAACAGTTTTGGTTGTCACAGCTGGAAAGAGGATATCACTGGCTTCTAATGGGTAGCGGCCAGGATGCTGCTAAACATCCCACAAAGCACAATACAGCCCCCTAAGTAATGTGTTACCTGGTCCACGGGTCAATAGTGCCAAGACTGAGAACCTCTGGGCTAGACTGTGTGCACGGCAAGGACAGGGGTGTCTCCTGTCTGGTTCTCCTCCGCACTCTTGTCTCTCCATCAGCGCCTGGCACGGAGCGCTCCTTTAACACGTGTCTGTGGCATGGACAAATAAAGGGCTGTATTAGACACGTGAGGGGGTGGGGGAACGGGACATGAGGACCCGTGCCGCGTTGTCTTTGAACGAATGAACTCTGTACCCAGTGCCACCACAGGCATTCCCCGGGAAAAGGATGCTGTTGGAACTCATGAGCGACTGCGTTGCGGGCCAGGGTGGGAGGGTGAGCATGGGGCAGGGGGTGGCTCCTCTCGCCTCTGTTCTTGAGGATGCTCGAAGCTGTACGTTGTCCCCCTGCTCGAGGGACTCGAAGTCAAGATCGCACCCATCTGTGTCATGACAGAAGCATTTTTCAAAGGTTTTGCCAGGAAAGGAAGAATAAAAAAAATAATAAAAGGGCTGATTTAATGATAAATAATCATGCTCTGCCTCTGACATTAAAGGGCATCGTTGTTTCAGCTCAGCGATGTAAATCATCGTAATGGACGAATCCTTTAAAAGTAACATGGAATTTTAAAGTGGAAAATATGAGGACCTCGCAGGATGACTGTGAAAATCATCCGTTTATTATCTAGGTGTGCTTAATAGTCTGCTGCCTGATGAAGAATCATTCGCTAACCCCGAGGAATGGCTCGTTTTCCAATTCAATCATTCAGGCTCGCACTGCCCAGGACTTCTCTCTTCCTGCCCCCTCCTCGCCCCTCCCCCCTCACGACTTCTTTTGTCACTGTCTGGAGAGAGCCTGTCACAGCCATAACGTCCATTAAAGCATCCACTAAGCAGTTTCAGAAGAACAAGGTAGGTTCACCATGAGCTGGTGCAGTTAGCAACAAATCAGCCTTTATTGGCGAGAATGACTCATTTGAAAGGGATTATTAGCCGAATGTTAATTGATTAGTGGGACTAAAGCAATTAAAGGGGACAGAGCCTTAGCCTTTCTCTACCCACCCTCAGCACAGGCACCCTTCCACCGCCTGGCCCGCCTTTGCGTGGGGTTGGAGCGTTCCTGGTCCACAGAGAACTAGTTTTCCTCTTTATGGCCTCCAAAATGTTGTGAGAAATCAAGAAATAGAAATTAATTGGGTAAGAGAGGAACAAATTACTATATTACATACCTGTGTCAGGCAGGATTGGTTAGGTTTTGCTGCTATAACAAACAATGCCCCCGTCACAGTGACTTAGCACGTGAAAAGCTTGCTTTTGGCTCATACCACAGATGAACGGTGAGTTGAGGGCAGTGGGCTATATAGGCTGCAGGCCTGTGAAACTGACCCTGCATCATAAACAACCCCCCAGGCCCCAGGCACAATGACTTGCCATAAGAAGTTACGCTTTACTTGTGCCGCATATATCAAACATGAGTTGGACAGAGAGGGCTCTATCCATCATTTCGTTTACATTCAAAAGAGACCACATTGTTGCTTCCTGCCATGAACTGGAGGAAGAGGACGACTGAAACAACGGGGAGCCCCCCCGCTTCTCACCCCAATGCCGAACGCTTCACGCAAGTCAGGAACACCGGTCGTTGTCCTCACGCCAGTAACTGAGGCCGTCATCGAGGTCCGGGTCTGTGCCAGGACCTGTGCTCCTCACCTCATGTGCATTATCTCCCTGGATTTGCACAACGGCTCTGTAAAGCGACCTAGCGAGAGAGGCAAACCCCCATCTCTGAAATGGGGCGCAGGGTTAGGGAACTTGCCTGATGTCAGCGCTCGTCCATTGCAGAGCCAGGCGTGGACTCTAGTTTGCCTGACTCTGCAGACCACACTCAACCGCAGCACTTGAGCAGCCACGCTGAAATGTGTGTCCTTCTGTCTGCTCATTCAGGACCTCGGGAAGTGGACTTGGTGTAATGCTGGTGCTTCCCAACGTGGTTTTGGGTAGCACACAGGACGTCATTTTTTAAAAAATTTAATAGTTACATATTGTTGCAATGTGTGTTTGAAAAAGATATAACCAACGTGGCCACATCGCGGTTTAGCAGATATTATTGCTTTCATTGAGGCTTAACTGAATTTTTAAGTTCAACACTAGTCAATTTTTAAGATGAGGGAAATAAGCCTATTATACAAATACAGGGAAAAATGTAGAAGGGCACACAATTGATACAGGTTTGAAAACGTCCACTCTTTTCATGCCGCGGGTCAGCTGGACAGCCTAATATTTACCAAGACTGTCTTTGGGCAGGAGAATCCTCAAACATGGCCTGCCTTGGGAACTGCCTGTCATCTTTCTTTGGACCCACCCCACCCCCACCCCAGGGGTGCAGACCCATCCTCCACTGTGCTTCAGTAACGTCTGCTATCATTTAGGACCAGTCGTGTTGTCTGGTAGTTACGAAACATGTCTGTCTTCCCATGAGACTGTGTCTCGCTCATGGGGTTTTATTTGTCTTGGTATTTCCAATTCCTGATATTTTTAAATAAGATCGTGGACCTTATTTTTGAGGAGCCTGCAATCTAATGAAAGAGTAAACATTGTGTCAGTAGGCTTTGCTGCAAGGAACAACATACAATTCAAACTTGTCTATAGGGAATGTACTGGCTCAGGTGACTGGAAAATCCAGACTTAATAAACACTTCAGGAAAGGCTTGATCTAGCAGCTCGACAATGTCACCAAGAAAGCAACTTCTTTCTGTTTCCTAAGGTTGCCTTCACATGCGACCCCAAGATGATGGCTAGTAGGCCCTGGAAGTATAAGCTTCCTTATTTATGTCCAACAGGAAAGAGAGAGTTTTTCTCCCCATCTTCTTCAAAACTGTGTGGATAATCATTGGGATTAGACTGCCTTGTATCATATGCCAATTTCTAAAACCAGTCTCAGCTTTCAGGGGCACAAACTGGACTGGTGGGCTTAACCTGGGCCGCCTGCTCCACTCTGGAGCCCGGAAGTGGGACCCGGATCCCCAGAATCCTGTCGTTCCATAATGGAAACAAGGGACTGAAAGAAGCACTCTGTAGCTATTATTTAACCATCCCGTGTCACCTTGAAAGGAATTACTTTGTGTTTGTCCCACCACAGGCTGCCTAAGTGTGCAGGATTGGACTTGAACCCCTCTCTCCATAGACTCCTTTCCCTTCTGCCGGATTTCGCTTCGGCACTACGACCCACCGCCCCCTGTCCAGGTCTTGCTCTGCATATACCGTGAAGAGCATGGAAAGGCTTAATTCAGGGCGCAGCTCTTCTGTTCCCAGCTCCACACTGAATCCTGTTTTGTTCCACCTTGTTAAAAAACGTCTTCCCTGATTTGTCTTTCAATTTATTTTTCTGAATGTTCTTCCAATTTAAAAATATGTTGGGATTATTTTTAGATCCTAGTCATTAGTGCTGGAAGACTGTTTTCAAACAGATTTATTCTTTTCGCTCGTTTGTTCAATATTTGATTCTTTATTTAAAGCTCTTTCCCCCTCTTAGACTTCCTTTCTACACATCGAGCTCTGGGAGACAATGGGGGAAAAGATGAGCTCTCCACGTCTGTGGGATTGTGAGCGAGAGGTAGCCCACTCTTCTCTGGCCCCTCGGCTCCTAGGATAGAGGTCAGGGGCTGCGAAGGCCCGCTGTTCCAAGCAGGCCCCCGGCTTTGGTCTGTGCAGCCCACACCGAGTTTAAAATAAATGAGTGAGATTTGCCATTTTCTTTTTTCTTTTTAATGAGAGGCCTCATTTAAAACTCAGGGTGTTTCCGATCCAAACCTGGATTTAGGGCCTCTTTAGGCCCTGGATTTGAACACGCTGCGGCCACTGTCCCAAACTGCAGCAGCCGGCTGGAGCCTTCGCCCTTTTGGGCTTGCACCCCGCAGCGTGGCTTTTACGTCCAGGCCCCTGTGAGTGAGGAGGAGGCCCGCCGTACGTTCTCACTGAGGAGGAGGAGCCGCGCCAGAGGGCCGGGGCGGGCTCAGGTGGTGCAATGTCCGTGGCGGTGGCGGGGACGTTGCCCCCGTGCCTCCGGCCCCTGTCACGCCGGTTAGGACTCTGCCTGGACACGAAGTGCTGTTTCACCGTTTAGTGATCGTGGCAGCATGGGCCACCTGCGTGCTTCCTCCAAGTCCTCACTCTTGTTGGTAAAGTAGGGACAAGAGTAAAATCTCTCCATAGGATTGTTTTGAGGAGTAAATGAACCCATGAATTAGCACAGTACTCATCTACCGTCCTTATCACTATCACTGTTATTAATCTTATTATTTGGGGTCTATTGAAATTTTTCACACTAATAGTTTCCGTTCCCTCATACCCTCGTGGCCTATTCTCGCTTCATTTTATCTGGCGCATGGCACAGCACCCTTGTAAACAAGGGGGTGGTCAGTGCCCCTAGAGCCGACGACAACCCTGGGGATCCTCGGGGCTGGGGTCCAGCCAACGCCCGCAGCCAGAATCTAGAGCTCGTGAAACAGCATCTTGACTTCTGCTGCTTGTGAAAGGGCCAGGGGCTTCCAGCCTCTGCGGCTCTTGTGGGCCTCGTGAAGAGGTCCTCGTTCTTAAAATCCTGGCCTCATTCCAATGACACAGATTGCCATTGGCCTCACCAGCTCAGGGCTGGGCGCCACCGTCCCCCACCTGCGTCCCCCACCTGCGGAGAGCGCGCAGCGCTGCTCTGCAGGGCTGAGTAGGGAGCGCGCCTGCCGTGAAGACTGAGGAGCCCAGATGCCAGTTCCAGGGAGGAGGCCTGCGTTTACACGAAGACGTTGTGTTTCTGGAGGGAGACTCTACTAAGAGGCTTCCAAGTCTCTGGTTCTCCCTCACAGGAGAACTCCGCAGTCTAGTAGTTATGATCGTGGGCTCTGAAAACACGACAAAGCTCAAACCCCAGGTCCACCGCTTACTGGCTTTGTGATCTCAGGGAATTGACTTAACCTCTCTGTGCCTCAGTTTCCCCTTCTGTAGATAGGGGCCAATTCAGTTCCTACCTCAAGGGAGTCGTGTGAGAATTGAATAAAATAATGCTTGCAAAGCATTTGGCACAGGGCATAAATAGAGTTAAGTGCTCCAGAATCATTTGTTATTATTGCGACTAAGAAATCCTGGAATCAACTGTATGTGTTCCACACACATCTGTACCTCCCTTCTCTTTCCTTCTCTCTGTTACTTTCTCTTCCTCTAATGCTGTGACACAGCACTGGGATTGAATAAGGGGGGAAGAACGATGTAAGGACAGCGATCGAACCAGTTTGGGTCTTTCTCCGGGACGCAGGTGAAGGTGTTGAAGCTCCGTCCGCACCACCTGGAAACTTGTTAGAATCTGGTGCTCTCGGGCCCCGCCCAGGCCTACTGAGTCAGAAGCTGGCGAAGGAGCCAGGCAGCCTGTGTCCCAGCAGACCCTCCAGTAACTTGGGTGCCTGTTGGTTTGAAAACCACAGGTTTAAGCGAAAGTTGTGACTCTGGTAACATCAAACCTGGTTGATTTCTGCCTTCTTTCTTCTTTAGTATTTTTTCCGTTCCTTACGTAACAATTTCAGGTCACCCCAGTTACAACCAAATTTCTCCCTCTCAAAATGTGGAGAAAAGCATCTCTTCCAATAATCCCCCTTTATGATAAATAAGCATCTCCACTTCCATTTTTAAAAAGTTCATTAAGGCATGAAGTATGGCTGGCCCCTGGCAGCTTTCGCAGGATCTCATCAGGAATCCAGGGGACCTCTTGGTGGGGGGTTGGCTGACCCTAATCTTCTATGACAGGCTAACACCACTTTGCCTATACGGCTGAGCTGGGTGCTAGCCAGCAAGAGAGTGGGCTGCATTTGCATGTCCAGGTATTTGGTTTGTTTCAGGCAAGTAAAAGTCAGAAACAAACTTTCACAGAGGTTACTTGAAGGAATCTTTGGACTTAAGGATGTTTTTAACTATTTCTCTTCTTCCTTCTTCCAAAAAGAATGTAAGATGACATTTAATAAAAGAAATACTAGTAAAATTATGACAGTAAAGGGGAAGAAAAAAAGAATACAAGGCACATAATGAAGGAGCAGATCAGTTGCACCAGAAAACCTAAGCTAAGAGGAGCTACCACAACTGAGAGTGAAACAAAGCTCAGAGGTTCCTGGCTGCAAAGGCAAAAAGAGAAACACGATGAGTCACAGCTGTCATTTGCTAATAGGAAAGCAGACACATTCATCAGGAAAGACAAACTATTTCCTAGCAGTAGACTCTCAGAGAAATTTATTGTGGAGGACCTTACGTAAGGTACATGAGTATGTATATTTAACCCAGATCTCCAGTGTTAGCCATGGGATTTATCTGCCTTTTAGGGAAGTAAATTTCAGAGCTCAGCAGGTTGACAGTGTCTCTTCAAATTTACAGTGTCAATGTGCAGTAAAGTAGCTGCTTCCCATACCACGTTTTACTGGACCGTCTATCAATATTTGATCAAATTGGGCCAAAGTTTCAAACTGCCTTTAAATTATACCCAGAGAAAGTGCTTGTACATGCAGAATTCCTGAGTGGGCTTCCAAATTGAGTCCCCGTGCGCTGGAAGCATCTTTTTAAAAAAATACATCTACATTTTCTCCAGTCCCAGTCCTTCCTTAGAATGCTTATAATGTAAATCGGTCTGCAAAATCCATAGTTGCTCGTAAAAATGCCAAGCCTATTGGCTCATTTCGTATACAGGTTTTGATGCAAAATTGTGTAGATTGTTGTTCACAGAATATACGTGTTTGCGTAAAATAAGAGTTGCTTTGAGTGAGCCTGAAGGATCAATTGAGATGATAAAACGTCAGCTTTGCTCTGGCCTACATCCTCGATATTTGTATGGAGTAATTACACGAGTAGGTCCAACGGTTTTATTACCATGGAGATGCAATATTTGTAATTGCTTTTCTTCTTGCCCGACCTGGGTTTCCAGGACTCTGTTGGAGAGTGCACCCCTGTACTTGCGATGCACCTCCGTCCCCCCCATTCCGTCCGTAAGTGAAATCCCACCCAGGAATGTTTCTCCTCCGTCCTGAAACACCCCGTTCCGTGTTCTTCCAGCGCCGGGAAGGGAGTGTTGCCGAGACAATAAAACAGTCTCCTCAACAGATGTGCCGCTGTGGGCCGTGGGCGTATTTCACCTTCACGGGCAAGAGCCTTTGGCTGTCCCGTGTGGGACACTGGGTTGTTGTCATGGCTCTCCCTACAGTCGCAGATTTAAGCCACACAGCCTCTGACACACTGAGAGATGACAGATGTCACAGGTGGATAGAGACTGCTGTCCGGAAAGTCTTGTTCTGGGTTGTCAAGTATTAAGGTCTCAATATAAACCTCAGGGTTCAGGGATATTTCCCCCTTCCTTGTCTTGAATATTAATGAACTGGTTTTGTGATTTACAGTTTTAGCCTTCACACCGAAAAGCAGACGGTTTAAGTGTCGGAAGGCTTGACAGCAGTGTTAATGTGAAGCTGTCCTAGTTCAGGCTTTAGTTGCCGTGTTCTAGTTAAGTCTGGCTTTTCTTTCTTTCGTTCTTTCTTTTTTTTTTTTTACTAGTTATCAAGTTGTCATGGTTCAAATGTCATTTTTGTTCCTTCTACTTAAAAACAATAACAATAGCAAAAGCAGTTGAAGTGAGTATTTAGTACATAACCAGACCTGTGGGAAACAGAATATCAAGGAAATTTCTTCTCCCGGAGTGGGCAAGTTTTTTTTGGAAATGTTCGGCTGTTTATGAACAGGCAAATTGTCCACTGAAAAAAATAGCACGTTGGTGAGCAATCTGTGCACATTCAGTGCGGGGGATCCGCCGGAGTGTTTTCCTGCGCGCCCTCTGTTTGCCCCATTAGTGTTAAATGTCTGTCAGCCTTTCCATTGTAGTCACTGTTTTTCTGGGATTTATTACTCAGCTCTAAAAACTGGCTCCAGGCTACAAATTGCCATAAAGGGGAGGCCATTCTTTGGGGGGTTTGGGTTTTTTTTTTCCTCTTACTGAAGTAGTGTGGGTGGGAAGGAGAGAGAACACATTCCACTCTCTTGTTTTTTTTTTTTTGAGTGAAAGAAAAAATATGGCTGTAGTTATAAGCAGAGCATACGGTTTGATATTTTACCAAAATAAATACATACATGAGTAATTATCTTATCTTAAAACTGTTGGGTGATGCGGGGGGGAACGGTCGTGGGTCAGGCCCAGTCTTCGCGTTTTCAGGGGAAGCCAGATCATCTGCTCTTCTCTTCCTCTGGCTCTTCTCTGTGTTGTCAGGGAATTTCCTCCATCAGATAAACCTTTACTTTGTGCCTCAGAACCAGGCATATGGGTCACAGGATACAACAGACTTGGTAATTAGTCTCTGACCTCAGAGAGCTCATGAACTAGGTGAGAAAGGGCATTAAACTTGTGGTTTCTAACATTTGGAGCTTGCCTTGCATGTAAACGTTAAGCATGCAACCCTCGGTTATGGGTATACTGTGCATCTATTAATTATACCCACGTGCCACGGTACAAGTAAAAACTGTGCTTCATTAAAATATGTACCAAATGGAAATTTTAAAAGAATGAGATAAATAATATGTATTTATATTAGATATTAGCATATATGATATATTAACATATATGCATAAATATATAATGATTATATGTATTTGTACATAGTACATGCTTTTATTCTCCTTAAAGTATTTTTATAAACTCTGGCTCTTATTTTAAAAAATTTTACACTGACAGCAAACTGATTGAATGTAGTTCCTAGTGTTTGAAGATCTTGGTTTGTCACTTCATGATTCCCTGATTCAAATGCCTGGTTGTACATTTTCTTAAAGTTGATCGGTTTAAGTGACTGTCCAGGCTGAGATATCAGACCACAATGGTACTCCAAGCGGGTACCATTAAGCCTGGTAATAAAATCTGCAGGGCCACCTGCCTTGGCTGCCCTGCCAGGCACGGGCTGAAACCTGAGGAAGGAGGGGAGGGTCCCGTCCCGGGCCCCCCACCTCCCGGGGCCTCCCCTCCCCCACCCGCACGCTCGCTGGCCTGACAGACGACACGCTCACATCCAGGCTGAGTCAGGCAGGGCACCCGTGTCAATGTAGGTTTTTCAATTTAAGATAAAAATTACAACCTTTTACACTGCAATAAATATAAACTCCAGTTCACAACTGTTCTCTCTGTGTCACAATGGACCCACTTTGGTGCCCCCGGGGGGCACGCGAAGTCTCCTAAAGGAAGGCTGGTCACACAGGTAGACGCCCTCAGGGTGTGGGAAGCTGCGAAGTGGTGGCTTCCTGCTCACAGGTGTCCCATGTGCCCTGCAGATGCTCTTTGTCACTTTTTTTCTCTCTGAGCAGGAAGTTACTTCTGGCCCCGAGTCAGGGAAACCAAAGCCTTCCCCTCCAGCACACGCGGGGGTTGCTTGCATTCACAGGCAAGGGTACGGAGTGCAGTCAAGAGCTGGAGCCGGTTTGAGGACAAGTTTGCAAGAAGGCAAGTGGGTTGTCATTGTGCCCACTCTCCCACGACCTGTCCTCTCTGAGATGCCACCTCACATCCCAACAGCAACGGCCCCGAGGTTCCTGCAGAAACCCGGGTTCCTGGCCATCCTCTCATAGCCTTCTAAGCAGGAATAATGAGAACAACAATATAAAAAGACAAACCGGCGGGACTTCTGTTATTCCTACATCAGGGAACAAGACACATTTATTGTGGTGTACTTCAGAAATCCAGGCCTTGGCCAGGTGCCTCAGTTAGACCATCGTCCTAATACCGATGGGCCAAGGTTGTAGGCTCGATCCCTGGCCAGGGCACATAAAAGAATCAACCAATGAATATAGAGATAAGTGGAACAACAGATAGATATTTCTCTCCCTCTCTTCCCCAGCCTCTCTCTCTAAAATCAATAAATCTAAAAAAGAAAATTCAGACAAGTAAAAGTTAACTATCATATTCACATATAACATGTTTTTAACACATTTCTGAATAGTTTTATGCTTTTTTAACCAAAATATTCCTACACTTAAAATATTTACTATTTTGTAAATATTTTACCTGCCTCCTCATGTTAATTATATGTCCTTAACATCTTTTCATTTTTTAAATAGAACTTTAAAACCTCATACTGAAGGTCAAAATCACCTTTCATTGAATAGCTAGACTCTGATTCATTAAATCAACCCCTGTTAATGGATATTTAGGTTGTTTCCAATGTTTTGGCTATAAGAATCACATTCTAATAAAAAAGAAGACAGCTAAATATCTGAACACATACGTGATCATTTTCCTGGGACAAGTTTCAAAATGTGGTATTATTGGACCAAAGGATGTGTTTGTGGGTTGGGATATGCTTTCCACACTTATTGTAAAGTATATGCATGCATGTGTGTGTATTCATATGTACACATACATATAGCAACATGTACACATACATCTATTCATATACACATAAAAAATAACTTTATCTAATAGCTACAGTTCTACCACATATGCTGTTACAGCCTGTGTAGCATATGATACTTTGTCTCGGTAGAAAAATCTTGTTTCTCAGGGGCAGAGGCGACTACACAGAAACCCAGGGCAGAGGGGCAGCGAGCGGGAAGGCGAGGCGGAGGGAGAGGACAGCGCTTTCCAGGCAGAAGGAGTGACACCTGCAGAGGTTTGGGAGGGGTGGAAACATGTTCGGTTCAAGGAACCTGCAAAGAGCTCAGACCGACTAGAGAACAGTCGATGCAAAGGCACGTGGGCAGGAGATGAGTGGAGACCACGTCGGGGCTCGAACTTCACACTGGGGAGTTTACACTTTGCAAACAGTACTGTGGGGCCATTGAAGATTTTCTTTAAGTGGAGGAGAGAGTTCCTTAAAAGAAAAAAAAAAAGCTCACCGTGGTCACCAGGTAGAAACCTGATGGGAGGGACGCAAGACCACAGCTGGGCGCCAAGCGGGGCCGCGGTTGAAGTGGCGCAGGTGAGGGGACTGTGGCTGAGGCGGAGGGAGTGGCGGGGCGGGGGCAGAGGGAAGAGCTGTGAGGAAGCAGGGTCAGCAGAGAGCTGGCCGGCGGGAGGCCCGTCCCCGCCCTGGGCTCTGCAAAGGGGTTTCACCGGCCAGTGGCGGCGGCCGGTCGGCAGTTACGGGGCACCTGCTCATTCTTGCAGGGGGAGTCCTGAGCAGCTGAGGTGGCCGCGTTCACGAAAGCTGAGCATTTCCCACCGTGCCCTCCTTCACCTGCAGAGAGCAGGTGGATTTTCTGGACAGCGCTAAGTATGTGGGTTCCTCCTGAGAGTGAGCTCCTATGAGGAACGCACCCCACCTTTGGCTGGCCGTTTTGAAACCCTTCCTTACGCCGAAGAAGAGATCGCAAGGTGGGCCGCAGACCCCCGCAGTGGGAGGCCCAGTAGCAATGTTCAGTGACTCGCCAAAGCTGCCTGTCGGGGTGTATTTCCTCCACCTAGAAACCGTGACTTCTGGGTGGGAGGTGAAAGATGAACTCGTTGTCTTCGTCTTGTTTCTTCTTGTGGCTTAGTTGCTTTAACTCCGTGTCTTACTCTTTGGCCGAGATCACGCCCTGCGATCTTGGGCCTATGGTGGAAGCGGGATAGGTTTCTCCGCGGTTAGCCCAGTGGCCTTTCGACTCGGAGAAGCGCTGGATGCCTGAGTATCTTTCTCATACTTTATTTGTTCCAGAAAGGACTCAGTGGGGTGAAGAGGGCGCCTCTAGCCTATATTCTAGAGATTACACCATCTTCAGGGCTGGGAGTATCAACTCCAGTGCCAAAGGGGCTCGGGCAGGTCACGCAAAGGGATAAGCAGACACGTATGGTCCAGCGGTGAGGGCGCTGGACTGTGGTGGACAGAGCAGCCCTTGCCTTTCTCACAGGGCAGCAGCTGTGAGAATGGGGGCCTCGGGTTCGAGAGCGCTGTCTCTCTCTCTTTCTCTTTTTTAGCTCCTTCAGAAATACTTTTCCAATAGATTCTTACAAAAAGCTCTGTATAAAATAGATTCGTGAATTACCAAGCATGCCCATAAAGGGAACACCTATGGGGACCCAGCTCCATCTGACAGAATGTTACAAATACTCTCGAAGTTTCCGGTGCAGCCCCCCCATCACCTGCAACCCCCGTCTCTCTGCATTGGGGGTTTACTTTTCTTTTATACTTTTACCCTTGCTTTTCTTTGTGCTTTTACCACGTGGGTTTGTCTCTCAGAACAGGATTATTATTTAGACTTGTTGCCCATGCACAGGGATGCAAGTACAAATATCCATGGCAACAGTATGTGTAGTAGCCAAAAGCTAGAAACCACCAAATATCTGTAGGGAGACCTTTAAGTTAATGGTGTTCTATTCACACGATGGAATACCACGCAGGCGTGAAGATGAACACGGCACAACTATGTGCGTCGTATGACTGGATCTTAGAAAGAGGTATCCTGAACAAAGTAAGTGAAACACTGTGGTATGATTCTGTTTTCCTAGGAAGCTTTTCTTCTTCTCACGGAATTGTGGAAGTGAGAAGTTATTGGGATTTGTATCCATTTTTTAAATGTTGAAAAGTAATTTATTATATTAAGAACTGCCGTGCGCGCCAAGTAAAACACACAGGGTCTTTGGATGACGTCCTTCCTGGGAGCTCTTCGCTTCTGACCGCGGCTCTGAGGCCTCAGGCCAGTTCCTGTTCTGCGCTTTCTGTAGAGGAAGAGGTCAGGCCTGCCTTGCTTTGGTATCTTTCCAGACCGATGGGTCTGGAGGGGATTTAAACTCAAGGCAACAGGAGACGGTAAAGGGGATGAGAGTAACTGCGAGTCCGACCGTTCAGAGGGAGGGTTCTGCCTCAGCGGCCGCCGCAGATCGAGGGCAAGCACAGTAGGAGGCAGGCAATTGCAGGTCACACAGCAGGTAAGCTGCAAGTCAGGTTGGCAACTCCCACGGTCCAAGGCAGAGATTTTTGTCCCGCGCCGGCCCGCTGTGCTCCCCGGGAAGGGGCAGAATGGCTGTAATGTTCATAATTAACATCTCTGATGCACCCATCAAGCACCCACACCTGGAGCCCCTCCCTGAGGCCTCACGCCGCTCTGCAAGGCCGGCAGAGTTATCCGCGTGAGCTGCATCTCCCGGGTGAGGACGGTTTGACAAAGCGCCACCACCAGGAAGTGGTACAGTTCAGGTTTGGACTCAGGCAGCCTGCCTCCAGGCTTTTGTTGTTAACCACTAGGCTCAACCGCTTCTTTTCATCCCTTCTCTGAATGGTAGAATTTTGATGAAGATGACATCCTTCTGAAGGTTTTCAGTTTCACTAGAAGTAGAGCACTGACTTAAGAAATAATCAACCTGGCTCTTGCCTAGCAGGAAATTCACAGTTTCATCTTTCAAAGAGAAAATTTTAACTCGGTCTGCCAAGAAGCCAAGATCAAACACAGCAATGGTTAGCAGGAATCAACAGAAGGTTTTCTGGGCTCCTGGTCAATGTTTATCCTGGTGACCCTTTACAATCGGGCCCATTAATTCTAATGTGATGCAGGCACAGAGATTTTTTAAATGGGTCACAGTATATGAAAAGTTTCCCTCTCATGTAAATGGGCATTGCTTTTCTAAAGTTTAAAAACAAACAAACAAAAAAAGCCCCCACTTTTTTGCCCTGGCTGTAGAAGGAATACACATACATCGTAAAGAATAAGAAAGAAGTTAAAAATCACCCACAGATGTCGCCGCTGTTAATATTTATTTGGGCTGTGCTTTTCAAAAGCTTTTCCCATACAGACACATATAGATAATATAGTTACATAGAAAATGATACAGTACGATGGAGTTTTATAATCTAGTTTTACTTACTATTTATGGCAAGTATTTTTCCATCAATAAATAAAGGTGCACATAAGAAATTTTAGAGATATTCCATTGTATGAATGCATCATATTTACTTAACCCTGTTGCTGGACATATAGTTTGTTTGGGCTTGTTGTTTTGTTTTGTTTTTTTAACTTTTTTGATTCTAAATAACACCAAGGTGAACATCCTTGTAGTCATATCATGCACACTCATCTGTTTATCTCCTTGGGACAGAATCCCAGAAGTGGAATCGCTGGCGAGTGAGCCTGCGTTAAGGCTTTTGATGCTTCATGCCAAATTGCCCCAGGAGGGAAAATTTATTGACTAGCACAGGAAGGGCTTACTCATTGGGATTTAATATTCGCTGGTGTTGAAGGAGCTATCGCAGCCTGTCAGACCCGGGGCCTGGGGGGCCCCTCTGATGTAAATCAAAACATTTGAATTAAGAGCATGCAGGCTTGTCAGTCACCCACAAATTATAGCAGGCCTCCTCTGTCTTTGTCAATAACAAAAAAGGGAAAAATTACCCCAAAATGGCATAAAAATTAGGAACCAGACAAGTAGTCACGGCAAGAAGACGAGTCAGACATCAGCGAAAGAATTTCAGATCCGAGTGGCGCGCCTCAGGTGAACTTGAGCTGCCTGGGTTCGGAGAGGAAGGCTGGCGGCCCCGAACTCCATGGAGGCAGGGCTGTGCATTCACGCGGAGCTGAAGGCGTGCAGGGGTGAGGTGACCAGCTGCCTCTCCAGCAGCGGCTGGGCGGTCATTTTATGCAAGGCTTGCATCTCGCCCTGACGTCTATAGGTTTTTCTCTTTGCAAATTTCTGATGGCCAGCTTTTGCATTCTTGAGCATCACAGCAGCATGCGCAAGCAAGGCAACATGTTATGCAAAAGAAGCAAAGATTCTCAACGTCGTAGGCATCATCCTCGTTCCTAAGAGTGATCTCCGGTGTGCAGAGAGAGCTGATCCACACCCACATTCAAAATGTGGGGCTCTAACCCTTATAGGTTCTCTCAGAGAAAAGGATACAATTATACCTCAGGTGCATACAAGCTGGTATTTCTAGAAACTAGTGCGGGTCCCTTATTTTCTGCTCTGATCTATCTACTCTCTGCATCTTTTTGACGAATTCCTCCAAGAGGAAACAAAGCATCCTTATCAGGCTAACGTCCAACAAATGTCAAATTCCAAACAACATGACTTTGTGTCTCTATTTAACATCAGAGCGGATGGCTTTTTGACAGGTTTATAGCTGACGAGTTCTATAGCCAGTCATGCAGGACAATTATGTTTGAGCTAATTTGATGAATCAACTTCATGTTCTCCCATAGTCCCCGTGGCCTTCACGAGCGTATGTGCTCAATTTTCTGCAGGAGGTCAAAAATAAGCTTTGAAATTTGGCTAATCCCATCACATCCGCAGAGCCTGCCTGGTGGAATCATCTTTGGACATAAACTCTTGAGTAATGCCCAAAATGGGAAGAACCCCTGGTAATATCATTAGGACCATCTTTTCAGGCCCTCCTAGGTTCTGAGATCGGGTTCCAGAAGCCACCAATTGCCTTTGAGCACTTGAATAATTTTGTGGTGAGGGAAGCAAAGAGTTCATTCTCGAGGAATTTGGGGGTCAGACCCTGGGGAAAAATTATTTCTCATTGTTGGATTTGGTTTGATAGGGATTTGTGAGAACTGATGAGGAGGCGTAAAGATTTCCTGAGTTCCTTTTCTCCGTGTCCTGAGTCCTCCTCTTGCCCTCCACCCCCCAGCTCAGCTCCCTGCCTCCCGGAGGCCTGTTAGCAGAAGAGCTCAGCGCGTGGGCTTGGGAGGGAGGCTGCCGAGGCAGAAGCCCTAAATCCCGCGTCCGCCACAGCCTGTCGCCATGCAACCCTGGGCGGTCGCTGAATTCTCCTGTGACTCGCCTTGCTCTGGGCAATGCGGATGGTAATCATTCGTATGTCACAGGATCGTACCGAGGTCACATCTAACAATGCACGCAAAGGGCCACAGACAGTGCCTCACATGTGGTAAACGTTCAGATATTGAAAGCTCCTGACCAGAGACTGGTGATCTTTGATATCTTTCCATGCCCAGCAAGTTACAGGACGTAACCCAAATAAAGTAAGTAAATGCTATGATTCACACTGACAGCTGTATTTCCTCCTAAATCATTAGCAAAAAGGATATTTTACCATCAGATAGTAAAACTGATTTCTCAAAATGGGATTCATCCTTTTTTTTTTTTTGTTTGTTTTTTTAGCTGAATACAGGACAGGGTAAAAGCAGGTATTTTCGGTATCACAGATTGGGTTTGCGGGACTTCATTTATTCATTTGACACACTTTGTGGAGCGCCTCCTACTGCATGCAAACATTGATGTGTGATGTAGACACAGGAGGACGATATGGAGACAGACGAGCTCTATCACTCTCCACCTCTGTGAGGACGTCACTTAACCTCTCCGAGCCCCGGCTTTGTCATCGCTAAGTTGAGATCAGTGTAACCATCCTTACGACGCTGCCTGAGAGAATGAAATGAGACAGCGCAGACAAAGGGCCTAGGTCAGCACCCAGCAAAGGGAAGGTGCTCAGCAAATGCTATTTTTATTCCAGGAATTTCCTTTAGTTTCCCTCTCCAGTGACCCAAACTCACTTTTCGAATAGTAAAAGGATGACCGTGGCAGCCCTGCGGACAGGACTCCGGAGAGCGTAGCGTAGGAGACAGGCCACGCGGCGTGCTCAGTAAATACTCCTTGAAAAAGCTGGCGAAGAAGTGATCTGCTGGAGATCGGTTTAAAATAATAACACGCTAAATCAGCACGTGCGAGGCAGCAGATCGAGGCCGTCAAGAACAGGGACTTGGAAGTCAGGTTCAAACCCAGGCTTGCCAACACTAGCTAAGTGACCTCAGACAGCTTACTTAATTGTGTAAGGCTCAGTTTCCTCATTTGCAAATGGAGTGTAATAATAGGTATGTTAGAGGGTCACTGGCTTGTAAAACAGTGGTTGATAGCTTGTATTATAGTATTGCAAAATAAAGTATTTTCCCTGTACAGACCGTGAAAATCTACTTACTAGGCATCTTTCTCGGATCAGGATGTGAGGGTGGAGACTTCTAGACTGAGGGAACTGCAAGCACAAAGGCCCTGAGGTGGAAACACTTGCTCCGAGGTCTTGGCACAGTGTGAACAAGGAGGAGTAAGGGAGGGCATGGTCCATGGTGAAGCCCAAGTAGTGAGAAGCCCGCTCCTGTAGGGTTTTGTAGGCCAGGATGAAATATTTGGGTTTTACAATATAGGAGCAGAGTCACAGAAGCAGAGAACAGACTGAAGGCTGCCGGGGGGCAGAGTTTGGGGGACCACCTGGGTGAGAAAGGGGAAGGATTGAGAGCACAAAGTAGCCACAGGGATGTGAAGCACAGCGTGAGAAGTACAGTCGGGAATCATGTAGTAACTGTGGGGTTGGGTACGGGAAATACTAGGGGAGACGCTTTGTCAAGTATGGGATTGTCTAACTGTTCTGCTGTACGCCTGAAACTAGTACAAAATAATACTGAATGCAAAATAATATAACTATCCAAATAATAATAATTGGAATCTGAAAAGTAAACAGTATAATCAGAGGAGGAAAAAATATTGGGGTTTTACTCCAAGGCTGATGGCAAGCCATTGGCAGGTTTTGCACAGATCGGTGACACGGCGTGATTTCCGCTTCAAGGTCATCCCACTGGCCGGTGTGACAGTTCCAGGGGGCAGAAGAGGCTGTGGGAAGACGAGTTAGAAGCCCTGTCCCGGGAGGGACACTCGTCGCAGAGACACGGGATGGCCGTGGTGAGGGAGACGTACAGGGTGGGACGTGGCTTGGAGACACAGGAGGGCGGGGGAGGCAGAGAGAGGAGCCCCCCTGGGTGCTGCCCACCCACTGCCAGCAGCCTCGAGGACGCCACTGGGCACCTCTCCTTCTCCAGGGGCCTCTGCGCTCGCCCCGGGGCATTGCCGCCGCCGCCGGGCGCCCCGTCCTCCAGCCAGGCCAGGCCCCTCTCCCCGTGAGGCTGCGCTGGGATGGGGGCCAGGGGCGGGGGGTGGGGCGGGGGCGGTAGGGGGCTTTGGCTCTGGCCCCGCGGGTGTGAAGTCAGCAGTGGGTCAAGCAGAGAAGGGGAAAAGGCAACGCGGCAGAGACCGCTTTCTGGAATGAGTTGCTGGGTTTTTCTTTTTTTTTTCTGTTTTTGTTGTTTTTGTAATTTAGTATTTACCCGGGCCCCACTTCATGTCATAAAAGGTTTTAAGGGAACCTGCTGCGAACATTCAAAGGATAGTAAAATGGAGACCTGTGAACAGGAGATACAAGACAGGACCCAAGGAATTATGTGTGTTTCTTCTGGTGCATTAATTGAAATAGTGCTTCCCTGTAGGAATATCTTAAGAACAGGCTCCGTTGATTTATTCATTCACCTCCTCTGTGCCGTTCGGGTCTCTCTGTGCTGGGATACGGGGTACAAGGCAGACAGTGGCCCTGCTCTCCTGGAGCTTACAGTTTGATGGGGAAGACAGGTATCGAAGAAAGAGTAAAATAAGGCAAAGTCCACTGATAGCACAGCACAAAGGCAGCTGTGTGTGTACTGGCACAGTGTAACTGATAGACACGGCAGATCATTTTCAGTTATACTTTTTTAGTATTTTTTTAAACTAGGAGGATTAGAGAACAGCAGCCAATCATTAACATCAGATGGAGATTCCTGAACTGAGGACTATGTATTCACTGAAACAATGAATACCTAGTATTCACAGAAACATCAAGCATGTTTATTAGTCAGTAGGAAAGACGTTTCACAAAATAGTCCTTCAGTGTCATTATTTCCAAGAAAAATTTTTCTCCAAACCCATGAAAAAAATTTCACTTGTAGACCAGAGAACTAGGTTGTTTTCTGTTTTGCTCAGAGCAACTAATGAAGTAAAACTTTATGGAGCTGTGTCTACTTAATTTGACAGACGTAAACCCAGGATTTCACATGAGGTTTGGGAGTGGTTTCTTCTTCGCTGACATGATTCCATTCTCTTCCCTTGCTTTGTCTTTTCTCAATGTGATGAACATTAATTAAGCATCTGCTTTGCGCAAGATACTGTGATTAGAATAAGTGAGTCATGTTCTGGGACTCTATTAGAGATGTTTAAAAGTTGTTTAAAAAATAACTTTTATTTTTTATATTATAAAATATGGATCTGGAAATTGGCACTTCAAATATACCTCTAATAATATGCATGCATATGTGAGTGTGTATGTATGCATAGATGGTCTCTCTTTCTTATATATGTATGTATATAAAGTTTTATGTATAAATATATATAAAGGTAAATATATGCATATATATTAGAGACAAAGAATGTAAGATTTAAAATAAGTAAAAATTCACTCTAGTTTATATATTATCTATGTCATATATATTATGGAGAGATTGGCTTTATTGTATACATAATATTAATATTATATTATGTATGTTTATAATATGCATATTATATACCTATATTTATTATATGATATATATCTATACAAATATGTAATACATATTTATGTATGCTCTATGTCACATAAACTTTATATTATACATGTAGTTATTATAGATAAATACATATCTTTTTAAGGGTATCATATTGCTTCTATTTGTTTCATTTTTGCTTTTTTACTGAAAGTTTTAGGAATATGATTTTAGTCATTAAATTATCTTTTACATTTACCAGCTGTCTTGGGTTCCGCTGTTTGCATAGCGTGATGGTATATTTAATGAGCGTGTTAGTGTGCTACAGTTCTCCTGTGGTGGACACTTGAATCACATCCTTTTGCCCTGGCGACTCCTGCTCTGAGACACGTCTCGTTAGCTAAGTGAGAACTGCTTTTGATGACGACCTCCCAGTTGAAGGCGTCCCTGTGGCTTAGGCCTCCCCGACTATTGCCACCCGTCTGCCCAAAGGCCCCTCGGAGCCGTGCTGACAAGGCAGGTCCACGAGAGCCCAGGAAACCGAGGCAGAGATGGGTGTGCCTTTCCTATCGCCAGGGCAGAGTCCTGCACACGGAAAACACCGTTTGTGGGAGGCACAATGTCCGGGTCCAACCGGCGCTCACCAGCAGAGAGGCCGTGGCGTCCGCGTTGTCACTGCGCTTCCTCCTGCGGCCTGCGGGGTGGTGGGTCGCGGGGACCTAAGACTCCGAACAAAAACACATTTTCTGTGAAACTAAATGGCCCTTAGATCAAAGAAATCTTTTCAGATATTCAGATCATCTCCCAAGCACACTATTTCCTAATTAAGCGTATTCGTCAAGGCTCAGGGCTGTGGTTGAGACCTACTTTTAGGGACCTGTATCTGTGGGTCGGGGAGGAGCCAGGTTTCCCCCGCGGATCGGCAGGGGGTCGTGTGGATGATTTGTCCAGCTGTTACTCTGTGAGGGAAGCTTTTTGCTCAGGTGAAACAAAATTCCGCTCGCGCTCCTTGTGCACACACAGACTTCTTACGGGCGTGCCCAGCGTGGGGCAGTGCCTGGGAGCTGCCAAAGGACTCGCCTGTGTGCTTCTGGGCCCCCTCCTCCCCACTCAACTTCCTGAGGGGCAGCAGGTGCCCTCTTGCTGAGCAGGGGTCCCCGCTGGGGCAGGGTGCATGGCACTGCCTGACTGGCTCTCCACGCACACCCACTGCACCTCACCTGGCTGCGGACACCGATTCTCGCTCTGCTGACCACTCCCATGCGCTCAGCCGGGACAGCTCATTTCTGTGCGATGCGGGACCACAGCTGCGGAAAGCGTGACAGTCTGCCCTGTACCAACAGGGACGGTGAGAATTCTAGAGCTGTACTGAGCCTGCTTGATCCTACATATTCATTGCTGGCCGTTCCCACCAATGAGCCGTTGAGTCGGAGAGGCAGAGACTGGATGTTCTCGCCCACTGCTGCCTTGCGTCAGGGTTGGATCTCTTCCCGGAGGGGAGAGCAGGTCGCTAACGTGTATGAAGTGTCTGCCACCGACTGAGCGCCGTGCTGGCCTTTCCCTGCTGGGCCCTCTCCCCGCCACGGGTGTTTATCACCTCCGCTTCCGGGGGCATGGGACGGAGCCCGGAGTGCTGTGAAGGCGACTGCTTTTACTTAGAAGAAGGTCCGGAGGCTTTCTCTGCGCTCCAGGGGTCTCCCCGTGCCCCTCTCTCAGAGTGTGGCCCCTGTGCCTCTCTTCCTTCCGCCGGCTGCACGGAATGCTTGTAGGTACCCTGGTAACCTCACCCTTCCCGGCCCCAGGGCCTTTGCACCTGCGGTTCTCGCCACCTGGAGTCCTTCTCCTTCCTGGCTCACACCTGGTGGAATGTGCTTTTTCTCACCATTTTAGTAACTTCACCTCTACCTTGGGACCTACCTTGACCACCCTTCGTCACCCTAGAGAATGTTCCACATTCTGAAGTTAGCTGAGGCCCCTTGTTCTTTCCTTTGTCAATGTGAATATTTCTCAACAAGTGTAGGTATCCTTATGTTTCTCAATTCTGTCTTATTAACACCTGCCACAGGTATGTGCTCAGTAAATATGTGTTAAACAGCTAAGTAAATTGAACATATATTTACAAAGCCCCTTCTATGTGTTTGGCACTGTGTTAGGCACTGGTGATACAGCAGTAAACAAAACAAATAAAAGTCTGCCTACAGAAGGGAAAGATAGTGGTTAACAAAAGAATTAATAAGTAAGGGAGAGGCGCACGCAAGGTGGGTGATGGTGGCGGGTAAGACGTCGCGCTCCAATGAGGCCTGTCTGACAAGGAGACCTTCCCGCAGAGACCTGGGTGACTCAGGGAGCGAGTCCTGCAGCAGTCGGGGGCAGAGCCGCCCAGGAAGAAGGCACGGCCCGTGCAAAGGTCCCGGGGCAGAGGCATGTTGGTGTGTCTGGAGCAGCACAGAGCCCACGCGGCTGGTGTGGACGAAGCGAAGGGCTGAGCGCTGGGAGACGATGGAGTCCGCAGGGCAGAGGGCGGTATATACACCGAGGCGTGCGGGCCGTGCTAGAAACCTCAGCCTTTATTGTGAGCAGAGTGGGACTCCATTGGACGGTTTTGAGCAAAGCGGAGATGTGGAAAAATTAATAAAATCACACAGCTTGGGGTCAGGGAGGCCAGGAGAGACATGGGGCTCTGGGAATCCACAACTCATTCTTCTGAGCTCCGCCTGTCCCCACTCAACGCATTCTTCCCCGTACATTTTGTCATCTCAGCAGGGCCCGCCCCTCTCTCGGAAGCCAGCCACTGACAGCTCAGCGCTGAGCTGGTGGCAGGGTGTGCTGTCATTTTTCGTCCTGTTTGTCTGGAGCATTTGGTGTTCCCCCTTGAAGCCGATGACCCTCTCCCCAGGTGACTCTGGCCATCGCCCGGCTGATCACAGAGTGGGGACCGATTGCATCAGCGGCACAGCCTTCCTGAGGTGCCAGCAGCAGCGTCTGCTCCCTCCCCGAGTTTGACACCCTGCAGCCTGGCCGGGTGCCAGGTGCGAGTAAATTGGGCCCAGGGTTCCTGTTGTTGTTTTCTATTCACACAGCAGCTGCTTTCATTACTGTGCCATGAACTTGATCTCCCAGGGTTGTCAGTCAGCCCTCGTCTCAGATGCCAGGCAGAAACAAAACCGGTTCATCTCTGCAGTGACAGAGCTACCCGCCAAGTACCCACCCAGCTGCTATGGACAAATGACAGACAGTGGACTAAAATGTGTGCACGCTGCATTAGTGAGCACTCGGAGTCTCGAGGGATTGGAAAGCCATTTGGTTTAAATCAAAGAGATTAATTGTCAGTCCATATATCCAAAAGGCCACGGATGCCTGCACTTTGGCCAAGTTGGATGTAAGGACTCACATGGTGTCATCGGCATTAGATCTTATTCTCTCCCTCTCTGCTTCCTTCTGGATGCCTCTGTCCCAAGGATGCAGCAAAATGCTAAGATGAGGTTCCATCTGAACACCTCAGGAAGTCCAGTTACTTTTTCACGTCTCATAGGCATCTTGGAGTTGAGTCTGGTCGCTCTGATTGAGTTGCACGCCCAGACCTAAACCAATCACTGTCCAGGACAAGGCAGGGTTCCGATTGGCCACTTCAAAGTCATGTGCTCAATCCTGTGCCACCCTAGGAGTTAGTCCATGGGACCCGCCCTTGAGGACCAGCTCCAGAAAAGGGGCACTTTCTCGAGGAAGATCGGAGTCCAGTGAGCAGATGCTGGGCAGGCAAAATCCACAGTTGCCGGCTCTCACTTATTCTCTTTATTCTCTCCATCAGTCCTCAGGGAACCCTGGGGCATAGTCACTACCTCATTCTGCAGGTGAAGGAGGTAAGGCCCAGAGGCGTTAAGTCAATCAAAAACATGCAGCTAGCAAGAGGCCGAGGCAGCATCTGAGTAGGAATTTGTCTCTCCCCCAAACCAAGCTCTAGGGTCTCCTTAGACCTGCCTAAGAGGAGGAGTGTCAACAAGGGTCGAGGTGGCCTTGGAAACCCACAGCCCTGATACCGGGCTCCTGGCATGTACCTACCATTTCAGTTTCTTTCATGCACTGGAGGTGAAGTTAGAGCTCTGCGGTGCAGGTAGTCTGCTGAGGACGGTGACTCACTGTGAGCCAAGTGTGGAGAGGGCTGTTCTTCTGTCACCCAGGCAGGAAATAAGTCTCTCCTGCCTCTCAGAATATTACCCGTGTGGAGGGAAAATCCATATGCCCACAACACTCTCTTACATAAATGTGTGGAGGCGTGTTTTCAAAGCGTGTTTATTCATATTCTCTGTGTGTATGTATATAAATAGAGGTATTTATCTCTCTTCTGGATTCATAAGCACCCAGTGACTCAAACATTAATTACAATCTCCTTGGTGAGGAAAAATATTTTCCCTTCTATCATGTTCATCTGAAGTTCATCTTTGTAGCGGTAGCTAAATCATCTGGCAACACAATGTTCTTTAATTGTTAGATTGTGTACACTTTTCGGAACCTCCTACTCCCTTGCTTTTTATTATTAACAACAATAATTAATTGCAGTGAGTGAGGCATATATATAATCTCAATTAAATTCCAGTAACAATGCTTTGAAAGAGGCACTACTATCCCTATTGTTAGAGATGAGGAGAGTGGGGCTCAAACAATTTGTCTGAATAAACTTGCAGAATATATGGGGAAATTAGAACCCAGACTTGAGCTTCCTTTACTGAAAAGCAGAGCTTCTTAACTTCAGAACGATTGACATTTCACCACGCTATTGGCTGCTATACTATTATGGAAGTTCAGAAGGGAAAATATTGGACCTCTAAGTTTCCAAGACTACCAAGGAGGCTAAAGCAGATATTGGAAAATTTGTAGAAATCCATCAGTATAATAGCTGCATCCCTTTTGATCCACCAGTGCCACTAGAAATACTGGTAAAAAAGAACAATGAGCAAGAATGTAAGTATGAAAATATTTAATGTATTATTGCTTGTAGTAGGAAAAGTCGGGAACACCTAGGTGTCCGCCAGTGAACAGTCAGTCAAATGAGTTAGAACACAGGAATCGCTGGGACTGCAGCGTTAGTATTTAATTTAAGGGTATGCAGAAGCTCCACATGGAGGCATGTGGTCAGGAAAAAAGACAAATTTTAAACGGGAAAAAAATGCCCAAGGATAGCATCATCCCCGTTTGCGGGCGGGGTATGGATTTCATCCTGTGTATCTGGAGGGGGTGGAGTGAATCTGAGTGTGTATACAGCAGCTTAAACATAGACATTGCTGCACGTGCACAAACCAAGCTGAAAACAGTGAGGACCTCTGGGAAATCGTCCCCCACCCCAGGCGTGGGGGGAGGCGTGTTCAGTCATGCTTTGTGTTGTATACTGTGGCCCTCAGCAGTGTCGTTTTGCCCCTCAAGGTACATTTTGGCAATGGCTAGATACATTTTTGACAGTGTACGGACACCACGGGTGCAGCCCTATTGTGACGTATTTTCCAGTGCCCAGGACAGCTCTGCGCAGAGGGCCTGTCCCGTCGAAGGCGCCGGTGGTGCCGAGGCTGAGAAGCGTTGCTCTGTGCCCGGGCTCACTGCGTGAGTGTGTTACCTCGAGTGTTCATCAATCTTATGCTTTAAAAAGCATCAGTAAAACAGTCTCACTTCTAATGCTTGACTAGAAACGTTGTTGCTGGTGCTTTTAAAGATCAAATCAAAGAAACAATGTTAGCATCAATAGTTTTGCCCTATGAACATAATATAGGGTACTTTTTCTTCCATTAGCAGACCACATTTTCTTTATGTTAATGTAGTTCTTATTTGTCTTTTTAAAAAGCGTACAGTCATCCTCAAGCCAAGGAATCCAATAATAATGTTCCATTTCACAGATTAAAAAACTGAGACCCAAGGACGGCTCACTACGTACACAGCCAAAGGATACGGGCTACAGCCTTGATAAATGTGATCGTTTCTGGGAATATTAAGTTGCTTAATCTCAAACATCTGTGTCTCGTTTGAAACTAAAGGTGAAAAGCACTACGAACTTCCACTTGTTTCACTGTGAAACAAAGCAAGTTTTCTATGTAATCCTTTACCCGCTATGAACAGAGTACTCACCCCGTCCTTTCTTCCTCCAAATAGAAATACTCCTTTCTCATCGGGCACTACCGTTTCTACTTGGAGATAAAATGTCTCTCTTCTCTCCGTTGGCTCTGTAGCGCAGCCCCGGGGCTCGGCGGGGTACAGGGACCTGGCCGTCGCTGGGGGGAGGGACACTCCGTTGAGATGGGGCGTTTGCTCACCAGCGCCCGGGCCCTGCCTGGCCTGCTTTGCTCGCCTCGAGTCGGCTCAGCCCCTGTGAGGGTCTGAGTTGGCGGCTCTTGGGAACTGAAGCCCAGTCTGGTGGTGGGAGTCCGGCTACGGAGCTACACAGCCCGGCTTCGAATCTCGGGCCGCCCCTAAACGGCTGTGTGCGCGTGGCCGCGCGGTTCGACGCTCGGCGCCCCAGGTCCCCTGGGAAGGAGCAAGACGGGGCAGGGGAAGGAAAGCAGCACCCTCAGAGGGCGGCGACGAGGAATACACGAGAACATTCACGTGAAGCGCTTCATGCAGCGCCTGGGGCCGAAGCGGCACCTCTGCCGGCACCGCCGCCATCGCCATCCTCTTCTTCCCAGGGGACACCCTGCCTGCACCTCGAACTGACAGAGAAACAGGGTCACGAGGTAAACGCTGATGCGGACGAACGCTGCCCAGCTCTCCCCTCTCTGTATCTGTTTCCTGTCTTATAAATCAAACGGGTCGGAGCAGAAGCTTCGGGTCTCTTCCCGTCCTGACATCCTGTGATTCCAAGACGCAAGGAGGGCCTGCAGATTCCTCCCCGAGCTTTCAAAGCATTCCCAGCGTATGCTTTAGTGCGGGTCTGGAGAGTGTCTCTGTCAGGGGCTGCCGGGGGGTGGGGACGCGCAGCCAAACGATGAGGCAAGCATGGGAACGGCCTTCACCACAAGCTCTGGCCTTGAACCGTCCAGGGAGCACTGACATGAGCCAACTGTGCACGTCTCCTGATGAACCTTCCCAGGAAATGATGCACCAAAACCCTCCACCGCCTGCGACCTCTGCCACCAGCTCCGTCACCCTCGGGACCGGCCTGTCCTTTCATGGCACTCAGCGCTGGGCAAGAGGACGCCCAGCCCATGCAGGGTGCCAGGGCTTCTACTTTTGTTCTACAGGCGGCCTCACCTTTGAAAAGGCAGCGTGATGACAAGATATTATCACCCCAAGCTAAACTGTTCACCAGTAATGAGACAATAAAAACAGTTGCTACAAGTTTGTGCGGTGAATGCAGAGGAACCAAACTCTTAATTACCCAAGAAATCTTCTCAGATTCATTTAGATTTCTGCAAATAAGCCCATGCTTGATTTGAAGGAAAAAAAAACAACAACAACAAAAAGGAAACCAAGCCTGGGAGCTCAGCGCAAGTCACAGAGAGAAGGTACCAGCCAGGCGTTCAAGCTCTGGAATCAGCCTCTGCCTCCGCGCCGTGACCCTCCGCGGGCTCGGCACCCCCTTTCTGCCTTTCCGTTGTCTACAGAGTGAGGGTGGGCGATGCCAGCCTCCGGGGGCCTGGCGCATCAGCCCCCGCTGCAAGTCGAGAAGAGGGAGCTCACTGCGGCTCTGCCACATGTCGCCTCTGTGACCCTGAGTGACACTGCGGGGTCACTCTCAAAACCAAGTACATGTGAGTGAAGGTTCTGGAAGGATGATGCCACACGCCCCACGTAAGGAAGCCTGTGGGCATGAGAAAGCACAGTCCCGGGGTTCCAAAAGCGTCTCATTTTTCAGGAGGAATTTTAAAAGGCTAAAGTTTTACGTGAGATCTCCTGACTTTTAAATGTTAATCTGTATATAGTAAACTGGGTGCCTGTTTGGCACCAGGAAAAATAGAGTCCCTGCAACAATGCCTCACGCTCCCCCAAATAATACTTTCTTAAAGTGGAATTGTGTTTCTGTCGCCTATAAAAGGGCAGGTAAGTGGTTGTGAGCTAGCAGGGCTCTCCTGGGTGTGTGGCACCCAGAAACTTGGTCTTGTTGCTCTGCCCCATGGCAGGAGGCTTCCTCCTCGCGGTCCAACATGGCTGCTGCAGTGCCTGACATCGTGTGCCTATTCCGGCCAGCAAGAAAGGCAGCTGCAGAGGGTACGCCCCTGTCATTAGAAGTATAACTTGGAAATTGTGCTCTCATTTCCACTCACATCCCATTGGCTAGTAAATTGCCACATAGCTACCTCCATCTGACAGAAAGGCTGGGGGAGTGTAGTCTTTATTCTGGGTGGCCAAATACTCAACGGACACTCTAGCCATCTATGACTAAAAGAAAAAGGAACAAAGCCACAAGTAATTTGGATTTTTTTTTTTCTTTAAACACTAGGACAACCAAGCAAAACAGACCTGTAGGCCATTTTGGAACACAGAACGAGCCATTTCCCGCTGAGGACGTGACAAGAGTGAATCATAATAAAATGCCATTTATATTAAACATGACCATTGGCACCAACTCCGGAATAGGTTCCATGTATTGAGTGCGTCTCCGTGGGCTAAAGGCAGTGTTAGGGGCTAAAGGCAGTGTTAGGTGCTAAACGCGTGCGACTTTACTGTGACCCCCTAAACACCCCTGAAGATCCTCATCGTCATCACCGCCAGCTATGGGAATGGAGGCACGACGTGATGTGACCAAGGGCCTGTGGTTTGTGAGTGGCAGAGAGGTGATTTCATCCTGGGCCCGTCTGACACCCGCGCGCCCTCTGCACAGATCCAACTTAGCTCCCTCCCCTTTGCCCTGTTCAAAGGAGAAGCCTCCCCAGCACAGCACCGCCATCTGGTACCCAGGTTAGAGAAGGTCAAAGACAGCCCAGGACCTGCACATTCTGACTCTGGGCCCTTCCACTGTTCTTTGATCTTTGTTTGCCTAAGTTACAAATTCCTCCACCTACTTACATTTTAAAGAGGGGAGAGAGAGAGAGAGAGAGAACTAATGACTCTTAGCCGAACTGCTTTTCTTCAAAATCACGAGTAATTGTTTTCGTGGTGTGTCTAGGAAGGCGTTCTCCTCTCATCTTCTGCCCGGGACTTGGCGATCCACGTTACGCTGCCTCTCGCTCGCCTCTCTTCGGCACACACGTCCCGAGTAATCCATCATCGGGGCCATTATCCTGCTTCTGATCAAGGGTGGGATGGAAAAGCTCCCTCTGCCTTCAACAGCTACCACCGGCTCTTTGATTTGCCAGGCGTGGGCAGGGGAGGTTTCCGGTGAATGACCTCAGCCCTCTCCACGCGGAGCCCACATCGTCCTCCACGCAGCCCCTCGGCACCGCCCGTCTGGGAAGGGAGAGTCCCAGTCAGGCTCTTCGTAAACAGTCCGCACGCGGCTGCGAGGTCCTCCTTCCCCTGTTGCAGAAAAGCTTTTCTCCCACCCTTCTGTTGGTACTCTGTGAGCGAGGTTCCTGTCACCGCTCACCCGCCTCCAACCACCTGTCGGGCTTGCAAGCGAGCAGCAGAGCCCTGCATTATCAGGCGGTTAAATAAAAACACGCCCTGCGCCTCGTTCCATCAGAACTAAGCAGGTCAGAGGTTCACTCCGCCGGCCAGTAAGCTAGGGCAGGGCGTCTCTCATTGTCTGTACTGTTGACCTCTGGGGCCAGATCCTTCTCTGTGGCGGCCTGTCCCGTGCACGGTAGGCTGTTCAGCTAGCGTCCCTGGCTTCCGTCCACTGGAGGCCAACAGCACCTCCCTCCCCAGTGTGACAGCCCAAACTGTCTCCAGACATTGTCACATGTCCCTCATGTGTCGCATGTCACATGGAGGGGACAAAACCACTCCAGGTGCAGGACCACTGGTGTGGGGACATGAATGCAGGTCCATCGAGTGTCAGGGCTGTGGGCACGTAGTTGTGCAGCCGATCTCCAGAACTTCCCATCTTGCAAAACTGGAATTCTCTACCCCTTAAACAACATCTCCCGATCTCCCTGGTCACCCCACCCCCACGCCACCATTCTGCCTCCCGTCTCTGTGAACTTGACTGCCCCCGGTGCCTCAGAAAGGCAGGGTCTGTCTTTTTGTGACGGGCTCATCTCACGTAGCAAGATGTTCTGAAGACTCACCCGTGCTCAGCACGTCAGGCTCGCCTTCCTCTTTAAGGCTGAGTGATACCCCGTTCATTGCGTGTGCACGCCGCATTGTGCTTATCTGTTCATCCGTCCATCGACATTTGGGTTGCTCCTGCCTCCTGGCTACGGTGGACAATTTCGCCATGAACATAAATATACTAATATTTCTTTGAAATCCTGATTTCAGTCCTTTTGGATAAATATCTAGAAGTGGTTTTATAACCTTTACATTTTTAAGACGGCCCTAATGAGGTTTAAATCACACAACATAAAATTTACCTTTTGAAGCATAAAATGCAACATCTTCCCTATATGCACAGATTTGTGCAGCGGTCACCACAGTCGATCCTAGAACACTTCCGTCGCCCTCCCAAGACACCTCATTCCCATTAGCAACTCCGGAAGCTCCGTCGCCCCAGCCCTAGGCAACCATGAATCCATGTTCCGTTTCTATAGATTTGCCTGTTTGGGACATTCATGTAAGCAGAACCTCATACAATACGTGGCCTTTTGTGTTCGGCTTCATTCACTTAGCATGAAGTTTTCAAGGTCCACCCGCGCTGCCGCGTGTGTCGGTGGTTCGTGCCTTTCCGTTGCCGAGAGCGTGCCGTCCTGCGGCCATGCCATGCTCTGTGTATCCGCGTGTCTATTGGTTAATGGACATTTGGTGGCCTCCACTATGCCCATTCCTTTTGTTTCTTTGCCCTGTGACTGTGCAAATCTGTAGCCTTGCGGCATTCACAATCCCTGTTCTCTACCAGAAATGGGCAAGCCCCTCTCTGAAAACAGAGCTCAGAGCACCTGTCTAGGTGGCAGAATGCGGATCCACCCCCCTCCTATCTTACTCCCTCCAAATAAAAAAGGAAAAAAACTGCTTCTACTCAGCTTAAAAGTGATACATATACATATATATGTATTTTTTTTTCTTCTCTATTTCTAATGGAATAGACTTGTGCTCTTTAGGGAAATCAATAGGAGGGGTAACAACTGATTATACTATGAGAAAGGAAATTTTAAAAGACTCTTTGGAAATGGCGCATACATAAAACATTTCTGAGCTATCTGCAAAGGCAGGAATTATCCCTCAATGCAAGGGACTTGTGCCAAAGTAAAAGTCTGCTTGGGCATTCCTGAATTTCCATATCAGTGGCAAGTTTCTACTCCAGTGTCTGTGCACGCCTCTGCATTTGTCCCGCGGTGCCCAGTGTCCAGGACTCAAATGCCACCTGAGGACGAGGGTACTCTCATTAACGACAAGCCCTAACTGAACTCACAGTGTTTTATGCCTCACAGCCCTTGACCACATGTCCAGCAGCATTTTGATCTCACTGAATCCCAGGTTAAAAGACCCTTAGGGGGTGGCACGCACTCTCTGCTCGCTCTGGACACCGAAAAGAGAGCAAAGTCAGATCCAGAGTGAACCGAGGGACGGCTGACCGCGAGGTGGCCCACCTCTGTCTGACGACCCTGTGGCGGGGGCCAGTTATCTCATTACTCAAGCAACCTGATCAACTTGCCCCTGCTCACTTGTCTCACATCCACGCCGCCGCCGTCCAACTTTGTTACAAAGAAAGTAGAGAAACTTGTCATTTGTTTGATCACCAGCATGGTGTAAGAATTTGCCTGTCACTTGTTTAGGATAATGGCTGAATTCTTCGGTTTTCAACGCTGCTTGGCAGCTCGGATGTGTTAGATGGCTCGCAAACAACGGCGAGAAGTCCACACATCCTAGCCATTGTCAAGCTCATTTAGCAGATTATTCTAAGACTAAAATGAGGGAAGAGAGCTAGGGCTAGGAGTCTCTTAAGAAAATATTGCAGAGTGTGAACAAAAGCAAATCCACAGAACTTTAAAATGTCACAGAACTTAGAAATCCTTCCATTTGAAGGGTTTGAAAACTCATGGGCTTACAGAGTCCAGGCAGGACTGGACTGTAGTGGGGGTAAAAATTAAAGAAAAGCAGCTGAGAGAGGTGGCTTGGTCCCTTGCAAGGAGCTAGCAGGGGTTCTGGCCTTTGCTCACTGATAGTACGTTTTCATGAAATTTGCAAAAGCAAGATACTGGATGCTAATTGGTTAATAGGGCTGTGGCTTCCCCCTAGACCATCCCCCTCCTTCACACTCTCCCCTGTGTCTGGTGTTATGTGGCATCAGAGCTCCCCAGGAATTCTGTACTCATGGCCCACGGGCATTTTTTAATTTGTAATTTCTCCTGTAGCATTAGAGATGCTGCAAACATGTTACACCCTAATTCTGTGATATGTTCTTAAAGGAGAGCCTTCCCAGGTTTGAAAGCTTCAGATTTCACAAGCCCGGCAGACGAGGTGGGCAGACCATGCCGTCTGGACTGGAAAGGAGGAGGTTTGCCTGAGCTCCAGGCGGTTGCCGGGGGGGGGAATTCAAGGGCCTGGGGAGGCCAGGGCCCTCGCGCGTAGCCCGAAATTCAGACCTTCATGTCAAACCCTCTCGTTTCCAAATGCTGATAACGGACCAAACAAAACCAGTTGGAAGGCTTCATTTGATCTGTGGGGAGTCTGTTTCCAACCCCCGCTATTCATGATGAAAAAGCGGAGGGAATGGGCCTGAAAATAGTGAGTCATCCGGCTGCCCCATTGCCTGCCGAAGCTTTGACATCGACGTTATCAACCTAGAGGGCTTTTTATTGTTATTTTTAAATCACTCAACGACTATTCCTTGGGTGTTAACTGTGCGCTTTAGGTAAACCTGAGTCTCCCCCCACTTCAGTTCTCGACTGCGTCCAGCGCTGTCCGCGTCCGGGCTTCGAGGTAGAAGCAGGGCCCGACGGGAAGTCACACCTCCTGGGCCAGGGCTCTGAGGACAGCTGGGACTGCAGCAGTTCAGACGAGGCGTCCCAGCTCCTTAAGGAAGGAAAATCTTCAGACGGCCGTGAGGGGTTCTGTATTTATGGGCATGTTATTGTCGTCCGGGGGTCCCAGGGAGGGTTTTCTTGCATGAACTTTGAGTAATTTAAAATACTTGGAGGCAATAAAACTGCCCCCTCTCACCTTGAACATTTGTGTTCATTTTTGCCACGGCCTCCAATGCTTTTTCTCCAGATAGTTCCATGTCTGGACCCTTCTCATCACTGAGATCTCAACTGACGTGTTACTTCCTTCGGAAACATTTCTGGGACGCCTTAGCTCTTAGCCAGCCCTTCCAGCTCGCCGCCCGAGGGGCTGGCAAATGACCACCTTCAGGCCAAATCCGGCCTGCTGCCTGTTGTGTAAATAAAGTTTTATTGGCACACAGCCACATTCATTTGTTTGCATTTTGTCTGTGGCTGGCCCTTGTGTTACAGCCAGCAGCTTGAGTGGCTACCTAGACCATTTGACCAACAAATCCCAAAGTATTTACTGTCCAACCCCTTATAGGAGATGTTTGCTGTCCCCTGAGGCTTCTCCATTTCCCTGCTTATTTTCTTCACAGTAATGATTACTATCTGAAATTACTTAGCTTTTGTTTGCTTGTTTGTTTCTGACCTGTATTAGAAGATAAACTTCTTAAGGGTTATTTTTTCCTATACCTAGAACCTAGTACACATTATATTTTGGTTGAGTGGATGCAATAAATTCCTGCTTTGGCCTTTCTGTTCATGCAGCAAGGGCTCCTGAGTGTATTTACATATGGACATGCGAGGACCAAAGCGACCGTTGCTTTCAGGACAACCAGGGAAAACCACATACCGTTTTGTTTGTTTTTGGTTTTGTAAACGGGACCAACCAACTGTACTGAGCGAGATGAAGCCTGAGTACTGTGTCCTATGATGCCGTCTCTTGAACTCGACGAGAAAAAGCCCTGTTGTAAAACTGATGAAAACCATCACGTGTATCACTTCAACCAGTGCGTGGTCATTAACAAGAGCTAACTCCTCTGTGTCGAGCAGAGAAAGGCTACTCAGTCAACTTACTTCAAAGCTACCAAACGTTTTGGTTTAAGCCTATTTAACCAGAGGAATGCGTTTCTTTTTCTAAAGTCTTGACCTGTGTAAGGAAAGAGTTCTTTGTTCCTTATACAGGCATCGCCTTGTTCCATGCCACCTATGCGAACCCCAACATGCACTTGGCCATTGGTCACTCCCCCTATCCTGGTTGCCTCATGCATTGTAACTTGCTGGAAATAAATATTTACACCCCATCTAACCTCTGTCTCCCTTCACCTTGACATACTTCAAAACTACTTTCATCTGTTCTCTCTCCTCTGCATGAAGTTCATACTTTAGGATTTATTTCACGGTTCCTTATCTACTCGCCTTTTGTTTCCTCCTCCTACCACCTGGAAAGCCGGGACCATTTCACTCCTGTCTTTATATTTCCCCCTCTTATTCGATTTGCGCTGGACCTGAATTGAGTCTTGAGTAAGCCCCAGGTCCCCGCCGCTGTGCTGGGAGTTACGGCATGCCAGACCGCTAACATTTCCCAAGAGCCCTAGCACCGCACTTTGGGAGGTCCCATACCATGCAAAAGAAGCCTGTTAAAATGTGCCCACTTGCCATATTAAGTATGATTTTTTTTCTTTTCAAGAAAACAATAATAATTCATTTACTTGCGAAGTTATTGATTACAGTTTTAAGTTTCCTTTTTCCGTTTATCCTCCAATGCATGTCTGGTCAGACCTCTAAGAGTCTGAAGGCCCTTGAACCTGTCGGAGGCCCTGGAAAAGCTGGCACATTCTGCCCCGCATCCCAAGTTCCTGATGTACGAAGCAGCCTAGGACCCTCAGGTGTGATAGTGAACACAGCATGGTTCTTGTCCTAGGGGAGCCCAGAGTCCAGTGAGTGTAAGATGTAAGTAAGCAAATAGTGACAGAAAATTATGAGAAGGGCCGTCTTGGAGGAAAGACAGGGGAAAACAGGACTTGAGGGGAACAGAGAACAGGCGGCATCAGGGAAGACCACCCTGGAGGCAGTACTATCTCAGGTGAGGCTTGCAGGGTGCGACGTTGCAGCCCGTTTTCCCCAGCTCGCCTTGGTGGGAACATTCAGCCCACGCTGAATCACTTGATATCATGACAGGTCATGTAATTCGTGGGACCCCTTTCAGAATTTCAAGAAGACAACAGCAGAGCGTTAAATCCCAATGGCGGGGCCCTTCTGAGCGTGGGGCCCTGTCCAATGGCATGGGTCACATTCCCGCAAAGCTGGCCGTGGCGAGTGTCTTAAAAGTTGGCCCAGTGGCGTTCAAAAGGTAGTGGGGAAAAAAAGCACTGTTTACCACAGCACGTGGCACGTTGTAAGTGTTCAGCAAAGGCTTGTTGGATGAAGTTTTTTGTCTACAGACCAGGTGGCAAAAGTCTAGACGCAGACAGTGACTTTGGCATTTTCTTTTTCTAGAAGTTCAGTGCAGACCCAGAGATTGATATCTGGCCCCGGGGAAACATGACCGGTATGACTGCCTTCTGTCTTTGAGATGACTTGGGTATTATTACATTTAACCAGTTGATTTGGAAAAAAATACATATATATGACCTTTTGGAAGAGATCTTTCTCCACATCTTACCCTGACAGTAAGATGATGATAAACTGACCTTAAACAAAAGTGATTTTTATTAAGGCTCATGGAGTGCATTTTCTGAAGCTGCCACACAATGAAATGTATACATTTTCCTCCGGTCTATTAATCTGAGTAGTCTTGAATTGCCAAGTCAGGTAAAGTGAGTCCACGGGTAGCTCTTAAATGCATTAAACCCCGGGAAATATAAGATCCTTCTACAACAGATGAGGTTTGGTGGTGCAGCTCATTAGCATTTGAACAAATTTGTGAGACTTTTAAGGCATGTTGTTGGATTGAGCTAAGTAGACTAATGCAGTGAATTCCAGGCCCTAATGGCTCCATTTATCAAGGGAGCCGGTTTTAACAGAACGCATAAACCTTCCTCACATGGCCATTTTACTATGCATTTAATTCTATTGCAACATGGTGCTTCAGGCGGAGGAAATGAAGAACTTAAACAAGGTTAACATTCCGAGAAAAGACTAGGAAAAAATCAATACCTCCCTCCTTCCCCAAATAAAAGATGATTTACAAAAATGGAAATCTATATGGATGACAGGGTCTTAGAGATGACAAAAGGTACCCATGATGTTTTTTGACTGGGACATGAGCTGTCATTGCCACTGAATTCATGTCCAGTTTCAGGGATAATGTTATCCAAATGTTTTAGTGGGATTAATTAAAGGTTATTGATTGGTTAAAGGCCCTCCTGCAGCTTTGAGATTTATTCTGAGGCCGGTGAAGACTCCGGTCGCCTGCCTTTATCCCCGGTTTCACATTCCTGTTGACTCCAAATGCCTTTCTTCCTGTTTACGTGTACTTCAGAAGAGCCGCGCTCGCTGCCTTTCCGCCCACTCAGGGAGATTTGCCAGAGTTTATCAGGAAACTGCATCTCTTTGGAATACCCAGCCGTTCAAGATTTTTGTTTTGTCTGTTAGCAGCTTAATAATGCTATCCCTTCATGATGTTTGTAGATGGAGTATCACGGTTTTGTCTACCAGGGAGATAACCCAAGACTCACGACATGCATCACTGTGGCCCTTGGGAGGTGGGGTTTTGTGTCCCTCAGGTGACATTCGGGGGCAGGTGTAGGGAGCTGTGCTAGCGAGCTGCCCAGAGCCGCTGTGCAACGTGGGTGTACGCTTCTCCGTGGAACCCGGTCCTCTGTGTCTGCCGGGGTTGTTGTAAAGCACAATACACGAAACTGGTGACTCTTTATAAATGGCTTTGGGTTCTCTATTTATACAGCTGGTAAGAACCTAAAGAAGTCACTTAAATTTTTCAGATATACCCCACTGCATTTTATGAGGGAAAATATATGCTCTGGTAGCTTCATAAATTAAGGGTTTTTTTAAGGCTGCAGAATATATCTCTTATAAATGTCAAGGGTCTATGGTATATAACTTTTATTTTTCAGCAGATGTTACCCTGCTGCTGAGAGTGGAAATGGTTTGCTACTAATGTGTTTTAAAGCAGCCTCGCAGTCGCCTATTCTACTCACTCTATCGTCCAAAGTCATTTCCTTAAAAAGTTGAGTCTTCCCAATTTCCTGTTTCCTTCCTGAAAAGGGCTTTCTGTACGGCGCTTGGCAGGACCCGGGTATTACCAGCAAGAGTTATGCTAAGTCAAATCATAGCTGAAAGTAGACTGAATTTCCATCACTCCAAAAATGTAAAAATTGGAGCTCACACCAAGAGTTTGGCAATTAGTCTCCTGCCTTTGGAAAACTCAAAGTAACGCTCTATGCAGTAAAAACACATTAGCTAAATGATATTCTGAATAGAAGGACGGAAGTGTCTAAAGGTAGCGTTTCATAAAAGTGAGTAAGAAATATTAAAATAGCCTTCACATGCACAGAAATGTCCTTTGTAGGTAACAGAACTCCCATTAAACCCCGAAATGAATGGAAATCAATAGGCAGGTTTTCCTCCATTTCCAAGCCACACTCGGCACTCAGGGCAGACCTGGCTTCCGCAGAGGCCGTTCCTGTCCTGGCCGGGGTTGGGTGTCGTATCACCCAAGTCGCCCCGTATTTCCAGCCATGGCTGCACACGTACATCAGTTGCTTCTTTTCTTACCCGTATGCGCCTTACTGGCAGACACAAGGTCATGCTGCCCTTTCTTAATGCTAAGCACAAAATTGATATTGTAGCAACTCAGAGAACATTGGTGAGTGAATTCATAAATGAATGACTAAATGCAAGCGTGAACCTTTTTGGGGGCGCTTCCAGCCTTTTGATGAAAACCGGGAATGGAAACAAAGGTAGCAGTAAGGTGGTAGACCTTGCGTCTTTCTCCAGCATGTCCTTTCCAAAGAGACAACACACACATCAAGAAGAGGGATCCCTTCATACGGGTCCCGATACATCCACTGACCTGAACCAACCTCTGTTTGAACTCCCGCCTGGTGGCTGTTCAAAGGACACGCTGAACCACTCTAGTGAGGAGCCCATGAGATGGGGGGGCGGGAGGGGGGGAAGACACAGGGCTGTGAGTCCAGCGCTCCATAGTCGGGACTTCTCCAACCTTCCTAATGGTCCGTCCGGGCGGCAGGTCACACGGTCCCCGGGAGATCTGCTTTGCGCCGCTGCCAAGCGGGGCGAGCTGTGCGGACACTTCTCAGCCGTGCAGTCCCAGTCTGAGGCTGCCGTCTACTGATGGGGAGACTTATCTTTCCTATCCTCCTTTTGTGGATTGAACTGAAACCATCATCGTGGAAGTTTCTAGAAAAACTCTGGGCTTCTCACTGTGATGGTCTCCAAATGGCTTGATTCTCCGGATTTGGCAATCGAAAGAGACACTGTTTTGTTTTGTATGAGTTAAGTTCAAATTCCATTTTGAAGTCAACAGATGGGCTTCACTCATTTACCTCAAATCTTGGAGAGCTAGTCCACTTGAAATAAAGGTTAACAGTCTTCATGTTTAATTCCCAACATTTTCTGACGTCATTTCCCCAATTATAGGTCACATCATCTTTTAACCCCTACTTAAGTATGCTCTTTGGGGCTGAAATTAAAAAACACATAATCAAAAATTAACAAAGCTTTTAAAAAAAATTAGCTGTGTCTTCCCACAGAGCTATCATTAGGGTAAAATAAGATAATCTACAGGAAATTGCTTGGTAAATCGTAAAGTTCCACATAAACATAGGAGATAATTACCAAAAATTGTAGAGTGTGAGGTTCTTGAGCACAAAACAATAAGCTAGAGAAAATCCTGGGATAATACAAATTCGGAAAGGAAATAATAAAAGCGAGCGTAACCGTGCTCCTAATTATTTTGTGGCAGGATGGCCTGAGGGTATGACAGTTCCAAAATACACACGTTGAATTCAGGTGTTTACCACTAGTGCATTGAGCAAAACATTTTAATGTAAAATACTGTATAATACTCTAAAATTCTGTGCCACACATATATATGCACATTACTGTAGACATTACACATTTTAACAAATATTATTGCATAGGGATATGTACATAAAACAACATCTAATGTAATTTATGAACCGTTTAAACGGCATGAGGTAGATTTTTAGCTATAAATTTTTACTGCTTTTCGAACCCGACCCTCGTAGAAGGTGATGCCTGATAGTGTGGTTCCGGTGACTGGCACAGGGACTCCGGACCTTGGTGTGTTACTTCAAGGCATACTTCTCATCTCGCCTTAAACTCCTGCCCGCAATTGCAGGGGAAGGGAAATTGTGCGTGGAGGGTATGTATGCGTTCACGTGCACGTGTGTATGCCAAAATCAGAACTGATTTGCTCAGGAACTCAATTTGAGCACAAAATCACAGGCATGAATATGCAAGGAAATTTGAATGTGTGTTTATCAGCCACTGACTATTAGGCAAGGGGGGAATTAAAATAGATTGCACTTAGAGCGGGAGGAAGGAAGAATAAACACAAATTTACAGGTGAGTGTTAGCAAACAGCATATATATTGAAGAGTAGTCTGAAACAGAGCCATCTGAACTCGGTAGGAAATTGACATTCTGTTTGCGCTACTGCGTATTAGAACTGGAAGCCTCAAGTTATGTTTCTCAATAGGGATACAGCAAATTACTGTATCTACATGGCAGGCACTTGGCTCTTAAGAGCTGGCAAGATTGAGGGTTATTTGAGGCATTTAAAATAAAAATTTCAGATAGGATCAAATCAGTGTTATTTTTCGTCAATCAGCAAGATAGTCAACAAGCATTTATGACACAACCACTTATGTCTATACTTCTTTAACTCTGTGCTGGGCTGGATTAGAACTGGGAAGAAACCCAAAACAGCAGAGGGGGAGCAGGCGATCTCTCCCCGGCTTGAAAGGTCAAATGGCACTAAGCGCCTTGGAGGCAGGCATACGTGGTCCCAGGTCTTATACCTCTTTTCCTCTAAAGTAACTGCCCACTTTATGTGAGGGTTAGGTTCTGAAGTCAGCCCATCAGGGAAGAGTCTAATTATCTTTGAAATTTCCTTAAATCTTCTAACCTTAAGCCTTTTTTTCTATTACTGAATTTTTTAAAAATGTTGAGCCCCGATACCATTAGATTGAAATTCGTTGTCAGTCAAGTCCCACAGGCAAACACACACGCAAACGAGACGCCATTTTGATGCGTCCTCAACTCTGAGAACAGCTGAGCTGTAAGGAGAGGACTAAAAAGAAAGTTGCATAGTTGCACGCAGATGCCCGGACTTTTGAATCCTCCTGCCTTGAACGGACTCTCCAATCCCCAGGGCGAAGGGCGGATGGTGAGGCTTCTTCCCCGTTCCTGCTAGCCTGCAGCGCTTGCTCTGTGCCTTGTAATAATAAGCCTCTCTAACCTTCCTGCGTGCTAAAAGATTTATTTGCTGTTGGGAGGATTAAATTTAAATGATGTTTGGAAGATGCCAGTGGATGACATCTTCCTTGAGGGTTAAGTTAGAAAATCAGTATGTAAGAATGTGTGTGCCATCGGACACTGCTTCCTGTATGTGATCTTTGTCAGCGCACTTGACCTCACGCTGCCTCAGCCATCTCATCTGCGGTACAATGATGGAAATGGCGCCTGCTTAACGGGGTTGTTCACACTGGATGGTAATGGAGGAAGAGCTGTTAGTGCACAGGTAACAGGAAATTAAAAAGTAGCAACTATTATTAGGATTACAAATTGTTGTTATTGTTGGGATGGTTATGATTTTACGCTCTCTGGCTTTGGACATGTTACCAGATCTTTCTGTGCTCTAGTCATCTCATTTGTCAGAGGGAGCATGACCTTCCCCCCTCCTACTCTGAACAGCTGCGGAAGAGACAGAAAGAGATAAGGAGTTTGAAAAGTATCAGACACTGTACAAGTAGAAGGCGAAAACAGAATAATAAAACGTAGTATTCAAATTCCAAGGAATCCCAGTTTCAGAGGTGTTGCATACCTGAGTATTCTTAAGAGCAAGAGGCGTGTCTGTGTGGAGATACTCGTGGGGCCCCAGGGACGTCATAGATGGTTGAGTGTGGCCCATCCCCCCGCCGGGAAACAGCCTGAAGTGCATGTTCTCGGGACGGGGCTACGGATGCCTCCCTGTTGAACACGTGGGCATTTATATTACTCCCAACAAAGGCGCCCTGAGGAGGGGCCTTATGCAGCAGACGCCCCATATAGAGGCCTCGCACCCACATCGCAAGAAACCTAACTTTATGTATTTTTTCTATAGTTTAGTTAAATTCTCCTTATGATCACCAATGCCTTTGGATGACAGAACTTAATCAGAGTCATGTCAGAGGACCTGGGTCCCTTCAGCCTCCTGAGCGCGTCCAGCCTTCGGGGGGCGTATGGACAGCCAAAGACTTGGAGGTCACGTGTGCTCCTCAGCGTTGACCTCGTGTGCACACCGACTGCTGCAAAGATGGTCTCTGGCTGAAGGCCGCTCTGGAACTGCTGGTCCTTGTCTCGCGAGGCCTCAGGCCCCCTTGCTTATTTGCAGCAGGGCAGTGTTCCTAGGAGGCTGGGGGAGGCGATGTTTCTGCACAAGGCACTGGGACAGGAGGCTCTTCTACTTCTGAATCCCCAAATTCACCAAAAGGATTCATCTGCATGCTGCCTCCCACACGGCAGACCCCACCAGCAGCTAAGGACTCAGCCCAGCAGATAGCAGTAGGGAGGTGGGACCCAGAGCCCCGTCTCTAACACTCTGACGTCTAAATCTGTAGGAAGGCCCCCCCTTCACTCCTCTGTAACACACTCTTCTCAGCACCCAGGGGTGCTTACCTTCTGAGCAAAGGGACCTGGGAAAGGGAAGTGAGCTCAACCTCTGAGCCATCACAGTTTGTCCTCTTGAAGCTACTTTGTTAAATGCTGCTTGTGAAATCCCGAACCAAGGCTTCAGTCCCCTGGTTCTGCTTCCGGCCCCCAGCCCCCTTCTCTGGGGAAAGAGCTGCCTCTTCCAGAAGGGGCTGGGGGACACGTGGCACAAGAGGTGCCTAAAGGGTGCGTTGGGCGCACTGCTTGCGTTTCGAAGGCGTCATGCAGCAACAGTGTTTGAAAACATGGCTCACAGTCGTCCCTTCCGGAAGGAGCAGCTGCGACTGTTCTGCCTCAGTCCGTATGGCTGGACGAGGACCCGTGAATCGCCATGGTCGTTCATGACAATGGCAGTGGCTTTACCAAATCCGTTGACCATTCCCTATCGAACCAACTGATTTCTTGTTACAATCGCGTCCTATTCTGCTACAGTCTTAAAGGAGGTGAGAAGTAGTTCTTTATGCTTTGTCATTCTTGAGCAGATTTTTCATTATGTAAAAAGCAATTATAATTCAGAGAAAAACAAGTCCATGTGTGAAGTGGTAAAATAATTCTAACATCACTCGAAGGCTCCAGTTGGGGTCTGCAGATTCCAGCTCCGTGGGGAATGTAAATGCACATGCCCCAGTTTGAGGAGCGCCACCGAAAAGCACGCTCTCTCCTAGCCCCCCATGTTCTCTTCCGTGCCAAGAGCGCACATTGGGCAAATGTCATGCTGGCTCCCCACTTCCAGGCCGCACAGCTCTCCTCTCAGCTGCTTCCGGAGCCTTCAAGTCCCCCCTCCATGTCTGACCCTCTCCGACTCGGTCATGTTCTTTTTACAGCCTGGTGAATCTTTTGAAAATGCTACATAGCCCTTCCCTCCTCCCTCCTTTAACTCCATCCCAGGCTTAACGTTGTTCAGTGGCTTCCTGGGTGTTAGTTTCCTAGGGCTGCTGGAACAAAGAACCCCAAAGAGGGTGGCTTAAAGCAATAAGAATTTATCGTCTCCTGGTTCCAGAGGCTCGGAGTTGAAAATTAAGGTGTAGGCAGAGGCAGGCTCTCTAGGGTCTCTTGACGGTTGCTCCTTGCCTCTCCTGAGCCTCAGGTGGTGGCCGGCAGCCCTCGGCTTGTAGAAGCGTCACTCCAGTCTCAGCGTCTGGAAACCAGTCATAGTCACACAGTGTCCTCCCCCACATGCCTGTGTCTTCACGTAGCACGTTTTCTCTTTGTGTGTGTGTCCACATTTCCTCCATTCCGTAAGGACACCAGTCCTATTGGCCTCACCCACCCTAATGACCTCATCTTAACTTTATTTCCTCTGCAAAGACGCAATTTCCAAATAAGGTCACATTCAGAGACTCCAGGGTAAGGACTTCAGCATCTCTCTGAGGGGACACTGTTCAGCCCACAATACTGCGTTTATTCAGATAAAATGCAGCATTTTATCATCACCTGCAAGGACTTGCAAAGCCTGACTCCTGGTTAACTTTCAGGTCCAACTTTTGTCCTTGTCCCTGCATTCTTTTGCACCTCAAACTCACTGGCCTTGCATCCCTTTCTTAAACTGTCATGCGTCTTCCTACTTTAGGAGTTTTTGGTTGTTGTGGATTTTTTTTTTTTTTTTTTTTTTTTTTTGGCAAGTAATGCATCCTTCCTGAATTTTCTTCCTCTCCAATTCCCTATCTTGCACAGCGACATCATTCTCAACACACACGCTAGTCTCGTAGCAAAGCCCACCTGGGGCTTCCAGACAAAGTCTAGTTGCTCAGGCATCTCTGAGAGTCAACCTTCCATGGAATTCACCACAATCGGCAATTTATTTTTGTGTGGTTACTTACGTGTTAATGTGTGATTAATTTATTTATTGTTTATCTTATGTGTGATAAATGTGTGATTATTTAAATCATATCAATCTCATTTGCATAAGGTAGAATGATGTCTAGGCTGCAGTAGATGCCTAATAAATAATTATTGCATGAATAAATAAAAGATTCCATAAATACACAATTAAATTATGGCACTGTTGGTCAGTCCTATGAGGCATTCATGGGACTTATAATACTTAAGAGAAATTGCTGGTTTCATGTGATCTTTGGTTTTTAGTATCTTATAACTTAACTTTGACTGTATGAAGGAATCTATGAGAGATTTCCTGTTCATCCACATTCCCAAAGCGACTGACAGGCAGTGACCATCCAGCTGGATTTAAGACCCCTCAAAAAAAAAAAAAAAAGAAAGAAAGAAAGAAAAAGAAAAAGTAGAACAAAAGAGAAAGGAAAGAAAAGGAAAGCAGGTGTGTGTGGAGCCAGATTTACTGCTCAGGGAAGCATCAGGAGCCATTTTATCTCATTTTGCGATTATTTAACTCACGCACAAAAGAGAAGAGCCCATCACCCCCGGTGGAATCCCACATTAATCCTCATTAGCCATCATTCAGTTGGGTGTGCTTTCTCTGCGCCACGTGAGACCTGCAGAGAGCCCTTCCCGAGAAGGATAAATGTGTTATCTCATAGTTCACCTACTCTGGAATACCTAATGGGCTGCACTGGGAGTATATGTTGTTTATCACCGCTTGGATGGGGCAAGACGGTCCCTACTGAAGGCTGCTAGACCATGAGTGATTTATGGCGCTTTTACCCCCTCAACTGTTGGGGGAGGCGGCCACATGGGTAGAATTCCATCTGTCCCATATGCAGCCCCTTTAATTAATGATTTATCTTATTATCTTCCTTCCTGAAAGAAGTAGGGTGGGGGGATTTTACTTTTATCAGTACAACTACCATCCACCCGAACAGGATCATTATCTAAATCCCAGTGACAAACAAGTTGATGGGGAACATTCTGGGGAGGAAAAACCTAAGGGGAAACAGGGTAGCAAAATCCCTGGCTTCCTGAAGGAAACATTAGTAGGTGTTTCCTAACCCTGCCTAAGGAAAGGTCAGTGCTTTAACACACACGCGCGCACGCGCATGCACACACACCTGCCTCGAATGTCCATAGAACAAGAGAGGAAATGTAAAAAGACTGCACAGGATGAGAGAAACCACTCACCCAGTGGCTTAGCAGTTAGATGCTTAAAAAGAGATGACTTCTTATTAACATGCAATTGTCACCATGTTAATAATGAAATATTGATCTGTTCCTGCTTAATGAAAATCAACTTATTCTAATTTACCCCTGGAAAGAAGACCACTTAGGGTCTCCTTCCAATATCTGCATTGTCCATCTGTGTATTTTTCACAGTTGTATTTATTTGTTTATTTTTAGTGCCTACATCTGAGAACCAGGGAACAATTAAGATCAGGTCAAGCAAATTCATTCTTCTTCCGTCTTTGAATTTTAGTTCTCTGGTTTAGCAAGAAAAACCTTCCTGGAGACCTTACAACGTAATGGGCACTGGCAATTTTATGATTAAATGATTATAATCTTCAATAAAAATATTGTTATATTAGATATATAAAACCTTAGGAAATCACTAACCCTCCTAATCTATAGCCGGATTTATAGCTCTTTACGGCCAGATGTGCATTGCAGTGAGGACAGGGTTCTCTTCATAAGATTTATCAGTCTTGGTTGTGGAAACCAATTTTACACAGAGAAACTGTCGAATAGCCTATCTTAATTAGCTGCCAATTTTGTGGGTTGTTTCTGCTTTATAGTCCCCGTTTTTCTACTCATTTATTTACCTGTGATTTTGAAATTATCTGCGAAGCAATCTCTTTTGGATAATATCGAAATGAGCCAGCGACGGTTACCTTCTGAAAATGTAGCTCATTTTGATTTACAATTTTAAATGTAAATACTTTAAGGTCAGGCCTCTGCGGAAAGAGTAATTCACAAGTCGATACCTTGTTCCTTCACACTTGTACATTTATTACCCAAAGGCACGGCAACCCATGTGTGTGTGTGTGTGTGTGTGTGTGTATGTGTGTGTGTGCGTGCGTGCACGTGCACCGCCATGGTGGCTTCTATTGCTTCTTTGAGGTGTTATTGCAAGAAGGTTCACGTAAACATTTATATAGGTTTTAGAAAACAGTTGTTACTGAGGAAGAACCTTTTTCTATTTACAAAAATTCAGAACAAAGAAACATTGCTACAGCTTCCGGTAATTGACATGTGGGCGTGTTTTTCAAGTCACTGACTGGAAGAAGTGAGTGTCTGAGATTTATTTTTGACAGGACTTAAATTACTGGTAGCCTGACACATTTTTGAACAATTACGAGACACCGAGGTGTTTAAAGTAATGGGTACTGTTTGTTTGAAGGATGGGGAAGTTTGGAAGCCGTTAGAACAAAACAATTTTCCATTTGGTTAGTAAGATGCTAACAGTTACATTTATATTACTAAATAGCACACACATAGTTGACTCCTCAAATGATAGTTTTTTCTCAGAATAAAAGTCATACTTAAAGAGAAAAATCCCTCCACTTGATGAATTGGCGAGTCACGGGAATTCACGGCAGGAAGGGGCCTCTGCTGGCTGTCACTTTGCTCCCCTCCTCGGGCTCCTCCACAGGTCCCCAAAGTACACACTGAGCAGAGAGCTTTGTCCTGCTTTGTTTCAAATGTCTCTGAAACCAGGGCTTAATGCTCACTAATTAGCGACGATCTTTCAGGAGCTCCTAGACACCGTTGAACCAGCCGTCTGAACTCTGGACGGTGCAAACTCGCAGTCTGTGAACGGCTTGTGTCCCCCTGAGATGGAGCAACGGCGGCTGCGGTCACCAGCGATGCGTCGGCATCTCAAGTCACCCAAAAAGTCAAAGGCGTCCTGGTTCCGCCCCATTCTTCCCTGTTAGTGCGGATGAAAATCAGAGATTGGAAGGTTTCCAGTCCTCTTCTTTTGTGTTTCCTGTGGCTTTAAAAGGGCAGGACATGAGGGAGGGGTCTCTCTCATGGACTTACCTGTTCTCGTAATTCTTAAAGGTGCAGGTCAGGAAAACCCAGCGCTGACTTCTTTTGATCCAAAACCGGTGACACGGAATTTATCACCCCTCCGAGATGGCTTTTCTTGTCTCCACATCCAGAGACATCCATGAGCTCACGCCCTCTGATGACCCCAAGGGAATTATTCAGTGCTGAGGAAACAAAAACAAAAGCAAAAATTCCTTTCCCTTTTTTTTTTTTTTAATTGGAGACACAGAAAAGTTTGCATTGTGAGTCTGGAGCATTTACTCCCATTCTGGGGTGATGTTACCCCCACCCGCTACGTCCAGAGGATATGGAGCAATGTCTGGATGCATTTTGGGGAGCTGCCACTGGTGTATAGTGGACAGGGGCCAGAGATGCTGCTAGCCATTGTCCAGTGCACAGGCTGGCCCCATAACGTGGGATTATCCAACCCTGAATATCCGTGGTGCCAAGCTGAGCAGCCTGGTGGGGAGGCAGGAGGCAACGCTGGCCCGCACGTGCCCCGTGCTGCCATGTTGCTGGGCTTTACCCCTACCCACACGCCCAAACCGAAAAGTATCACAGGTGCTAAGTTGGGTTGGAGCAGGGGTCATTCCGGAAATCCTTTGGCCTCTATTAGATTACATTTCCTTAAAGTTACACAGCCCACATTCCCAGCTTTTTAGTAAAGAACGTGGTGTGCACATAGAAGCACAAAGAGTATCTTCAGTACAGACAACGAAATAGTAATGATGTAGCAATATTAAATACCACATGCTGGGCTACTAGAGGCCAGTCTTAGAAATCGGCACTTCATCAGCACAATTTTATTGAATGCCCACAGCCGTTCTGTGAGGTGGCGTCACTAGGCCTGAGTTCCTGCCCTAATCTGCCCCCTCCTCATTTCGTAAGCTGGGACAATTAGATCGTCTTTCTAATGTTCTTACTCCGTGTTTTAGCTTGCGAGAATGACTCTAAGTAATGTCTTCCTTCCATCCTATTTCTAAGAACCCGTCAACTCTGTAAACTATCATAGATTTTAACTGATATCATGAAAAAATAACTGCTTGGCTTCATTTTCTTCTTTTCTGGGATGTCAACTTTAGGAATCTGAAAACTGCAAGAATGAAATACGTGAGACTGAGCTGTTTCTTCTTGTTCACTGAGGGTCAGTCAGGTAAAGTCACCAGAAGGGGAAAGAGATCATTAGCCTTGTCGGAGTGGGGAAGATACACATCTGCCTATCTGTCCATTTGTCCTTCCTTCCTTCCTTCCTTCCATCCATCCATCCATCCATCCAGCTATCTTCTTCCATCCCCACATATGAATAGAGACACACCTAAAATACAACTCAACCAAGGTTAGTGGTTTTGGATGCTGGGATATTGGATGATTTTTAAACTGTCTTCTTTATCATTTTCTCTATTACTTAAATTCAAGTAAGTATGAGTCATTTTAACAATAAAATTAATATTTTTAAAAGGAAGCAAATGATACGGGATGAGCTAATGGATGCTCTTCAGCAGTCCAGGAGAACTGTTTTGATAGCTGAAAAGAGTGCTTCCCAACTGCTATTAACTCTTTTCTGCCAAGTTAAAAAAAAAAAAATTGCTTTAGTTGGGGGTCTAGGGTGATTGATATAACTTTTCATTCTGATGAAATATGCATGTTTAATTATAGTTTTCCACTGCCTTCAGTGTTTGTTATTTTTACTATACATTAGCTAAAAGTAGAGGCCATTTATCATAAGGATTGGTTATAGGATTTCTCTGGGCCGTGATTTTGCTACATGCTATGGGGCATCCAATGAAATGTGAGATGCTTTTCCAAATTTTAAGGAATCTGCAGTCTAGCTACACAGACAATCAGTGAAGGATCAGTCTCTGCTTCACCAGCTCTGGGCTTGTAAATGACATGTATGTAACCACTTCTCACCTTCTTTGGCCTTGGTAAAGTCATGGGCCCTGCCGTCCTATGGTCAAAGGCCACCTCCTCCATGGAACCCTCCTTGACTATTCCTTGTGAAGTTAAATGTTTGCTCCTTTGTTTGAGAAGTTAAATGTTTTCATTTTTTTTTTCCCCACAGCGTCTATTGCTGTACTCAATACAAATTATCTCATTGCTGAGAGTATGTCTTTACATATGTGTGCATTCTACTGGGCTTGGGGTTTCCACGGGGCAGGGGCAGGATTTATTGGTCTGTGTGTCCCCCAGCCTTCACACGGGGCCTCGATTACTCACCAGGAAATGAGCTGGCCAGAGTACGAGCCCAAATGAGATGAGTGCCGTACAAAGTGTCAAAATCAGAGATTTGTGTAAAAGGTGCAGAGAAGACTGCATTTTGTAAAGTCTCGTTAGAAAGTCCAAATAGACACAGACTAAACAGCCAGACAAAACTTGAGGGGAAAAAAGAAAAAAAAAAAACCATATGAAAGAGAATAGCGATTGCTGTGTCTAAGTCTCAAGAACTTTATAATAAAGGAATGTTCCGATTTGGAAAAGGCTTCATGGAAAATATAGATATGAGTAATTTTGTAGATAAAACATTAGGGTACATCTACTCTGTTCCAGGGAAGGTGCCTTGCTCCTTTACCATCAGAGGTAGCTATTCTTGGTCCCATTTTGTAGATGAAGCAACCGAGGCTCAGGGAAGCAAATGACAGGTCTGAAGTCACGTAGCTCATCGGTCAGAGCCCCAATCCCTCCCAAGGTATTTGGCCTTGAAGTTCAGCGTTCTTCCCACACAACCCCAGCTGTTTCATGTCCTCTTATGTTGCTGACGTTTCCTCCATGTGGAAAGCTTTGAAAAAGCTCCAGTCACATTTTGAAATTTCATGACAAAAAATTGAATGTCATCCAAAAACCTAGTTTAGGATTTAAACATCCCTGTCAATCCTGGCTGTCATCGCCAGGAGATTTTTATCCCAACAATAGATCACTGTGATGTGCTTGGCCTAAAGGGCCCTGGGCTATTATAATGAGTAAGATCTGAATCTATTGAGTAATGCAAATAAATAAAAAAGAGACAGGTAGTCTCAGACTTTTCCATTATTGCCTTTTTCGCTGTCAAGCTCATGGACTGCTCCAAGCAAAACATCTCCCTTTTTACCATTTTAATAATCTGCGCAATGGGAATGAGAGAGCTTGGGTTTTTCACGCAGCTGATGTTTTAATCGTTTCAGTGCTCACCATCTTGGAGCACATGCGTGACCGGAGTGGGAATAGTAAAATACAAAGGAAATTTGCAGCCAGATTGTGAAAGTGTCGCATGCCAAGGTAACGAAAGAGCGCTGGACGGCAATTCAGGGATACTATCGCCTGACACTAAATAACCACGCACAGCCAGGGAGAGCGGGCGGGGCACATGCACAGGCCCCAGGTGGGAATGTGCTTGGACTGGGAACGGAAACCAGGCCAGATGTGGCTGCTGAGAATTAAGCAAGTCACTGGAGCCTGAGAGGAGACGAGAATGAAAATGAGGACAGAGCAGGGCGACCGCCCATCCCAGGCGGCCAGGAACTGAGAGCATGCCTGGGCTGGGGGACTTTGCTTTTTGAAATGAGGGGAGTTGTGGGCACACTGGGGCAGTCTGTCCCCCTAAGCAAGAGCCAGCGGCAACCAGGCGAGGTGGGCCCTGGGAAGGAGTTGGAGGGTCCTTTCCGTGCCGTGGGAGAGAGTGGGTGTGCTCGCCGCAGGCCAAGCCTTGAGGCCGTTCTGTGTGGAGACCAAAATACCGGTTCTGTGGTCCTCCGCAAGTCACCGAACCCCTCTTGACCTTCATGTCCTCGTTTGTGGAGAGAGACGGTGACCCCAGATGACAGTCAATGTCCCTTTCAACTCTGAGACCCTAGGACACGCTCCTCTCTGTTCTGCAGACAGGGGAGGGCTATCAAGGAGTCCTGAGCAAAGGAATAACACGATGAGTTTTTGGTTTTAAGGAAGGTCAACTTGGCAGTACGTCGTTCACCATAGCGACTGCTGCGAAGAGAGAGCCACAGACGCTCCTCGAGCTATTGCAGTAACCCAGTCAGGAGATGACGAGAGCGTGGCCTGGGGGTAAGAGCAGAAGGCGGGGGACGGGGGGCCGGAGGGAAGGATGGAGGGGTGTTAACAAGAAAATTGCAGGGCTTGGTGGGTCACCGTCCGTAGCTGAGAGTGGAGCTGCCCAAGTGTTTCATTCATCACTTTTTTCACTCCGCCTATTGAGTTCAGATACGTGTTTCCGGCACTGGGGGTGTAGAGATGAACTTGTCCTTGACTTCAGGGAGCTCGCTGTCTAGTGGAGAACACTAACATCAGACTGACTGTTTGCATTGTGCTTAGTGCTGTGGAAAAAAAACATGCTGAACACTCTCCAAGTGATGGGCAGAGTGGAAATCAGGGAAGACCGACTAAGACAAGTAAGGTTAAAGCTCACAACTAAAAAATGAGCGATGAGTTAGGGTGTTGGTAGGGTGGGGGCGACCAGGCAGGTGCAGGCTGTGGAAGGAAACATTTTAGATTCGGGGACAGTATTGGCAAAGGACATGAAGCAGGAAAAGATTAGCACATTCAATGGAAAAGTCCTGTGTGGCTGAAGACTAGACCGAGGATCCTAAAAAGTGGTGAAGGGTCAAATCAGAAAAGGGAACTGTAGGCACAAAACCCATGGAAGTCCTTCAGTAGGGTTATTAACAAGACCCAAGTGCTGTTTCTGGGTTTTAAATAATTGGTTCCAAGAGAAGCGTGGTACTGCTAAGAGACCTGGGGCCTAGAGGTGAGCGGGTGGGTACATTTTAGTGGAAAGTCGGGACATGGGACGGGAATTATGTGACCAAGCGGAGGTAGTCCCCAGAGTACTGAAGACATGGGATCATGAGCTCGGCAGGGAGGTCGGTGGCACCGACGATGCTGTGGGCACCATTGGTACAGCTGAAGCTGGGAGGATGAATTAGTCCTGCAAGAAGAGGAGCTGGAGAGAGGAAAGATCCGCAAGGGCAGAGCTTTGGGATCTGTCCCCGTGTGACGACGGATTGGGGATGACCCAGAGGTGGAAAACCGAGTCGCAGGGGAGGAAGGCTCAGAGCTCTAGGCACAGGGAAGCCAAGAATGAGTCACTAAAAAGTGGTAGTGGAGGCATCAAATGCAGCAGAAAGGTCAAAGAAAAACAAAGCCTGACAACAAGGCCAGTAAGTGTGATGATTAATAAGTCATTTGTTATCTCTGAAAAGGAGGCTAGTGACTAATGTTTGGATTACATCACCTTGGACAAAATTAATAACAAATTTCCTGATATTCACTTGCAAAAATGCCATGGAATTTGGCTGTTCACTCTCCCTGTCTTTTCTGAAATTTCTCAAATTTGCAAACATTCTAATCTCCTCTGCGTACTGCAGCAGAAAATTGGAATGTGCTCTGTGTACAATGTGGGCGAGTTTCTGTTATCCAACCCCCTTACCTTTCAGACATTTAGAATGTCAACTTCTCCGACTTACTCAATGCATAGTCACAGAGTCTACGTAGCTGACTGCTTGGAAGAGCCCAGCCATTGCGAGGGGAGGAGGAAGAAGGGAGCAGGGCTTATATCAGTTACTAATTCAGCTTTCGACTACGAAATCTGTGCGCTCGGGTTTACCAGGAGACATTTCTGTAAACCGAAGAGCCAGACCCCGCACCTAAAAACATGTGAGGGAAAGAGCTTTGCTATTAGGGTTACTACCCAAAATAGGGACTCGAATATGGATTCAAGAGTTTCATTTCCATTATATCTCTTCCCCTGAATGAACAGCTAGGCATTTTTAAAAACTTTCTATTTCAAATAATGTTCATTGTAAGAAATTTGCCAAGTCCAAGAAACTATCATATTTATGACCCATAGCAGGTACTCATTAAATATTTCTTGAATGCATTAGTGAATGAAAAGAAATAAAACAGTACCAAATAAAACTGGAATAGAGGGAATCTGTCATATTTGGGATTTTGTAGGCCATGTTCATAATGTTATAGTTGGTCTTGGAGCGTTGGGAAGTTACAGAGTTTTAATCAGGGGGTCACATAAACAAATCACCTTTTAAAAACCTTTCCCTGGCTGCACAGGACGAGATGAACTGCAGTAGAATGAAGATGGTTGCAGAGAGTCAGAGGGTGAGGAAGATGTTGCTTATACAAAGTGGGAAAAAATAGTGGCTAATGGTAATGGAGATAGAAGTGAGTTGGCCGAGATGCACTCAGAGGGTAACATCCCCGGACCTTGAATATTTGTTCAACGTAGGGGGGAGACAGGGCATGAGAGACGGGGAACTGTGAAGTGTGAGATGTTCCTGCGATGTTCAAGAGAGATGGAGAATGCCATTGGGTGCTAAACTGGACCTCAGCTTTATGCCCCCAAGTCCGGAGACACAGAAGGTAACCGTGGTGCTGCGCTGGGGGGCGGGTCTAGAGAGCCAGTGTGGAGGGGGGCGGTGCCAAGCCCCGAGGAAGGCCAGTGGTTAGGAATCCATGGAAAGACAAGAGTGAGCACCTTCAGAGAGGCTGGAAGGAAATCACGGGACGGTGATTCTCAAGGCAGGAGGCCAAGAGAAGAGCTTGCTCAAGAGGCAGCAAAGAGGCCAACTCTGCCAACAGGCGGGTGAGGCGCGAGGCGAGAAGGCGCCCCCGACGTGGCAGCGCGGGGCTCCGGGCTAAGGTCGCCGGCGTCCCCGGGGGAGCGGGGGCAGGTGCCAGGCCGGGCTGGCCCAGAGCGGGGGGAACGTGAAATGCGGGCACAGCGGTCCACTTCACCGCGGTTTGCCAGACAGTGGCGCTTCATGTTTCAGGCCTCTGGGTGCGCCAGGGACAGGGCAGCGCTGTGTGCAGGGGACGCAAAACGGGAAACTCGGGGCTGCGAAGTCTCCAAGTCTTTAGACACCCAGTTTGGCCTATGCCAGGTACTGTCGCAAACAGCTGGATTATGTGCTGCGCTGCCTAACGATGCGAGTATCAACTGGGCCCGTCCCAGCAATAAAGTGATATTAATTATGTTAATAAAAATTACCACCAACTAAGCGGTAACTCTGTGCCTTGTACCATGTGAACCCCCGGTGTCCTGTATCTCATTTAAGTCTCACAAGAGCACAGGAGAGAGTTTTGTTGACCCCTTTTGACAGAAGGGAGGCCTGAGGCCTGGCGAGGGCGGACCCTGAGCCCGAGGACACAGCCCTAGGAGGGGCCGTGAGACGCCACCGCCCGGGGCAGTCTTTTCTGGCTCCTGCGGTTGCCCCGTGACAACGTGGTGCCCCCTTAGCTGGAAATCTTATTCTGAACTTCCAAACTTATTCAGCTTACCTCACTTGCTAAGAAGCATCAAAACTTGAAAAGCAATTACCCAGAATGATTTGAATCTTAGATGAGTTAATATATCCAGACCTTTTAGAGCACCAGACACACAGAGAGCCTTGTGTAGGTGTTACTATTCCTTACTAAAGGGCTCTGGAGAGAAATTGATCTGCCCATCTCCAGGGCTAATCAAACACTGTGAATAGTAACACCGACTCCCCCCTGCAAGGGCAGCTGAGTTCTTGCTTCTAACAGAGTGGTTTTCAATTTCTACTTAAGGAAAAGGATGGTGTTTCCTGGCTTTGTTCTTAAACTCATTACAGGAAATGATATTGTTGTAGGCAAGGACAAAGGTACAATGTGAAAACATTTAACAAATGCATGGAGTCATCTGTTAACATTGTAGGAGACCCATTAGAGCAGCGATTCAACCTCTTTCATTTCATGGCACACAGAAATTAATTATTAAAATTCTGGGACACCCCCCCAAAATTTATTTTTTGCTAGTCTGACAAAAAATAAATATAATTTTGATTTATTCACACTGGACAGCTATTGTTGTATTGCCTGTTAATTCTTTCTTTCTTTCTTTCTTTCTTTTTTGAGAATATAAGGAAAAAGAGGTCCCTGCCCCTGACTAAATAGTCAGGTGTTACATCTTTAAAATTATTGTGGCACACTGATTAAAAATTGCTGCTTTAGAGTTGTATCATTTTTGCTAATCTAGAGCAGCAAAGACATTGGAAACCTCTCTAAACCCACCCACTATTAGTCGGGGATTGACTTTAAGCCCAGCTGAATTGAGGTAGCCATGGAAATCAAGGGACAGTGACACCTCTTGAGGACCTACTGTGTGTTTACCAACATTAGCTTATTTAATCTTTAGAATACCATTCCTTCTGCTGTAGCAATTCTTTTGAAAATAAGATTTTGTTTTAATTTTGATACATAATTGCACATAACGCAGGTTTTGCATTGTGTCTACCTGACTGCATCTGTGAGGAACACTAGGTGAATACAGAAAACTGCACCCAGCTGCACTGTGTAGAGATGCACAAAGGCAAACACACACCTCAGACACAGACTGGCTGTCTCAGTTCACCAGGTGCATTACAAGCCACGCCCACCCATCCCCCGGAGGTACAGCCTTCTCCTGGATGTCAGATAACCCTCCCCCCTCACTCCACAGTAACTCACAGCTGCAACCCTTTTGACACCCACTTGCAAAAATCTCTTTCAAGGTAAAGTGCTGTATTTATCACAGATACTATTTATGTATTTTGAACCATTTAACATGTGTAAAGCAGTGCTCCCATTTTTATAAAGTGCCTAGTTGTTTATTTTTTGTTACTGATATAAGTATTGCACTCCTAAGTCAGTCTTTCCCATTAGCTGTGTGGTTTGTATGGTGCGATTTGAAATAGCTTGGTACCCTTAGAAACACACACATACCTTAGAGCCGAGCAGACTTTAAATAAGAATGGAGCAGATTGTATTGTTCTTATGCCTTGTCCACAAACAGGACAATAAGCTCAGAGAAGATGTGAGTAACTTGGCCAAGGTCACCCCTTCACTGGCTCCATGTTTTTCTAGTTCCTTCGCCCCCTTCTCTCGCTGCTCCAAACACCTCTAAATACTCCCCAGCTCTGGTGAACTGGACCCTGGTTACAAATGGGCTTTATCATCATGAGCTTAAAACTTTTCCAGAAAGACCTAAATCAAGATGATCATGCAAGTATTTGAATTGCCTATGTATTTTTAAAACCAAGTAGGTAATCTCCTTTGTACAGACTAAATATGTCCCATTCTGCTCACACGTTAATAAATTTTTCTCATTTGTGAGAGTTACTGAATAGAGCAAGCGAATTGTTTTACCCAGTAGGTGGTGGAGCGGTAATGAAGAAGCCTCATGATTAAGTAGAGCTGGATCCTCTTATCTTTCTCACTGAGTGGGAGGCACCATTAGTAGTAAAAGTAATTACCTGTGTAGAGCAGGCTGATTGCACCGAGTACCTATATGCCACTGATAGTCCTCTTGATTTTAGAGCTTCTTAAGAGATCTTCATTTGACGTTAATTTTACATTTTTAGCCAAAGTACATTATTTTTGGGAAAACATTATGTAGGCTGGGCTACCTAATATTTTAAACCTCTAAAGGTCTTCCTGTGCCTGGATTATTCCCTCATAAATGGCCTTTCCCAAAAATGGCAGCTCCAAAGAGCATGCTGAACCAAGTTGGAAATGATAAGCCATCTAAATGTTAAAGAATCTATTTGGAGAGAGTTGATTTTATATGGGGGGTAGGAGGGAAAGGTGAAAAACCTGTGCTTTCATCTATGAAATCACAAAGTCCATTATGTGAAACTGCTGGGTTCTTAAAGGAGTAATTCCTAAGAAATTGTTCATGCCAAATCTTGTTAAATGTTGTATTGGATAGTTTCACTAAACTTAAAATTCTCCTGTGATGGGAATATTAGAAGCAGGGTGTTCTTGAATAGATTGAGGCCGTGCCAGATACCTGACACTAAGCAGTGGAAATTCAGAGGGGAAAACCCCCCGCCAAGGGGTTTCAGAGGCCAGAATTCCCTCCCCGCTCTTCCAGCTAGCCACGGAAAGGCCGCCGCCCACTCCTTCACCTTCCGTCTGCAAAAGGGACGCATCAAAAAGGCTCCCCAGCTAAGTCCAAACTTCTATACAGTAGGCAGCTGAACTTTTTACTTTGTTTGCATCTACAGACAGGAACCTGTGTGATAGATTGGCAGCTAATTGGGTACCATGACTTTGTGTTTGTCAACTCACCTCTAAATGTATATATCAACTTTATTTTTCACTTGACTAGTCCCAAAATGTCATCTTCCCTAGGCAAGTAAATAAATTATAGACAGTCCTCAACTTACGATGGTTCGATGTAGTTTTTCGACTTTATGATGGTGTGAAAATGACTCGTAATAAATTGCATGAGGTATTCAACACTTTATTATAAAATAGGCTTTGTGTTGGATGATTTTGCCCAACTGTAGGGTAATGTAAGTGTTCTGAGCACGTATAAGGTAGGCTAGACTAAGCGAAGCTGTTTGGTAGTTTAGGTGTATTAAATGCATTTTCAACTTATATTTTCAACTTGTGATGGGTTCATTGGGACATAACCGGATCGTAAGTGGAGACACATCTGTATCTGTAAGCCTGGAGTGTGTTCTTCAGCCTCGTAAGTAGGCTCCAAATTACCACGCCTGCAAAAATTATTTTAAAGCCTTGGATTTGGCTTGGCCCCTATCGCTAAAGCTGGCGGTCTCTCCTTCACTGTGTCCACTTTCTTCTTATTGCTGCCCGTATTACAAAGCCAAAAGTAACCATCAGATGGGATCAGGGTACCTGAGGGAAGAAAGATCGAACAGGTTTCAAAGTCAGGCACACGCCTGTCCCCGTCATTTTTCCCAGTGGTGAGACATCAGGCAAATGATTCACCTGATTGAAGAAACAGTTTCCTCATCCATAAATCAGATGCAAAAATGGTACTTGCTTCATAGGATTATTATGAAGGCTAAAATCAAATGAGAGAATATGGAGTTTTGTTTCTTTTTATTACAGGAAGAGATCATTTAAAAACCTCTAGTTTTCAGGGTTACCTTTAAGGAGATGGAATAGGGTGTGTTGCTTTAATATCTTTTGTTTTTATAACTTTTCTTACCATTCTGCTTGAATTGTTCAGCCATAAGCATTTATTGCTCTTTTCCTTTCTACTTTTTTGTTTAATGTCTTTTGATGTACCTCAGGTGAAATCATAGGCTTCCTTTATTATTATTTTGTTCTTTAGACGACTCTGATTTAAAAAACTAATAAAATATTATTAAAATTAAATAAGATAATATAGGTAAGGTGTTTTTCATAATGCCTGCCACAGAATAAACATTAATCAAATTTATCATAAGTTATCATTTCACCTACATAACTATGAAAATCCTACAATTCAGGAAGAGCAAAGAACAGTGGGATGCACAGCAATTACTCTGAAGATATTTATTTCTATCATTCCGATTAGTTTCAGGCCCTGGAATCATGAGCAAGTGTTCATATATTGGTTACATTGCTTTATGACGAATTGCAAGGAACTCAAAATCACTTTTGTGCTGGAATTATATTGTAGTAAAGAGTGTTTAAACCAATTTGGACACTCAAGTGGAATTAGTTTTTTTTTTCTTCTCCCCTAATATTTTCCCAATTATGTATTCGCTATATTGAGATGCAGTTTAAAAATACAAGGTCTGTTCAGAAAGTGTCCAGCCACGTAAAATGAAAAATAGAGACATTTATCGAAGAAGATACAAAGTACAAGACACATTGTACATAAAACAATGATACCTCAGTCCCCTTCAAAGTAAGCACCTTGAGACCTCACACAGGTCTCCCAGTCACCATCAGCTGCCCCATCGTATTTTCTTGAATCTCGTCTACAGTCTGAAATCTCTTCCCTTTCAAAGGTGATTTTAGTTTTGGGAAAATCCAGAAGTTGCAGGGCACCAAATCTGGGCTATAGGGGGGCTGAGTCACCCGGGTGATTTGATGTTTCGCCCAAAAACTGCACAAGACATTATGCATGTGCAGGCGTGTTGTCGTGATGAAGCTGCCAATCACCAGTTACCCACAGCTGCAGCCTTCCGAATCATCCGAATAGTTTTTGTAAGTAAGTAGAACATGAATCTGCATCAAATTTCATGCTTAATGCAAAACTTGATGCAGATTCTTTGTTTTACTCACTCAGTCATTTTGAGTGCAACAGCCACACAGTACACACGCTCGCTCGGTGGCGTCTACTGCCCCCACTGACTAGTACAGTGAAGTCATCATTGCTCACACATGCGCATTCCAGTTTACTCCCCTTGGCTGTCATGTTGTATCCATGCCGTGCAAACTGTCCTTGTTACATTAACAATGGCTGGACTTCTTCTGGACAGGCCTCATATATTATTAGCTAAAAAGTGAATGGTGCTGTTGTCCACATAGAGAACACATTTGTTGACTAAACCTCTACCTGTTTGGTTAGTGAGGTGCCTCCTGATTATAGGCAAGCATTTCTGAGCCAGTCCAACTCTTAACTTCACGTTAAAAGTTTTATTTTAGCAATCTCTTTGTTTTCATTCACTCATTCTTTTATCCAACTTCCTTCCTTGCTTCCTTCCTTCACTTAGTAAACACCTTTTCTATGTTTTAAAATCACAAATCAGACTATGTTCATACTCTTCTTAAGCAAATACCTTTGATCAAGACAAAAAGCAGGGCTTGACCTTCCATTCAGGTTTTGCTAAAGCAATTTATTGAGAATGTAAATTGCTAGTTTTTCCTGCTCTAAACACTAATTACCACTTTCTAGATTTTTAGACCTAATGAGAGCTGTGACATCCCTCTGGGCCTCAGCCTGCTTCCCTTTAAAATGGGATAATACCTACTTTATGATACATCTGAAGAATTGAGCTCTGTGCTGGATCACAGTGGGTCTGTTCAGTAGTCACAGTACATAGTTCACCATTAGTTACAACTGCCCCTTGTTAAGGGAGCAGCGTGACCCAGACTATTGGTGGGGAATGTGGGGGAATGAATCCAGGAGTGACCGGGAGGTGGCGGTACCTTGGTTCCTAAAGCGGGACAAATCTGGGTGTTCGATGCTGTCATTTACTTTATGAGCCAGACCCCGCGTCGGGTACTTTATACATGTTATACAGTGGGTGTTATTTTATTGTTCCCTTTTTATAGATAAGGAAATGAGGCGCCTGAAAGACGGCAAAGGGCTCCCCTGGGTAAGTGGCAACGCTCAGATTCAAACCCGTGTGGTCCAGAGCTCATGCTCTTAATCACTGCGTCTGCTAGGATTCAGGGCCAGAAAGGTTGATTAGCTACAAAGTCATGTAAAGTCAGGGCTCCTGAAATTCTCCCCAAGACCGAACCAGCCTTGGTTAAGAGTCAGGGAACGCTCCATAGGCCTTGAACCACAGTCTGCGTAGAACTCCATGAGGGCTGTCAGAGCCCTCTCCGGCCAAAACGAACCTGGCCAGGGTACCTCCAGAGGCCTTGGGTCCTTCGGCATGTGGCCTAGGCATGTGTCTTGGTCAGTTTGAGCTGCTCTGATGAATAACCATGAACAGATTGGCGTAGCGACAGCAGACATTTATTTCAGTTTTGGAGGCTGCACGTCCAAGGTCACGGTGCGGTCATGTCAGGTTCTGGAGAAAGCTCTCTTCAGGGTTGCAGGGGGCCAACTTACTGCATTTCACGTGGTGGAAAGAGGGTGAGTTAGACCCTGTGGGCTCTTCTTATAGGGCACTGATGTCACTAAATGTTGTTAAATGTTGTATTGGCTCCACCCTCATGACTTAGTCACCTCCCAAAGACGCCACCTCCAGGTACCATCACATATATGAACTTTGGGGACCACATTCAGTCCATGATACTTGGTCTCCAGCTGGTTCTTGTCCTGACTTCTCAGTCTGGCATCAATATCCTTGAGGGTGGCCATGTCTCCTAGTCTCTTGGTAGCCCTGTCATGGTTGGGCAGTGGCAGGTGCCTGCTGCTTGTCTCGATCAAGGCTCCTGGGACCTTAAGGAAAAGTCACCCCCTCCGAAGGAATGCAGGCAATAGCAACTCACGGGGAGACCAGGCGCGGGTGGGGAGGAAGCGCAGACCAGGGAAGGGGGGTGGATTGAGCAGGGTGTGGCTGCAGGTAGAGCCGGTTTGTCCCCACGACCGTCACCTTTGCAGATCTCTAGTTCCTTCCCTCAGCCATTCCCTCTTTCAAGATCTCTGCCTTTCTGTTCGAAGTCTTGGACCTCTCCTTCCCAAAGGTTTGGCTCTCCTAGGTGGTCTGCCTTCAGTCCAGCTGTTTAGGGTTAAGCTGGAATTTGTTAGGGCTTCCAAGGGGGTGGCTCCGAGAAAAGTAAAGCATGACCTGAAGAGATCACCCCATGTATGTCCAACCTATTGGTCCTTCACACATGGCTAGGGAAGGAGCGCCTGCCAGGAAGAATGTGTCGTATACAGGATAGACAATGTGGTGCTCCTGGGGGCCTGGGCTCCTTCGAGTAGGAGTCTGGGACAGCTCTGTTCATCCCAACAATTGTTTACAGGCAGCCCTTGCTTCGCACAGTCTTACGTTAACTGAAACTGTGTGTGTGTGTGTGTGTGTGTGTGTGTGTGTGTGTGTGTGAACTGAAACTCACGTGTTGGAAATGTCTACCTTGCACAGTTCTGTGGTCCTGAGAGGTGCAAAGTGACGGGGTGCCTGCGTTAGTGCCCACTTCGTGCCAGTCCTTGCTCCAGGAGTGGGGGGTGTAGCACTGACCCAAACGATGAAATATCCCTTCCTAAGCATATTCACTTTGAGTCAGGGAGAAAGACAGGAAAGATAAATACATAGAATACCCGATAGGTTAGGTTGTGGATGCTAAGGAGCAAGCAAAGCGAGAAGATGGTAGAGGAAGAGTCGGGGGTCAGGGTGGGGGTCAGTGCTAGAGAGGACAGCCGGGGAAGACTGCTGAGGAAGGGATCTGCTGGGAGTGCGCAAAGAGAGGGGACAGCCCTGGGCGCACCTGTAGGGAGAGGACTCGTGACAGCCGATCCTCGCGGGGGCTGTGCCTCATGTCCTTTTCTGAGAAGTAGCTTTGCATGAATGGAGAGGACAGTGGGGCTCAAGAGGAAAAGGGAAGTTCTTCTGTCCAGAGTCAGATGTCCTCGCCAGTAAACAAACGGCCACGCTAAGGGATATTTCTGAGGGAACCTTCAGCTCCCAAGGCCAGGCCTGCATGTGTCCCTTTGAGTGTAGAGTTTCCCAAACACAGAGAATTGCTTATAAAGGCCCCCGACAGCCTCTACAGCCATCTGTGACTTCCACGCCCTGACCCAAATCCCTGGTGCTTCTGCGTGACACTTGGCCCCCCAGAACTTAGAGAACTTGAAGACTGGAGGTAAGCCCTCAGTCTCCAACTATTGATAAACTTCTTAAAGATTGTAGATTGGACTTTGAATTACATCGTTGCCACCCCTCCCTCTACCGAGTGTATAGCCTAATTCATAATGAGCTTCTGACTTGTGTCCCTTATAAAAGAAGCTTCCAGAATTAATATGTGCAAGGTCTGACAGTGCTCAATAGAGCGTTTGGAGAGAACTTTCTCTTTTTTATTTTCTTATGCATAGTTTAACATTTTGGCCAGCTATTTAGAGAAAAAAAGTCAGTCTATTGATTTGATTGACAGGGACCTAAATGACTGTAACACATTGTCATAGGATTGGCCGCATACCTCTGTCTCTTCTCGCTAGACTGACCTGAGGAAAGGTAAATCTCTTTGGCATTTGGCTTGGCTCTCTTGATAATAGGCCGTGTTGGTGATTTTTGGACTGAAGCCCCAGGGAAAGGCACAAAATACCTTTCTTTCTCAGGCCTTTCCCAAGCTGCTTTCTCAGTCTGGCTCTACCTTGTAAAGTTCACTTAGACTTCGTCCCCTCTCCGGAGCATCCGAGACCCCGTCTGGTCCAGTAAACCTGGTTCCCTTCTCTTTTGTCTCATAATATCAAAGGCCATAGTTCTGCTAGAGGCCTCATCACCCATTTCTATCCCTTCTTTTTCTTAGGTATTTCCTACTGGACATGGAGCTTTGTGAGGGCAGGTACTGGGGCTTACTCTGATGCATTTATTTTTTCCAGTCTTTTTTATTGTATTTTTTTCCATTACCGTTTATCTCCCCCACACCCTCTTCCACCTCCACCCACGCCCCTCCCCTCTACTGGCGGTGATTCATTTGAAATCTGCATTGGGAACTGTGTGCCAGGCACCGCGGTAGACCCTGGGGATTCACCAGGGACAAGCGCATCTCTGCCCTCATGGAGTTGCCACTCGTGGCAGGTGACAGACAGAATCACCGCAGCAGAAGCTGCAATGGCTGACTCTGTCGCGCTCTTGGAGGGAAGAGTCAGCGGGCTCTGTCTGTTCCGCCCTCAGAGCGCTAGCAGGGTCTTGGTGGTGAATGAATGTTTCATTTGAACCCAGTTGAGGAGTCTGACTTGAACCCTTCATCCCAGCGGTATTAACTCTCCACGGGTTTTAAATGTCAGGCTGTGGGTGCCTTTGTTCTGCAGCATTGACAGTTTTGCACCCAAAGTACAAATGAATAACTGAGTAAATTTTAAAAGATTTCTATCTCAATGGAGATTTTATGGCTTTCAGAAATCTTTGAAACTTTCCCTTTGCCCCATGTGAATTCCACTATGGATTGAGCTGTGGCGTTTTTTAAATGTCTGATTAATGCCCAGCAACAATTTAGCTTCCGTAATTAATTGAAGACCCTAGCAGAGGAAGAGTGTTCTGGAATTTTTGAGGCCTGTGGAGTCCCCCTAGGACACCCCACAGCGACTCAGAGACTCTCACCTTGCCATGCACCTAGGCCAGAGTCTCCAGCTCTGTCTGGGGAATGCTGCTCTTCAGCTTCCAGGTCTACTGGGCACCCTGGAGTTCTGAGGTCACGGTTAGGTGGTTCTGCTCCCTCGCCTGGCTGGGAGAGGGCCCAGCGGCCACACGTCACAGCAGCAGCTCCGTGCCTGCCTGCCGGGGGAGCAGCATGAAGCGTTCTATAGCTCATCTCCACCTCCTCCTCCTCGCCCCTGGCACTCAGCAATCCACTCTACTCCTTGGCGATACCTTTTTAAATCTCCCCATTATGTTCAACAGCATGTCAGCTGAGAGTTCAGGCTTACGAGATCGTGTCCAATGGGCCAAAGTGTCTAAAATAAATGTTAGCTCATAAAACATACGTGGCACCTCTATGGGACCCAAGCAAAGCCCACACAGAGAAAAAAAAATACGTTCAATGAGCCTGTTTAACCCCGCAGTGACAGGTATAGGGATGGGATTTTTTTTTTTTTTAAACAGAGTTCTTTAACTTCCAGGCAGGCAAATAAGTTGAAAATGGAATATACGTTTTGTATCATAACGGGAAGCAATGCATCTGGACTTTTCCTGGGCTTGGAAAGCCAGTTTTCGTAAATCCATTCATTTATTCAACAAATCCTTATGGAACCTCTGTTATATGCTAGGTATGGTGCTTGGCACTGAGGATAATTTTTTTTGACATTTCAAATATAAGCCTTGAGTTAAATTTAAAGAAACATTAAAAGTAAATGGTTGGGTTTTGGGGTTTGTTTGTTTTTTTTTACACATTATATCAAATACTTAAAACATAATTTGGGAATGTTAAGCATTTCCATAATCCAAAATAATCACGTTCGTAGGATCCATGCTGCCGTTGGCCAATATGAAGTTTACCTGAATCTGGAATTTCATAGAAGCTTTCCCCTTAATTCTTCCTAAAATTCAATGGTTATTATTCAACTTTATAAGGTTAAACAAGTCTATGTAATAGCCCAGATAACTTTTCACATGCAAATAATAACAGGCAAATCATAAAAATGTAAATTATACTTAAGGGCTTGGTTAAAAGGCAGCCCATATACAGACTTTAGAAAGCGCGCGCACACACACACAAGCAATTGTACATAGACACCATGACATTCTCTTACAGTTATGTTACAGAGCAAACTGCAGGTTTATAAATGTCATTATTACGTCTGAATGAAAAATATATATATTTTAAGGAAATGTCCTTGAAGACACGGGGGAGTGGCATGTGCCTGCATTGAGTGCCGGAGAAAAGGTCTGCCCGTGAGGAACCAACAGCCAGGTTGAGGACGCTGACATCAGCCATGTAAGCAAATACATAGGTTTTCAGACAGTGATGAAAGCCACGAAGAGAACCTGCCGCATCGTGGGGGGCAGGGCCATCTGAGAATTCTCTGATGCAGTGACGTTTTAGATGAGTCCCAAAGCGTGAGAAAAGCTGTCCAGATAATGACCAAAGAAAGAACCTTCCAGGCTGCGGTGGCGGCAAGTGCGCTGGCCCTGCGGAGGAAGGTGTGGGCGGCTCTGGAGTGCGGAGGAGGCCACCCTGTCTGGGTTAGGGAGCCGGGTGCAAGGAGGCAGCGGAGGCCACTGGGTGCAGGCGTGCAGGCGTGCAGGCGTCTGAAGGCCATGGCGCAGAATGAGTTCCTTCCTTCCAACGGAAGGCTCTGAGCAGCGGGGCGGGGCCTGGGCTGCAGGGCACCTCTAAGGCGCCCCCTTCCCGGTGGGCGCCTGAGAGCAGCTTGCTTCCGAGGGAGCCAGGCCCACTAGCCCAGGTGCGCGTTAGGTAGCTTCCTCAGCATCTTAAGATAACTGGTGGCAATTATTTTGCCTGGGATTTGCAGAATAAACAAAGGCTTTGTCGAGCGAGCCTCGGGTTGCGGTAATAAGTCACTGATGCTGTGTTTGCACACTCCGCCGCGCCGTGCAGCGAGGACTCCCTCTGCGGCGTTCCCCCACCCTCTGTTTGCTGGTTTGTTTGAAACGTGTCATGTTTTCATAGAACAAAACATGCATACACACTTGATCCTACTTAATATTTAATGCAAATGAAATGCTTACCATATCAAATAAAATGTTTACATATGTGAATGTTTATATTCCCTTAGGAGAGTATTTTGGAAGGTATGTGAATCCCTGAGAGAACACAGTGGCATTTTAAATGGTACACAGATAAACTTCTTAACAGTTTAATTCTAATGTATTTATTTTAACGTGTAATGTTCATATAAAATGAGGGCCGAATCAACCCGACAATTTTGTAGCTATTATCGCTAGATTTTCACTGTCAGTCCTGATATATAACTTACCATTCAAATACATTTATTTAAGAAGTGAGTTGATTTAAAGAAAGAACAATAGTACGGGAGGTGCTCATATAATGGCAACATTGATTAGGGACGTGCAGATTTGCTGAGCCTTGCAAGACACAGTCCCCTGAAAGGAATCTTGTCATCACCAGGCATTTCTCTGAAGTTCATGTCCCCCTCAGTTTATCTGGCGTGGAATGCCGGGCAAGCGGAAAGCAAAGCCCCAGATTTAACTGGCTTTGTTCAAAAGGTAGTTTAAATCATTTTTTAAAAATTTGCCTACTACTTGCATCATCCATTTATAGTCTAGTTTGTTTCTTTTTTTTCTCATTCAATACTGCAGTTAGAATTATATTTTAGGTGCCAAGCAATCACATTCATTGGAAGACCCATCCATTCCCTTAACTTGGATTTCTGAAAAAACAAAAACATCATGACTCGCTTTCCAGGAGGAAATGAGGCACCGTTGCTATGAACATGGCTCCTCTCCCTGGTGTGGATACAGCACTTCGTCAGACCCCAGCTCAGAGGGTCAGAGGGTATGCTGAGCACCGCGCTTCTGTTGGTTCACCAAGGGAGGGCCTCTTGACATCAGCTCTAGTTCTTTTTATTATTTAATTTTTTTAAAAGAGTTTATTTATTTATTTTTAGAAAGGAAAAACAAGGGAGAAAGAGACAGAGAGAACCATCAATGTGCGATTGCCTCTTGTGCGCCCCCTACTGGGGACCTGGCCTGCAACCCAGGCGCGTGCCCTAGACTGGGAACTGAACCAGTGACCCTTTGGTTCGCATGCCGGCACTCAACCCACTGAGCCACACCAGCCAGGGCTCAGCTTTGATTCTATACAGAGGACCTTCGTAGACACGGAAGCCAATCTAGCTATCGTGTCATATCCATTTTGTTGACATGTAAACTGAGTCAAGTGTCAACTGAAGCTGCGGCCATAATTCAAAGCCAGGATGTATCTCCTCCCTTGGCCCCAGCTACCAGATGGCCTTGCGTCCATCAGCCTGAGTCTTCTCGTGCTGCTTGTTGATCTGATCTGTCTGACAAAGCAAGTGTGTGGGTTGCTAGTCTGTTTTTCCCTCAAGACAGCCTAACAAACAAGGCATTACCTGGGGAATAGCATCAGCCATGGGACAGTGACGTGACATTCCCTGGGATGAAGCTGACTATCACGTGCTTGTCATTAGTTCCTCCTGAAACACTTCTTGGAGACGTTTCTCTCCTGGTTGTAATTTTTATATGACTGTATTTTTTAAATCATTTTTAAGTCCTAGGTAAGAAATAAATAAAACACTGCACAAGAACACAGAGTGGGAGAAGGGTCTGAGAAGCCACGCTGAAAATGGCATTCTGGGACATTGAGACTGATGATAAAGTATCTTAGTCACGGCCTGTTCGTTTTTGACATTCTAATTGGCAAGGAAGAACCTCATGTCAGTGCAGCCTAGTCCAGGGCTCAGAAGACTTTTTTCTATAAAGGGCCAGGTAGTCCATATTTTCGGCTCTGCAGATCCTACAGGCTCTGGGCTGGAAAGGAAATTGTCATGGCTGTTTTCCAATAAAACTTTATTTATAAAACCAATAATGGCGCATATTTGGCCCTTGGGCTATATAGGTGGCCAACCCCTGAAATACAAGGTAGGAGTTGGACCCTTGGGGTCGCACAGACCTGGGCATCTCTGGTGCCAGCCGCTGTGAGGGCCCCACCACCCTCTTGGCGCGCCTCTCGGGTTGTCAGCTTCTACTTTTGTGAGATGGAAATAACCCATCCTCCCGTCAGTGGGTTATTGGGGGAACCACCGAGTGAGTAGCACAGATGTGGCACAATGAGCTCGTACCCAGGGGTGGATGCTGTTGCTACTGTGTTGCTGTGGTTTTGGATTAAAATCCCTCCTCCCTTATTACTCCTACCTTAGTCTCTTCCACAAAGAAGTAAGAATATTAACATATAAATTAACTCAAGTCCCTCTTCTGCTTAGAGCCTGTCTGTGAATCCCAATTCTGTGATTTTCGACATGGTAGCACTGCTCTCCTGTGCTCTCCCTGTGGGCTCCAGGCATACAGAAGCAGCACTTGGACCTCTTTTCATACCCCAGGACCTTTGCACATGCTTTTCCCTCTTCTCCAGAATGCTAGTCCCTGGCCTTCCTCAAGCCTGGCTTCTTCCTCTCCTCTAGGTATTTGCTTATATGCCCTCAGAAAGCCTTGCACATTCTCCTGTCAATATCTATTTCCTCATAACTCTTGGCAAAATTAGTCAGGGACAGAGCATCCCTTATTCACAGTTGAAACCGCAGTGTTTTGTACAGCATTCTGACACACATAAGCACTCAAATAACACATGCCAAATAAAATGGTAATTAAATGGTTTCTCACCATCATCACGAATAATACTGGAAGCGTAAGACCCAATGCCGACTTCACCCATCTTCACCTTCTTCATGATTTTTACCGTATCTACATACCATATAGATTTTACATTTTTTTCTCATTTTTTTACTTAGTTGCCTATTAAGCTGGGGATTAACAAACTATGGCCCTCTGGCTCTCTCCCTGCTTTTGTAAAGTGTTACTGAAACACAGCCGTGTCCGCTCATCACTGTGTTGTCCGTGGATGCTTTCACACTACAACAGTAGAACAGAGATTGCCTGACCCACAAATCTGAAAATGTTTGCTCTCTAGACCTTTACAGAAACATTTGCTGACCTCTGTGCTACGCAGCGAACATTACTAAATCCCATGTTTGATATGTCAGTATGTTTTAATTTCCATTTTTATTAACAACAATGTCATGACTATTAAGATTGCCAAAATATTTGCTCCAGGACCCCCGAAAAGCACCTTGCTTGCCACTTCTGCTATGTGAACCACACTTGGGGAATCATCGGTCGCCCCTAGATGGCATCTGCTAGGCTCTGCCCCTGGTGAGGATTCAATATAGAGGGGACAGACATCGTGCAGGCTAGAACGATTCCCCCTGGAAGATCCTGTAGGTGACTCCCAGGACAATTCTCAAACTGAACCAGGAGCAAACACGTGGGCCTTTGTCCCGGCCATGCTAGGCAACCTGCTTGGCATCTCCTTGCTAACTTTGCACACGAGTCGCCTGAGAGCTGACATGAATGTCTGCATTATGGATGTCATTATAACAGGCGTCAAGAATGCTCCTGCTCTCCCAGCACACCTCGACTCTTGACAAGATAGATGAAACCTACAGCTCTCTGTACCTGACTTCCAGAAATCAGAGCTGCCAGCTTTTTCTCATGTTATGAATAGCCGGTGGCTGTTCGGTTAGATGTCCTAGTGTCAGGAAAAGTCTGCCTTCCAGAATATTCCCTAGATTTACATACTGCCTGATGAAATCTCTTGTAGAGAATGCAAAGGAATTTGCAGATATCTTTTATTTTATTTTTGTTTTTCAAGGGCGGTTATTTGTGTTGTCATTATCTCAAAGTGAAGGCTATCAGTCAGACCTTGTAGGAGGCAGAAAATGCGACCCATGATGGCTTAAATAATTAGGCAACTTACTGGCTCGTGTAAAACAAAAGTCCAAGATAAACCAGCTTCAGGTACGGCTAGTTCAAGGCCTTAATTTATATCACTGAGGCTTGTTTTCTCTATATAAAGAAATGTTTTCTCATTGGCCGCTCCCACGTTTTCTCTACCCTGAGGCAGTCTCTGTCCTCATGGTGACCAGGTGGCCATTAGCAGCCCCAGCTTCGCATCCTCTCAGGAGTAAGTCCAGACTTGAGGACCTGGTCTCTCTCAGAAGTTCCTGTCAATGTCTCATGACATGTGACTGGCTGTGCTGGTGTCAGGCCCAACCCTTTGCTTTTGCCGGAGAAACAGGATGCTCTGATAAGTCCAGAACATGCCACCCTGGAGCTGGGAGGGGCCTAGTCAGAATTATGTGGGCTGTGACTGCGGAATCGCCAAACAAGGTCAGAGCTCTCATCTGAAGCGGGGTGAGTAGAAGACAGGGCAAAACAGGAAGACAAAAACTGACCCCCACTGTATAGAAAGCTGGCCTGCTCTCTAAGGCCTGATTTCCCACAATGCTTCTACCACCGGGTCTCTCAACCTCACACTGTTGACATCGAGGCCAGGTCATTCTTTGTCATGGGGGTCAGCCTGTGCCTTATAAAACCTTTAGCAACATCCCTGGCCTCTACCTACTCTACACCAGTAGTTTTTTTTCTTCCCTTCACACCCAGGGTTTCGACACCAAAAATGTCCCCTGAGTCGAGGCCACTGTCTACCACGACAACTTGATAGTGGAAGCAGGAAAGGATGTGTAAAGGAGAAAGAGCAGTTTCCGGGGCTGTGGCTGACAGCTCCGTGGCAGAGGACTCGGAGCCTCCATCTGCCGGTGCCGCCTCTCAGGGAGCCTGGGGCAGGTCCTCAGAGCCCAGCCTGAGCGGCCCGGCAGACCTGTTGGCAACAGCAAACCCAGGCAGCACAGGCCAGGGTCTGAGGGTCCTGGGCTCAGGAGGTGCTGCGTCTGAACCCCAGTGTTTCCACATTCTTTGTCTGTGAACCCGGGCAAGTTACAGAAGGTCTCAGAGCCCTGGTTGTCCTTCCGCCACAAAATAAAGACAATCTGAGAGTTCATGTGTGATTTAAATGATACAGAATGACATTTAGCCAAAAGGCGGGTCGGAAATGATCACTCAGTAAGTAGAAGCTCTAATTGTTTGTCATAAGCAAGACCATGATCCTGTCTCACACCGTGGCAAGTGGGGCCATATAATTTGGGAGGAAGGGGGGCCGTCTTACGCACTATAGGGTGTATGATTGTCTGCCTAGCTTCTCCGCAGTAGATGCTGGTAGCATCTCCCAGCTGCAGCAGTGCCAGCGTTCCCAGACAGTGCCAGGCCTCCCTGGGGGCGGAGTGGTGGGGAGAAGGGGGACGGAAAACCATTGATTTAAACCCACTCGGATAAGCATCATCTGGGGCAATAAGGATTCTCTTGCGGTATTTTATTCCCCAAGGCTGGTCCTGTAATTTTCCCAATAAAAATAAAGGGGTGCTGCCCAGCCTGTCAGGGAACAAGGTTGAGGTGCCTGACCCGGGGCCTGATACGATACCCGCATGACTGTCAGCAGCAGCTCCAATTCCCTGAGCCAGCAGAGAGCGCGGGACAGCCTACCGCCTCCCCTGGCCTTTATCTCTCAGCCCAGAAGTGCTGCCTCAAGACTCCCAGATCACACTTGTTCTATTTCCAGTTCCAGTCTGGCCCAGGGGATCCACGCAGGGTGTCCAGTTAGTTGCTTAAAATGTGTCCTAATGTCTGGCTACCAGATGGAAAATCATTGCTCTAAAACTTGGCCTGCGCGTTGTAACGAAAATGCTTGTTAGATTTAATGAAAAACATAGGTCCGACCATGAATAGCGTAGCTTTCTTAGTTGCACATACGTGGACGGGTGGATGTATGACACAGCTGGTGATGGGGGAAGCCTTCATTTTCCCATGTTCCCCTGACACGGATGTTCCTTGGAATCAGTGGGAAAGTAAATCAGTGGTAGATTCTGCTCCCAGCGCCCTCTGTTCGGAAGCAGCAGAGCGTTGTGGCAAAGAGCATAGAGTTTGGAGTCAGACAGACAAAAGAGCGGCTTCCTAGCTGTGTGTGCCGGACACTGTGTCGGGGCCTAATAAATATTGGTTGGCAGCTGAGTATTGCTCAGACTCAGCTCATCTATCTACAAAATGTAGTCAAACCTGCATCTTAGGTAGTAAATTAGATCATCTATATAAACCATTTAACGCGAAGAAAGCACTCAAAAAATATAGTTACCATATGTAACAAATTTACAGAATTTCAAGCCATTTCATTCATTCTTCATTCATTCAGCTAATATTTATTTAGTGTTTGCTTTGTGCACTGTGCTGGAAATTAGCAATTCAACAGCTCAAGTAGACAGAGGTGAGCAGCTGCACACTGTTTTTAAGTTCATAAAATTGTAAATGTTTAACATATGGAGAAGAAAGTTCTTTTATTCCATTTGAATCCAATATGTGACAAATCTCCACCAAACGGAATTGTCTTCAATTATTTAACCTCCTCGAAAATTAGGTAGAAACTCCAGGGAGAATTCCCTTCTCAGTTCCTGCCACATCTCCACAGCATTCAATAATATTTTTTTAATTTCCAAAAAGAAGTGAAGTTTCCAGGCAAGGCACTGACAAGTAAGTTTAACGGAATTTATGGCAGGCTTATCCCTGATGTATCCCCAGAGTCTTTGATTTATTTAGTTTATCCTATAGCATAAGAACATGGGTTAGATATATGAGGAATGCAGTTTTGAGGCCAGTGTTGTGGTTTTTCTGTGTCCTTGGATTGTTAAAATTCCCTCTCTGGGCATATTTACTTACTGTTATGTCTTAGCATGATTTAACTGCCAATGAGCCTTTGCCTGTGTGCTTGGACCACCTCCAGTGCCATCCAGTCTTGGGTGTCGGTGGCCGACAACCCCCACCCAGTGACTCTGAGAAGTGATGAAATGATGCTTTTTGACTAATAAGCACCGGCCAAAGGAGGGAGGACTCACCAGGCAGCAACCTCCGAGTCGGGGCAAGGTACCGATGGCCTAGCTGCTTCCTCAGAGGCAGGCTTTCCACAGAGCTGCTCTTGACTGTCTCAGCTCCCCATCCAATAATACGAATCACAGTTGGCGTTGTTACCGTCATTACCTGATGTCTGCAGAGAGCCTTCACTTTGGCACGTCTCTTGTCGGAGAACAGCGTTCAGCCCCTTTCCTTGTTCCAACAGTTACCCAGCCTCCAAGTTTCGTCTTAGACTTTACCTCCAACGGGAAACCTTCCCTAATCTTCCACTTCCGAAATAAACACTGTCCCCCTCCTAATCACTGGCTATCACAATTTCATGTTTTATTTTATATTAATAGTACTTGCTACTGTCTGAAAGTATCATGTGTATATTTTTTTTGTTTTACTTGTTGTCATTTCCCCGGCTAGTCTGTAAAGGTTATGATAGCAAGGCTCCAACGGCAAGAATAGGGAAGGGGACCTAGAAGGGACCCATTTGGTATTTGCTGACGGAATGCACACGAGGTGCCTGGCCGTGGGCTAAGTCCCTGCTGAGTGCTGGCTTTTGGGAATTCGGCCATTCAGATCCAGCTCACAGCTGCAGTTGGACGGATGTGTTGTTATTAACCTTGGAGACTCACTGAGGTTGGGTAACTCGCTTGAGATCCCGCAGATAGTAAAAGACGGAGCTACAGTTTGCACTCCGATCCCGGGGCCAGCCCTCTTCACCCCTTTGCAAACCTTCTCAGATGCACTCCCGGCTTCATTTCAAAAGAAGGGCGCTCCCCTGTGCCCGTTTTGCAGGTCCCGGCCCAGGTCCCGCCCCACCGGTCTGGCTCTGCACAAGTCTAAATCCCTTGTTGGCTGTGGCTTTCTTTCCCCTGTTAGCATCCAGGGCTCCCACTGTATTAAATGGTTTAAAAAAAAAAAAAAAGAACATGTCATTAAACTCTTCAGTCATGGAGTCGCTTACTCTCACATTGGGAGACTCTACCAGGGGAGGGTGCGTTCTGGCAGGGTCCTGTGTCCGCAGGAAGCCTGCAGTGGGGGAGCTATGCAGAGAGGGAGAGCCAGGGGCATCTGTTTGCCTTCAGCTTCTCTGACAGCCCGGATCTGCGCTTGCTCTGTGACAGCGTTCCCAGGGACGGTAACTGATTTCACGGAAGGGTCAGAGCCCGTCGACCCCTTTGGCCTGCTTGGGACCCCACGCCCAACCCTTCTCTCCCACCCCCTCATCTCTTCTAAATTAAATCAGATTCCATTGCCTTTTATTGTCTACCCTCTGGACAAAGTACTCTTCCACACGCACCTTGCTTCCTTAAGGTAAAGTACTAGTGCTGCTGGCCGAGGGCCACCTGCTAATTGCTGTATGCCCGATGCCCCCCACCCCCGCCCCGTCGCCAGAGGCACACCTGTGGCTGTTTCCTAATTTTTTGAGGTTTCTGAAACAATTGGTGGAATATTAATTGGGACGGAGGTGGGGGGAGGTGGTGAATACCCTATAGCCATTGGCACCTTTTACTTGGTCTATTTAAGCTATTATTTTGATCATGGATATCTGGTTTTTTAATTTCCTGTAATCCAGAGAGGAATGTTGTTCCTTTCCTTAAAGACATCTGTGGTCTCTGCTTCTTCATGTTCCAAAAATCCGAGCAGAGATGTTTCGTCAATGACTGGATATTTCATTAGAAATCCAGAGATTCCCATTAACTTGAATTATTTTCATAGCTCTGATCAACTTTTAGGTTAATAATTCATGATATTTAATAACCTGTTCGGATCATCACCAAAATTATTGATTTAATAATATTTGGTCATTAATAATGAAAAAGAGGGGGGAATGATTTTTCTTATCACTTACATCAATTTATCCCTTATTGCCTTGCAAATCTCGGGGACAGCCAATAATCCTAAGGGTTTTTAATATCCCATCATTCTTCTTGGGTGAAACCAGGAAAACGTTCTGCAGTTTAAAATATCTGTATTCCTAACATTCAAAGAGTACAATTAAAGCAAGTCTTTAACTTAATCCAACCTCCTATTCATTCTTGACTTTGAAACTTTCTGAGAGTTTGTAGAAATTGCCGTTCCCCATCCTCTCTCGAGGTTTGATGGCACGGTTCAGTTGACTTTCTTCCTCTCTTTTATTATCTTCCGTTGAATCATATTGTAATCACCTCTTTTGTTTCTTTTGCTAATATACCCTGTAATTCTATATGAGGACTGAGCTGAAAAATTCATCATCAATTTGTTTTGGCAACGCGGAGTTTCAAGTAGTTTTCCCACTGAATTTCCTGTGGAGGTCATATCCGTGATGAGGTTCAAGCATTTCATCTTATGTGAAAAAAGAAATAAAAGTCAAATGTGTGAACCAGATATGTGAATATTGATTACTATTTTGAAGTTATTACAGTTTATTTTCAGCTTGAAAATAACCTCTTTTGGAAGCTCATTAGGAAGTTGCCCTCATTGTTGAACTATCCCCATGAAGGCATCTCTTTGCAATAATAAATAACTAACTAAATCTTTTGGCCGGTTTCCAAGATGTACCTACTTTATCCCAAATTCTATTCAATACCTAATGGTGTTATGGCAAGTTTCCAGAACGTAACCTTCCAGGCAATGAGAAATTTCCCTCTAGAATTGCATTTTGATGGGAACTGATTTTCTGTATTAGATAAATAATGGACAATATGTGTGCAGCTTTAGCTCAAGAAACATCATCAGAATTCCCCTACCTGAGGCTCTATCTGCAAGCCGCCAAAACATCTGCATCAGAAGTGAGTGCAGTGGGGGGCGGGGGCAGCCGTTGTGTCTAGGACAGGGCGCCAAAGCATCTGGACACTTGGAAACATTCTGATAATGAACTCTGTGTTTCACTCTTTGTCATGGAGACCCAGCATGAGCTGGAAGGCAGGAAGGAGGGAGGAAGGGAGGAAGGGAGGGGAGAAGGGAGAAGGAAAGGAGGCAAAAAGAAAGAGAAAGATTTCCATAGAAAACCATGAGTAGTGAAGAATAAGCTACCACTTCCTTAACTGAAAACGTGTTGAGGGGTCTACACCTATGTTTCTCCATCCTGGTGTAACAGAGATACTTCAAAAGCAACTCCTCTGTTGTTAATCGGTATGTAAGGCAGGAATTATGCTAGAACACAGAATACTTCTGGGTTTTGAGTTGAGCAGTTCATGGAATCTGGGATAGAGCACTGTTTTTCACCTCGTGAATCAAGGCCCATTCCATTAGTCCAGTCAGTTTTGTGGGTTATGACCAGCGTTTAAAGAAAATAGAATAGAATATATCTGAGTATCCTGGAGGTAGAACAGGAAGTAATATTTTTTAAGTAGTAGTTTCTTTATACATATAAACACACGTGCACTGGTTCAGAATATTTTATGTATTTCTTACTGTGGGTCAAGTGCAAAACAAGTTCAAAAGCCCTGGTTTATGAGATCCATCATTTCACACGTGAGAGGAGAAAGATGTACCCTGACAACAAGGTATTAGGCAAGAATTGTACCTTCTGAGTCTATCGAAAAATATCATTTTTCATTGGTTTGATTTGCCTGTATCTGAGTAGAACCTTATCTTTGGGTTCTACCTCCATCTTCATTTATCAAATGCTCAGCAGACAGCAAACTCACCAGGGATTGCTCGGGGCGGGGGAACCCCTCTGACCCCCAATAGTACCTTTAAGGGAAAGTTCACAGATGGCCCTTTCACAAAAGTAAAACACGCCGAATGCTTGATACCTATTTATGCATTGATTGCTTTGTTGAGGTGCAGAAGCCAAGAAGACATTGTTTGGGGAAAAGATTTTGTCCAATTTCTGGGGAGAGCAGAGGGTCAGCCTGCTTTGAAAACAGAGTGGAATGGACACATAGAATAACTCATGTTTGCAACACGACGACTAATTCAGTTAAAAGTCATCTTGCTTGTCATTCTGTTGCCGATCATTTCAGACTCACAGGCAGGTCGCCCTGGCCTCCAGGGAGCATGTGAGGAAGACCTGAGCTCACCCCCCACAGCCAGGTGGAATATGTGCTGTTTATACCAAGCTGGCGGCTCTCTGGAGCATGGCCTTTCGGGTTCAGATTTTGATGTTCCATGATGAAGCCAGCTCTTGCCACCTAGATTTTAATATTCATTGTTAACTTGAGGAGCTGACACGGATGGGACAAGATTTCATTATGAGTCTCTGAACTTACACCAGTTAGAGGAGTGGAGAAATAGATTTCACCCAAGAACATTTTTAATGTTATGTCAGAGCCCAATTGATCTGATGGACTTTTAATGACTTCACTGATGATAAGGGAGATCATGACTTAGACCTGCTTCAACCAGTGTGGAAAGGTTGATGGCAATTTGCATGGTCTGATGAGATCTGAAGTGGAAGGAAATAGACTTCTGAGTTCAAAGAGATTGTACCCTGCAGAGGGGCCGTGATCCGCGGGTGGTGGGTATGTTGACCATGGGGCACACGGGCTATCAATTCTGCATGTCTCAAGTCTTCCGAATACGTCTGCGGAAGTTATAACCCATCAGGAAGCAGTCAAGCCAGCGGCCGGCCTCGCACTCGGATGCTAGAAGACCTGGAAGAACACTGAATAAAGGAGGGCTGGAGGGGGGAGAGAGCAAGAAGGTTTCCCCACCGTCGCAGACCACTTAGGCTGCTAAGAGCGCTACGTGCAGTCCGCGGAAAGCACTTCTCACTTGCATTTTAAGCCAATAGGAGGTTTGGCTGGACATTATCACCTGGAGTGCCCAGTAATGGGTAATTGAGCAGGGAAAAGAGCCGTGCATTTCTGATTAATATTTACCAAAGTCTTTGTGGGTTTTTTCCTCAAATGTTAACGCCAGATCGAGTTGAACAAAAAGGACACTGTGGATTGAATTATGGTATTGTGCCTCCTCTCTGCTTGGCTTATGATGAATACCGTGCTTTAATAGCAGACTGGTGTTCGTGAAGAACTTATTACGGAGGCTAAGAGGAAGCCAAGAATGAAGGAATGCCCGACTGGCAGCGATCAATCACCTCCTTTTAAAGATGAACTGATCCTTCTTTTTAAAGTAACAGTTCAGACGAAGGTCTCAAACATAAATATGCAAAGCATCAGAGCAATTACGGTTGCCTGGTCCTGTTAGCATTTCTGTGCATGTTTGGGGAGAAGATGAATCCCACCCTTCAAGCCGAGGTTGCCTCGAGGAGGACGAAGCCAGGCTCTTCTCCAGGGAAGGGTTCCTGTTACACAAAGGTTAATTATTGGCACCAGCAGAATAATAATATCCTAACACAAAAGGACAAAGTCACATCTGGTTAGAGATGTCTACACTCTGGGAGACAATATTCAAAGTGGAGCCTCTCCAGGAAGAGCCAGTTAATGAAAGGGAGCCTGGAAACGAAGGGACGGCATGACCCAGCGCCCGTTCCTGTGGCCTCACAAGACCCGCAGCGCCTTTCCGAGTGCACCTCTGTCCTTGTCATTCCCTGCCTGAGAGCCTCCAAAGCAGAGTTTCTCCATCCTGACACTGGGGGCATGATGATCCTTTGGTGCAGGGCTGCCCCTCGCATTGTGGGATGGTTAGCAGCTGCCCTGGCCGCTCCCCACTATGTGGCTGGAGGACCCCCCTCCCCACATTGTGGCAAACGAAAATGTCTCTAGATAAGGCCGAGCATCCCCCGAGGGGTAAAATCTGCTCCCATTGAGAACCACAGCTTTAAGGATACCTTGGTGCTTATAGAAGGCGTCTTCTCTCACAAATGCCCGGGGGTCTCCTTGCCAGCTCGTTGGCACTAATGCGCTCCTCTCACGCTCTCGAAAATGCCCCAGGAGCGGTGCTCTCCCCGGTCCTCCCCGTTGCTTTTGTCTTGTAGACCCTGATGTTCTCAGTGCCTAGAACAGGACCTGAACCACAGACACTCAAGGGACTTGCCCTTCCTCCCATGGGTCTCCACCCGCCAAACCCACTCGGCCTTTAAGGTCTAGTCCCAGTGGACTCTACCTCAGAAGCCTTCAAGTCTGTCACAGTGGTTGTGACCGTGAACTTGGGAGCTCTCCTGGGTTCGGTTTCTTCTCCCCCACCGGCTAGTAGTATGACCTTCGGCAAGTTACTTCAACCTCTTCAAACCTCAGTTTCCTCATCTTTAAAATGGAGACAATGGTGGCCCGTGTGCTTCATGGGGTTATTGTGAGGATTTATGAGAAAACCCCCTTGTACGTAATAAATGCAACCTCGCCTCTGTGAGCTAGTATGAAGATCTCGTAGCCTGAAGGTCCCTTCCTTTTCTGCAGACGTAGTGCGTAGTCTTAGGGTCCCTTGTAGCATCCTTTTCATGATATTTTCTCAACCAAAATCCAGACCTGTCATGTGACAGATCGAGGACAACAAGCCAGAGATCTCAAAGCTGAGCAGCCAGGAAAGCCAGGGAAAAATAATTGTCAAAATTAAGGTTCCTGTGCGTGTGTGCCTGTGCATGCCCGCACGTGTGTGGGCCTCTCACTCCTCCCAGCAGATCATGCATGGGGGGCCGCATCCTCCTTATCAAGCTGGTGTGCACGGAGCCCCTCTCTAACATTTGTCGATTTGTATTCTTCTAATTTCAGGTGAGGAAAGTATCTTTAAGAACTTTCTCTCTCTTTATGACCCCTAAATCCCTTTTGTCCTTCAGTTAAGGGAAGCGTGGCCTTTGCAAATGCTAATTTCTCAAAGCCAGGCTCTTCACCTCCTACCAGTGCGATTAGGGATGAGATTCTTATTCTTCAGGACATGTAGCAAGCAGAGTGCTTGTAGAAATGTAATTTAAGGTCCACCTGGGGAGCGGCATGAAAATGTAGATTTCTAGACCTTGGCTCAGACTTAATCAAAAATTCTGGCGGTGGGGACTGAAAGTCTAAATTTTTAAAAAGCATCCCAACTCATGTGTATGCCCACTGATTTTGAGAACCACAACATTAGAATAAGCCAGCAGAAAGTGTTACCCTGGCCTGGCGGCTTGGAGCACCATCCCATACGCTGAGAAATGGTTGCAGGTTCAATCCCCGGTCGGGGTACTTAGGAGAGGCAACCAACGTTTGTCTGTCTGTCTCTCTCTCCCCGCCCCTCCTCATTCCTTTCCTCCCTCTTTCCCTCCCTCCCTTCCTCTCTCCCTAAAATCAACAAACATATCCTTGGGTGAGGATTTTTTTTTTTTTAAAGCGTAGCAGCTCCTGCCACGACAACACAGCCTTGGAGGGCCTGAGCTTGAGAATACTGCCGTGTTTGCCAGGAGAGTAAGAGAAGGATTTTCCTCTGTGCTTTGTGTCACGCTCTGGATGGTATAAATTGCGCACAGGGAGGGGGTTTCTTTTTTAAAAGGATTGCATTCTCATTCTATATTCCACAACTCTTAAAAATAAGCCTCCCTGAGGTAGAAAGCTAGGAGCTGACAATCCCAGGTGAAAGGGGGCATGCGTTATTGGCAAAGCAAAGGAGAGCAGGGACAGTGGATAAGTTCTAAGAATTATCTCGGAGCATGAGGCGTGGAGACCGACTTCAGAGCATCCTTTCCGGGACGGCTGTGTGGCCAGGTGCACCCGAAGGGTTCCATGTGGCTCTGGCACGCTGGTGGGGCTGGGTATTTGAGCATAACCCAAAGACAGGAAATAGTCCATCCTTGGTTTATTCGTGGATGATTAATCTCTCCCCGATACACAAGGCCTGTCTTGTGGTTCATTTACGTTCTCCCACGACCGAGAATCTGTGTCACATCCCCGAGACAACAGAACCCCACGTCCACCGTGATTTATTTGAGAAACGAAAGCAACGAGGCTGTAAGTCTCTTCCTTCAGTGTCCTTGTTTGCCGATAATTTCATGCCATTGATTTCTTTCCCTTCGTTCCCTGTAGTTTCTGGAAAAACTCCCCCCACGAACACGTAACATCCCTTTGGAGTTTTGCGCTGTCGTTGTCCGGCTGGCGTTGCCGCAGACAGACCTGAATTCTCACCTTCCCCCCCGACTTCACCCTTCTCCTTGCCAACATTTTTACAACTCTGTTTTTAACAAATAAGGAGGTAAATAATTAAGGTGCATAAATGCATTTCCATGCCTCAGTTTCCTCATCTTAAGTGGGTGTAAATACAGCGTCTCCCGCACAGGGTTTTGGGAGGATTAAATAAGTTTAGAGCTGACGCTTCCAGAGAACCGCAGAGCCACAGGAACAGCTCACCTGCTGTCAACTAATAACTCCAGGGGCGCGTGTCCGTCTCAGCGACCTATCATCTGTCTGTCTGCGGGCTACTTTTCTCTGCACAGACGCTTCCTTTTAAGGCCACCCTCACCTCCGTCCTGTCCTTCATCACCAACCTCTCTTGACAAAGTCCTCCGCCGCTGCTCACCCCATCTCTGCCCATTTGCCTCTGGCCAACCCCAGCGGGTCCCTTGTGACTTTCTGATGGCGTCAGCTGCCCAGGGGCCTCTCTTCTGTGCTCAACGTCCGCCCCAGCTCCCCAAAGCTACTGCCACAGAGCACCTGACCTTGGATTCCTCCTTTCTTCCAGTCTCAAGTTTACCGTGATGTTCTGTTGGCCTCTCCCCTTTTAAAAGAACTGTTCTGTGGTTGTTATTGCCATCATATTCCTGATTCCAATGGGAAACAGACCCTCGGAGCCCTAGACATTCACTCCTGGTCTGTGCTGTGGCACTGGGTGCCAGGCTCCGCCCCCGACTCTGTGCCGACACTGTTCCTCTGCTCTTCCTCAGGTGGCTCCTTAGCACTCTGTCATGGGTTCTTACCTCACTAGACCCAGAGATCTCAAAGTCACAACCTGCCAGCAGGGCCTGACCCACAGACATGTTCTGTGATAGCCTCACTATATTTAATTTTAAAAATTAGTTCCCATTTCAATTTCAGTGCCTAAAATCCCTATTCATAGCTTCCTTTGGATAACCAGAGCATCTCGCCATACTAGACCTAGTTTCCACACGACCAGGGCCAGCTGGAGCTGAGCGTATGGTATCCTTCATGAGGGTACCCCCAGGTGATCATCACTTACGGTCACCTTCACGTTCTCCTGTTCATGGCCTGGTTGCTCCAGGCCATTGAGGTTGCCAGTGCTATTGAGCTGTCCGTAGGTAAGCTATGGCCCCACCAAACAAGGACAGCCGAGTTTACATTTCCCTTTCTCACCTGGCCCTCACCCCCACGGCCAGACTTGCATACATGTTCCAGTAGACCCTGGGCTTGCTCTGGTCCGGGCTCGCTGCCCTGACTCAGCACAGTTCTGCCCTTCTCTTGACCTTACAGCATGACCTTCAGAACTTAATGTTCCATCTCAGTGTTTGAATTCAGAATTCTAAAAGAAAAAAAAAACACGTTATGCATTAATCAATACTTGGTGGCATGCTAGTTGAGAATCATTGTTCTATAAGAAGGATCTAGTTACATAATAAAAAATATAAAAACTGATGTTGTAAGCAAGGAAGGCAGGTCGATATCTGTTAGAGCCGTTAAGACATGAGATACAGAAGACTGGAAATACAGTGGTGAACTGTGGAAATTGAGACCATAGTGAGTCCAAAAGCTAGTGCAGAGGAAAGTATGGGGACAAATGAGACTAAAATTCAATTTTCAAAAGCAGATGCGAAACCTAAAATAAAGCTACAGAAAGAGGCTGAGGGTTGAGATGGAGGCAGAGACGTGGGGAATCGTGGATGGTTCTGGAAGGTGATGCTGTGGTCCATTGTGGGTGTATTGAGTCAGACGCCAGCTGACATCTAAATAGATGTCTGTGCACCAAATAGGTTGTGTACAGTTGAAGGTAAGAGATGGAGCGCCGAAGAGTGGATCTGAGTTGCAATTTTAGAAGCCACCCACAGACGTGTGGTGTTTCAGAAAGCTCTCTCTCAGAGAGAGACGACAAAGAAATCAGAATAAAGGAAAGAAGAAGGAACAAGGGGAGCCCCTGAAGGAGATAAAGAGTTAAAAGAGAAGTATGAGGTCAAGCAGAGAAGTTAAGACATCGAGATTATAGTTTGAGGTACCGGGGAATTGTCTAGCACGGTCCCCTGAGTGAGGAAGAATATGTCTGCGTAACACTTTGATTTGACCGGGAATAGGTCATTCACTCATTCAATAAATATATACTAAGCATCTGTTAGTTTCCAGAAGGTGCGCTGGGAAGAACCATTCAATGTAGAGAGCCTGTCCATCAGCGGAGCCTAAGTTTTGATACAACTCTCAAATCTCTGTGGCTTAAAATAACAAAGGTTTATTTCATACACATGCCAGGGACTCTGGTCCTTGTCATTCCCATTCTGGGCCCAGACTGATAAAGGAGCCACCCTTGGAAACGTGGCAAAGAGAAAGAAGACGCGTGTCCACACCGAAAGCTTCTTCAGGAGCGCGAAAGCCGAGCGCTGGCCACCTCTCACCGGCTTCAAGGGGGCAGCAAAGTGCACCGCGAGCGCATGTCTGCGGAGAAGCCAACAGGAACACTTGGGTGCGGCCCCCACGGCTACCCCAGAGACGGTTTCAAGGAAGACTGGATGAAACTTCACAGCCCTAAATAGTTACACTTTATTTCCTTAAACCAGAGATAACTGCACAATGTTCAGGGTCAGGTGCAAAATGAAAATGCTTGTCCCAGGCCAGAGCCAGAGAATTCCATCTCCTCTTCTCTCAGGTCCACCATCCTGACCCACGGTGAACAGGCAACCCCCGCACGATCTTACCCTCTGCACTGCAGGAACTCATCTCCTGGACCAGGGGTGGGCAAGAGGCCCCCGCCGGCCACACCTTGGTGCTGCCAATGGGAAGGCCAGCACCCACTGGTCCCACCCTGAGATGCTGCAGGGCCTGAGCCTGACCCTCCCCCAACCCACACCCAGGCCCCCACTGGGAGCGGAGAGTCTTGGCAAAAGGTGGGCTGCCCCCCATCCCATCAACACGGCCCAGTCCCCACCCCCGGCAGAAAGTGCTGGCAGTAACAGGGCTGAACCAGGGAGGAGGAAGCCAGGTAGGGCCTGGTAAGCAGAGGGCAGGCAGGGAGCGGCTGAGATCCCTTTCTGGGGCTGGCAGCAACGGCCGCAAGCCAGGGCGCCAACCGCTGAGCACGTGCCCTGTGTCCCAGTGCCCTTCACTCACAAAACTCAAATTCAAAGGTGAGATTATAGAGCCCATGGCCACAGAGCCCCTTCTGAGAGCCGGCCCTGTGCACCGGCTCTGCCCTGGACCCGCCGTCAGGCCTCGGTTGTTACCAGAGAAACACCTCACCCTTCTGCCCCATTACCTGGCCTTCTACTTCTTCTGTTCTGCGTAACAGTTGCCCTTGAAGTCATGTTCAGATTAGGGGTCATCCTAACAGGAAATTCATTTTCAACAGAACATAAATCCCCACCAACTGAGGTCACATGGATGCGCTTGAAAATAGCCTCGTCTTTATTAATAGTCTTCTTCCAAGCTATTGGACTCTGCCACCCCCATATTCGGGACTGGGAAGGGGAGGGGCGGCAGGGTGGAAGGCACCGTCAACTTGGCAAGTTCCATAGCTTGCAAGTTTGAGGTTTACTCAAAGTCTAAGGGTGTCAGCTTGGAGTGAGGTTGCATAGTCAGTAAGCCCTCAGAAGTCAGGCAGTGGAGGAACAGAAACAGTGGGTCTGTGAGTTCTCCCCGGGGTTGTGCCTGGCGGTCGGGAGTAGCTTACGGCCGATCCGCGGACTCGACGTGCACTGCGACCGCGGCAAGTGTGATGCTTGCTGACATTATCAGCAACTCCTGGAAGGGAATTTTCCTACTTTTTGTCCTCTTCTTTCTTTCCGGAATTTGTGTATTTGTTGCCCTGTGTACTCGGCTATCCTTGATCCCGTTACGGTTTATCTCCCTGAAATAGTTGTGCGTATCTCACCGTATTAAATCCACTTATTTATTGTTTGTTTATCTCTGGTGTATCGAATGTTTATTTATAAGCCACTCACGTATCGAAAATGCCCCTGATTGCCGCCTGCCTGTTCTGTGTGCTGGCACGTGTCCGGCAGGGCTGTGCAGGCATTTGCGACACTCAGATAATAGAAGTCTCTTGGTCAATATAACTATTAAGAAGTCCTGAAGAGAGGTTCAGGATACCTACGGGGTAAATAAAACATTCCTCTGCCCCCAGGAGGTGCCATGACACTCAGGAAAAAAACGTGCCCTGGAGTTGACTTGGAGTGCATTTTTGAACAATGACAAAACCTGGCAGCCCTGGGGAGCAGGCTCACCCCCTCCCTTACGCGCCTTCAACGCGCTGCTCCTCGTCCTATCGGCGATTGGCGAGCATTAGTGTTTGTATAGAGCAGCCCCCCACCCCTGGGGGGTGTCCGCATTCCGTGAACCAACGCGGAACCGAATGGATTGTCTGGTTCTCATGCAACGCCGGCTCTTCGACGCACGACACAGCGCCTGACAAACAAGCGGTCCACAGACACTTTTTGAGTAGGGGATGCATCATCCTTGGCCCCCTCTGAACCAGGTCCCTTTGTTTTTCTAATATCTTATAAATTTAGGCCTGGGGCTCTTCAGATTGACCTACCTGTGGTCTCCGGACAGGTGTGCACAAAGCACCCACGCAGCGATGGTCTCAGACAAGCACTCAGAAGCCAGGCTGTGGAGCCAGGCACACCTGTGTTGTACCTGGCCTTGAGCCTTATTAATTGTCAAACCTGGGATATGGCATGAAACCTCTGGACGGGAGCCCCTCATGCATCAAAGAGAAGGGGCACTAGAACCCTGACCTACTGACCACTCCCCACCCTGCTCAGGGGCATTTATGAATAGGAAATGAGGCAATCAAAGCATGTTGTTGAGTAGACAACAAGCTACAACAAAGAGCAGCTGCCACTCTGCTGTTCCACTGCCGCATGGCCAAATTAGATGTGTGGCCGTCCAGGAGTCTCCGTGAGCCCCACTTCCCCCGAAGTCCCCCAGAGTGGAGGTGGGGACAGTAAAAAGGAGGTGCAGTGATTGGGGCCTTCTGTTTAAATTACTTTGTGCCTGGCATGTGTGTTTACTTGCCTGCAGCACATTCAGAAGCATGGCCATGCACACGCTCACAGAGTTCCCAAAACGTTAGAATTGCACCCAGCAATTCTTCGCCTGGGCCCGAGAGACAGGAAGAAAGCTGGTTGGGTTTCACACGCTAAGGTGTCTTCCTCGCATGCGGGAGAGATTCATTCTCAGGGATTTGTCCCAGGATGACGTGTCCCTGCAGGGGCCGAGTCTTAGGCATTTCTGTGTCCCCGAGATGGTGCCAGGCTCCCGTCCTCATTCTGTTATGTGCTCAACAAACACTGGCGGAGGCCCTGCACTCCATTGGGAAGTACAAACTAGGTGTTGTGCTTGTGAATCTTACCTTCTAGAAGAGAGGCCATAAACAGATGCCGTAATTTTAGGTACTGCTTGGTGCCATGACAGACAAAAAGTAATGTGATGCAAGGGAACAGAGAATGAAGGGTGGGGGCGGCTTGCAAGTATTTCAGTTAGGTGATCGGAGCAGAATGAAGTGAGGAGGGGAGACGCAAGAGACTGAGGCAAGGCGTGTCCCAGGCAAGAGAGTTGCAGGCACAAAGCTGCTGGAGGGGCCGGAAGGGTGTGCCTGAGGAGGCAGTAGTGGCAGGTGAGAACTGAGAGGGAGGCACAGGCCAGATCGTGCAGAAGCTTTGGGATCAGGATAAAGAGGCCTGGGTTCCTGTGGAAAGAACGAGCAAGAAAGGAACAAAGGAACGTATGCGGGAGTGGGGCAGCAGGGCAGTCCAGCCTCGGGGGACCGGTGCGGTGGCTGTTGTCTTGGTCAAGGGGACACTGAGCTGCTGTGAGGCGGGCGCTGCAGGGACTCGGCCTGCGTAGCGTCCTCCCCCTTCCTCATCCTCGCTGGCCGTGCCTGCGTCCTGAGCCTCCGTTTCCACGTCCGTGGCATGGAGGTGAGGCCGCTTCTCTGCAGCGGCTCTCATCGGAATCAGGGATTCTATAGGCACCGAGGAGCGATTGCTGCGAATAGGTTACATTGCGTCATATCGTAGTATTTTTAATACTTTTTCCAAAATGACAAAAGAACAGTGAGCCCGTCGGGAGTGGGGGCGGGGGGCCGTCCTGGACTTTGGTTGAGGGCTCACTGTACTGCACGGGGTGGCCGTTCTCGCCGACTTAGACACCCGCCTTGGGTAATCCAGAGGTTCCTTTTTCAATGTATATCTCTTTGAAATAGAAATACTAGTGGCTAGGGTACGGGAAATATGGAGGGGAACACAATATAAAGTACATGATTGACTAAACACTAAGCTGTATACCCAGAACCAATACATAATAATAAAAAAATAATAAAAATTAAAATGCCAGTGGCTTCCTGCCGTCCTCCTCCTTAGAATGCCCAGACTCTTCCTCGCTCTCCTTGCTCCAGCTGCCCCATCACCCGTCTGTCCTCGGAGCTCATCGCAGGCCTCTGCCCCTCCCCTCCACTCCACGTGCTGTTTGCCCGACTAACCCCAAGGCTTTGTTGAGCGAGTTTAGGGGCAACTGACACACAGCACATGGTATGAATGGCACCCACTGCAGCTGTGGAACAGGGGGTCTCTCCTTAGATGGACCCCTCTGCCACCCGCTAATTGCTCCTGGTTGGCCCTCACCCCTTGTGAGACCATGGCTCACGTCCCATGTCCTCAGGGAACCTCCGCTGGCCTCCATGATGGGCCAGCCCCCTCATGACCTGCTCCCCTGGACCACAGACCTCTTCTACATAGCAAGCGTCCCAGTGGCGATTTTACTTTCCTTCATGTGACTCTGACTGAGGCCTGCCTGTGCCACCGGCGCGGGCGCGCCATAGGCTGAGACGCCACGGCTGTTTGTCTATCTGTGGTTTCCTCGCCCTTCTCGTGTTGCTGCAGGCCCGGCTTCCGGCTCAGAGCAGCCGTGCCGTGAATGTTTGTTGAATGAATCTCTAAACTTCCAGGACACATCCATTTCTTCTCTGGGTCCTTTAACATGTACAGCTTTGTTATTCCAAAGGCCAGTAGGAGAAAGCCCAAGAATCGTGACTTCCCCATGATGGGGACAGCTGATCCAAACATCTGGCAAAGAGCAGGTGGTAAATGACTGGGGGATAAATGAACTAATGGGAGAATGGATACATTTCAAGCACAAACTGATACCGCTGTTGTTGAAATGGTGAGTGTGAAGTGTGCCCCCCCCAGACATAGTCACACAAGTGTTCCCCCACCCCCGGCCCCTCTGTCTTCTGACTCTCCCTCCTTCCAGCTCTACCATGGCTCCTGGAAGCCCCCTCCCAGCTCTACCATGGCTCCTGGAAGCCCCCGTGCTCCTCGCGGTCACCCTTCACCTGTCCCGGGGCCGGAAGGAGAAAGCCAAGCTCTTCTACAGTCACCTGCCTCGCACGCAGAGGGGCTGGGCGGCTCACCTGTCCATTCCCAGCAGGGAGTGCACAGCCAGTCTTTCTGTCTCTGGCTGGAAATGTAGGCAGGTGGGGCTGTGACTGAGCCCAGGGCCGCGGCCGCTGGGCCGAATCCCGGATCTCGTAGCAGATTGTTTTAAGTGCCTTTCCCAAGACCGCCTGGGAGAAGGCTGACGTGCAGCTGTGTGTATTTGCCTCGTGTCTTGTTAGCTCGGGCGGCCGTGACAGAATCTCACAGACGAGGTGGCTCACACATCAGAGATTTATTTCTTGCCGTTCCAGAGGCTGGAATTCTGTGCTCAGGGTGCCAGCGTGGCTGGCTCTGGTGACGACTCTTTTTCTGGTTTCCTTGCACAGCAGATTGAAAGAGAGGGATGAAGCTCTGTCACGTCTGTTATTATAAGGAGACTCATCCCATCATGGGGTTCCAGCCTCATGACGTAATCACCTCCTGATCCATGCTATTGGGTGTTTGGGCTTCGACACGCGAAGTTTGAAGGGATGCAAGCTTGCAGTCCATAGACCTCGCTAGGTCCGTTGGGAGGTTTCTGGGCGATGTCATTGGTGCCTACATTAGGCAACAGGAGGCACCTCCTGCTTATCCAGGAGGACTCGGAGTTAGCTGAAACAACTGAGGTGGTTCGTCCATTGAACGGATGGTTATCCAACACCCACGATGGGTCAGGCCCCGTTCTGGGCACTGGGGCGTTAGAAGTGAACAAGACAGGGAAAAAGCGCCTGTCCTCAGGGAGCTGGCTTCCCAGTGAGGGGAGACAGGAAATGGTGAGTGTGTAAGACGATCCGCCGGTGCTCGCTGCCGCCAAGCCTATCAGACGGCGCATGTGTGTGTTAGGCATCAGAGAGTAACACGGGGAAAAGGAAGCAGTTTCAGACCAAGTTGAGGACCAGGATACGTGGGAACCAGCCCCACAAATATTGAGGAGAAAAGTGTTCCCAGAAGGGGACCAGCAAGTGTTAAGGCCCTGAAGCTTAGTTAATGCCACCGGTCAGTCATTTTTTTAAAAAGCCATGACCACGACAAGGAGCAAACACTGAGGGTGCCATACGGATTCCACGGTGCTCTCTGTCCTCACGTTTTGGCCAAGCCATGAACGAATGCAATATGGTTCTCTCCGTTTAAGCCAATCTTCCCAAGGTTTCCCTTAACCCACCTGCCTCCCTGTTCCTAAATGCCCGCCAGGTAGTGTGAGAAGCACGTATTTGCATGAAGGCATGTGGCACGTGCATCACAGTGGGGCCACCTGGAGAAGGGACAGACTGTCACTCGCAAGGACTGTGGAACTGTGCAGCCGCGGGTCCCGCTCTCGCTCACCACCGTGTGACTGGCACGCTCAGAGAGCCCCTGGGCCTCCGTGGGGGGAGAGGAACATCCGAGCAGAAAGGCCAGGCGCCTTGGAAGGCTTCTTTCTGCTGGACTGGAAAATGGTTCTTATGGAGCGGCGTGGTGATGGTTTGGGGGTTAGTAAGGAAATCATTTGGGAAAGGCTTTGCAAGTGACAAACGGCTTTAAATTTTAAGGTGAGGGGTAGGAGGTGAAGAGTTAAAATACGGCAAGAAGAAGGAGGAGGAGGGGGAGTAGGGAAAGGCTCGAGTTTGGGTCACTAGAAGCAGAGCCTGAGGCAAGGCTTCGGGGACCAGTGATTTACTGGGGGAGTGGCCTCAGAAACCGCTGTCAGGGAGTGACGGACTGGCCCAGAACTGGGCTAAGGAAGGTGTGGGTGGTCCCAGATGAGGTCCGACTTCCGTGTGAGCCACAGACAAAGGACCGTGGAGCACAAACCACAGTGGAGTTTCCTCCTGTGAGGCCAGGAAGCTATGCTTTTGTATCTCAGTGTCCGCTGGTCAGTGGCTGTGCGTGTCAGGGATGCGCCAGCCTCCCAGGTGAGGTGGCACCTGTCAGCCTGAGGACGGGCCTCCAGAGGGAGGCAGCCATGAGCAGCCCGCCGCTCTCGCCCAGGACAGCGGTGAGAAAGCTCCGCCAGCGGGGACCCTCTGGGGTGCCCGCAGGCTCTCCGGCACCCAGATGCTCCCCACAAAACGTGTACCTCTCCACAAAAGAAAGTGCATCCATTCATTCGTTCACTGACGCTTATTGAGCACCATGTTCCAGAAATTCGTATTACAACAGTGAGCAGAATGGATCTGTGGCCATTTATCACCACGTTGAAGCACATGAGAGAGGCAGTCACACAAGCCATCTTGAGAAATGTTGATGAGGTAACAGGTAGTGAGTGTGGTGGGAGCTCTTACTGGGAGCCCTACGTCCAGTCTGGGGGGGGACACGCTGGAGCATGTGCTGCCCAATGTGGTGACCACGTACCCATGCAGTGACTGAGCCCTTGGCTGGTCCCAAGCGAGACATGCTTTATTTAAGTGGTGAAGAGACCTGGAATTTCAAAGACAATGTGGAAAGACAGACTGTGAAAGACTTCATCACTAACTTGTTATATTAGTTACATGTAAAAATGACAGCATTTTGGATATCCTGGGTTCCGTAAGATGTAGTATCAAAATTAATTTTGCTTGTTACGCTTTACTTGTATGATGTGGCTGCTGGAGGATTTTAAGTTACACGTGTGGCTCGCTTTAGAGTCCTGCTGGGCGGCACGGCCCGGGGCTTGTGGCGCCCTCGCTCACACCCTCCCCTCCCCGCTGAGCCTGCCGACTGTCCGCCAGCCGCCGTGCTGTCTGCGAGGGTCTCCTTAGATGGCCCAGGCAGAGCCGGGTGGCTCCACGTTTAATCCTGAGCACTTGCAGTTTGTGAAGACCGCTCTGTTCTGTTTTGTCTTGTTTCTCCTAGGCCCCCCTAGTCACAGAGGCCTCTTCAGGCCTCCCTCTGATACCCGAAGGCTCGCCAAAACACAGTGCCCCCCACCCCGCGCCCCTTTGAGACCGTCGAAGTCGGACTGAGTGGGGTTTCCATCCCCCGCCACGGCCGCTCCCCTTGCGTCATTCCCTTTTCCTCTTCTCCGCATGGTACGAGCATGAACGTGAAGCTACAGGTTGAAAAGTGAAGAGGCAGGGGGTGTAAATGGTTTGAAGTGAGTCTCTTTTCAAGTAATTTCCCCCTCGCCTGGTAAGGTGTCAGGCCACGGGGAACTTCAGAGCGCAGCAACGCCAGCAAGTACGATCGTCGAGCACAGCGTAATTGAAAGATCTCCCAAGTTGAACTGGGGGGATTTTTTTGTCAGGATTTATTGCAAGTATTTGTATCTTTTAAAAAAAAAAAGTTTATGAAAGTTCTATGACAAGAAGATAAATTATGGAACTGTAAGAACAGGGGAAATAAATGGATTCTGGAGACTGACAAACAGGGCAAATGACGAGAACATATAATTTTAGAACACAAAAAAAGGTAACTAAATTTGAAAAATTGCATTAGTATATCATTTTCTGTATATGAGCCATTAGAGGAAAAAAGTGGAAATTACACCCTGTAACAAAGTAAAAATGTTTTCAGTGTTTAAAGGTAATTTTGTAATACTGCGACTATTACTTAAACTCTTACCTTTTATAAAAATCCGAAGACAGGACCCCTGGTGATATTTCCTGTGTCTTAGGCAAAGAGCAACAATTTGAATTCCATTCAAATACATTTGTATTTTGCCAAGTGCTATCAAGCCCTGAGTTGCATAATTTGCCACATAAGTGAAATAGATACTTTTCCTCCACACATTTATCACTCTCCTGTGGGCTTCATTACTGACAATCAAATCATAGAAGATGTACAAAATTGTCATGATGCACTTACTTTTTCATGATATTCGATACAAATAATACTCCTTTACAAATGGCCTTTTTTCCCCCTCTATTTGCCGCGACATTTTTGCTGTCTTTTTAGAATCTTACTAAAAAGTTCCAGTGATAGACGTCCACCCCCTGCCCCCAGCAAATATATAGGACTCCTTCAAAAACATATACAGGGTATTCCTATTGGGCGAAAATGGGAAGTACTTCAGACGCAGAAAAGCAACGTTGCTCACAAGTAGTTCCTTGCCTGTTACTCTCTAGATGCTTGTGTGTGTGTGTGTGTGTGTGTGTGTGTATCCTATGTGAAGGTGGTTATGAAAATAATAGATTCTCTCTCAAGTTTTCTCTCTTCAGAAATCCTATACCCCTCCTGTCACCAAATTATTTGAAGGATTAAATTTAGAGTCACAACATCAAATGCCCAAAATCTAGTCAGAAAAAGTAAATGAGGTAGTGGGCTAGGAAAGCATGGATCACTTTGTCTAGCTTTTACTTTTTCACCTTTGAAAGCATTGTGGGTACAGAGAAGTTTTAGTCCACCCTAAGAGATTCAAGAACAAGGACAATGATAACTGGCAATTGTCACTCCACATTTAATTGGCAAGACTATAGGGAACAGCTGCGGGAAACAGAAGACCACACTCTGCCTAGAGAAAGCAGCTGCCCCTGGTCCAGTTTAGGATTCCAGAAGAGATGCTAACTGAATTTTTCTAAATTTCTTTCTTATTGAGATAAACCAGGCCCTTTGAGGGAGGGAAGTATTTCTTGGTTTTTAAAGGTGGATTGCATTGTTTAAGTGGATGAACCTTGAGCAAGCCAAAGAAAACGCGTCTCCTGGCCAGATGCAGCCTGAAGACAGCCCGAGTGTGACTTTTGTGGAAGGGTCTTCTCCTGGGGTCTGGACAGCCGCGTCACCAGGTGAGGGAGACGCAGCCTGTCTGCAACCTCATTAACTCTCTACTGTCCCTGCTAGGATGTGATCTGTTGGAGACAAGGTCATTTTTTGACACACGTTACTTAAAATGTCTCCTGCCTTCGCTGTACAAACTCCACCACTCTCAGCAACATAGGTGGTATTTGGATCGTAAAAGTAGTTATTTCCCTGATCAATAACCATCACATTATCATCCTCTCATGAGTCGGAGTCTAAGGGCAACAAACTAAAGATCTACAAAATGCCGCTTTCATTTTTTAGACCGCAAGTTCACTCCCATTTTCAGCTAAGTGAACAGCACGTTTTAACCCCAGTTTGTTACGATCCAGTCCTGTAAAGCCGAGCTGGCAGTCCAGACCCTGTGTCAGCCCAAGGCGTCCAGCAGGACAAGAGGCACAGCTCTCTGGGAAGATGGATGCCCCTCGGGTTCCCGAGACACTTCAGTCACACAGTCAGGGAGCTGCCTGTGGCCCCTGGGCCATGTTCAGGGCACAGACGTCTTCCTACAGGGCTGCCTCTGACACACTGGCAGCCCAGGCCCACCAGAGCCAGTGAGGCCCCAAGACGTGGCTGTCATTGGAGCTGAACAGCTTTCCTTCCTTCCTCTTCTCTCCCCCAAGCTGCCCAAGAGCTCTCTCTTCTTTACCTGGGATGCGGCAGGGAAGGGAGGAGAGAGGAAGACCCACTCTCCACTCTCCACTCTCCATCTGGCCAAATCCTTTTTCACTTATCTCTGCTACAAATCCTCTAAGTTTCTCTACGGAGTTAGGCTTTGCAGATACAAGCCAAGGAGAGGTAGCAGGTAGGTTTACATTCCCTCCGCCACATCCCTTCCCTGAGCTAGTGAACACAACCGGTAACTGCAAACCAGGTAGAGACAAGACACAGGTTAATCTCTCAGGGAAGTATCCCATTGCAGTAACAATTCTAGCACCTCTAATCACCTATGCTTGTTGGACACCAACCTTGTGCTAGAGGCTTGCTAGGATCTTCTTTATGTTTCACGACAAGCCTGTGGAGTAAATATCTGTATCAGTTGTCTATTGATAGGACAGTGCTGCATAACAAACGCCCCCAAACCTCAGTGACATAAAACAATACACGTTTATTTAGCTCACTAGTCTGTGGGCGTCCGACTGATTGGGACTAGGTTGGGCCGATGTCAGCTGGCCGTGTTTAGAATTCTGGGGTCAGCTGATCTTGGCTGGGTTCAGTCACGTGCTTGGGGACTGGCTCGCTGTTGGCTGATAGCAGACAGCCATGGCTGTGGTTGAGAGAGGTATGGTCTGGGTATGGTATGAGAGAATGTCTCCAGCCTCTCTCATCACCCAGCAGGCTAGCCTTCGTGTTTGTTTCTTGTTGCAATGGCAGAGGGGAAGAGTGAGCAAGCTGTGTCATGCAAACCATTTTCAGTGTTCTGTTTTACAAAATATTTGATAGCATCTAACATCTCGATAGACAACATAAGTCACGTGCCATGCCGGAAGTCAGAAGCGGGGACACAATACAGTGAACTGGCCAAGGTCCGCTAACAGAGGGAGGGCCGATATAGGGGGCCCAGAATGCAAATACTACCTCATTTCCTGAATCAGAAACTGAACCTGAGAGAATTGAGCCTGGAAGGAATGGGGCTGAGCTTTGAACCCCTGCATGCTTGACTCAAACGCTGTGCTCCTAACCACATGATTCTGCTGCCTTAATGTTTATAAGGAGCCTATAGAAAGGATTCTCCATGTTCAGGCAGCATCTTCCAGGCCAAATGGAGTGTTGAGTAATTGCCTGCTTAATATGGTTGATAGAGAAAGCAAACTTCAAGCCAAAACACTCTAATTTTCCCTAAACATATGTAATCATCTTAATTTTCTCTTTGCCTCTGTTGACAGAGCTTGGGGAAGACAACTCCTTTTTAGCACCAGCCAGTGTTTCTCTGAGAAGCGGCATGCTGGGAGATGGGGTTGGCACTCTTTCCTTCTAAAAAAATCTATTTTCTGTAATTCCACATCCTTCCTGGGCTGGCCCCTTCCCCTCTCCAGGCATCTCTTTTGCTTGACATTTTTCGTTTATACCCCCTGGTGACCCAGGCTTCATGCCAATCACCTGTGTCCACTGGGGGCTGAATTTTGTACACAGCGAAAAAACCGGCTGAGCGGCACTGATGGGCAGCGCCATCCTAAGAGGCAGACAATGTTTTCAAAGAACGCAACGCACACCCAACACCCGGATGAGGTTCCTCTGTGGGTTGACACGACCGCTAGTTGCCAGCTTGACTTTCTGGACTGTTAAGCTTTTTAGAATACGACATGAGGTCCTAATTACAGATTCAAATGAAAGTAATATCCTGAACTTTTATCACATGTCAGGAAATGTACTAAACTGTTTTCCTGCATTTCATCTTAACAGCCACCGTGGGATTGTGTTGCCACTGTGTGCCCATTTTACGGCTCAAAGACGCTCAGGGTTGAGGTGACTTCCTTCCCTAGGGCCATGTTGCCAGCCAGTGAGCGACAGGCACAGTCAGGAGCTGACTCGGCTCCTGACAATTGAGAGCAGGACCCACAAACTTTGTAAAGAGCCAGACAGCAAATAATGTAGGCCTTTGCGAGCCATTCGGTCTCTGCAGCAGTGACTCAGCTCTGCCATTGTTTCATAAAAGCATCCATAAACAGTGTTTACACATGGGTATGGCTGTGTGCCAATAAAACTTTATTTACACAAACAGGCGGAACACTGGATTTGCATTGCTGTACCTTTGCTTCCAAGCTGTATCACTTTGGGCAATTTACTGAGCTTCTCTTTAACCTCAGTTCTCTCATCTAAAACAGAACAGTAATCCTCATAATACGTACTGGATGGGGTTGTTTTGAAGACTAAGTGGGTCCTGCGTACAAAGCACTTGTTGCTGGTATTACGGACAGGGTGAGAGGCAGCAGAGATGAGGAGAAGAATGCTTTGTCCCGGGTCCGCGCTGGCCTTCCCCGCTTACCACTGAGTGATCCTGGGCAGGTGGCGGCACGTCCCAGGCTCAGACTCCTTTTTGGCAAAGCGGAGGAAAATGAGAGGGCCGATCTCACGGAATGGTTAGAAAGAGGAAGCGAACGTAAGCATGTGCAGAACGTTTAGGGCGAAGTCCAGCACATGGCCCACACTGTAGGGGGCTTGCTCTATTACTGCTACTACCACTACTGCTACTACTACTACTACCACTACTACTACTACTACTACTACTACCACCACCACCACCAGTCTGACTTTCCCACCTCACGCTCCGGCAGTGTTCCTCACTGACCCCTTAGTGATCTGGAGGAGCCTACGGGTCCCTGATTGGCGTCCTGTTTTCACTTGCATACAATAAACATATAAAGATGACCCCTAAAAACCCAATCATAGAAAAACGCAGTTTTCTATGAAAATATGAGAATATTTTCAAACAGATGCTGATGTAGGTACGAATGCACTTCTTTATTAACATTTTAGATAACACTACCTATCAGGAGGCCTAATAACTATTATACTATAATCTTGAAATAGTAATAAATATCCGTGATAGTTCCTTCTTTCTACAGTAGCTGTAAGGTGACGTGACAACATGTTGATTTGTACTGGTACTAAAGTCACAGGTCCCCTGGTTTGGTGCCTGCATTTACTCATGGTTGAGGATGTGCTAACTTTCAAGTAAAGGATGGGGAAAAAAAAAATTAATTCACATTCACAAAATGCCTGAACTCATGGAAGCCTTAAGGTCCCTGGGGTCTCAGGTCAGGAGCCCCCTGTGCCCACTGCCTCCAAAGTGTAGAAAAAAAAGATCAATCAAAAGACCACGAGTTCTGGGGGAGGCGAGAGTTCCTTGCATGCGGATTCTGTAGCACATACACACAGGCTGTGTTGGCCAGAGAGGTGGCCGTAGAGAAGCCTTTCCGCGGCTGTGTGGGGGGAAGCGTCCGTCCTCCGGAGAGCAAGCGAGACCTAGCACACTGCTGTCCCCTAATTTGATGTCCTCTGTGGAAAAAGAGTGTCATTGGGACCAAGCCAGCAAGGGGAAATGGAAACGTGATACCACTGACCTCATCCAAAAAAAATAGCCATTGTCACAGGCCAGAGATGCTGAGAGTATTTGTAGGTTTGGGGAGAAATATATTTGTTAGTGAAATGGAGCTTACTGTGGAGTGAGTAAAGGTGAATTATTTGTCAGACGACTGGAGGAGGTTTATGCAATATAGTATTATTGAGCGGGGCTATTAACAGAGTGAATTGCTATTGTGACATGCCATTAAATTGTTTTTAGTGTCCACAAAGGTATCATTCAGGAGCTGGCAGGGTTAGTAACAGAGTTGTATTTTTGGTGGACAGCAGCAGATCTCCAAACAAAATAGCATATTTTACAGAAAAGTAAAATACGGTCAAAGCCGGAAGTCTGCAGGCAGTGGAGACCGGGGTGCCCGTGGGCAGCTGGCTGGCCCGAGTCCCCGGGCATCGGCATTGGAACAGGCTCTCTGCACCCCACCGGGCGTGCAGCCAAAACCCGAAGGACCCATCAGGAAGGAGAAGGCAAGAGTGAGGCGAAGAGAGAACTCTGAATTGGGGCACTTTCAAGAGGTCCTGTCTTGGTTGGGAATGTATTGCCAGCATTTGTCAGGGAGGTTGGCTCAATAATTATTTGGTGAGGGGGGGAAAAAAAGGGAGGGAGGAGAAGAGAGGGAGGGAGGCAGGAAGAGAGCGAGAGAGAACAAATAGGAATTAGCTACTGAACTGTTGGTGGTATGGATGCATGTATGTATCCATATGCACATGAACATTTATTGTCATTTTTTGTTTTTCTTTTTTTCATTGTCTATTCTATTACAGTTGTCCCATTTTTTTTTTTTTTTTTGCCATTGCCCCCTCCACCCGGACCACCTCTCTCTCCCACAGTCAGTCCCCTCTCCATTGTCCATGTCCATGGATCATTCATGCATGTTCTCTAACCCCTTCCCCTTCCTTCCTCCATTCCCCCTCCTGCCTCCCCTCCTGCAGCTATCAGTCTGCTCCATGTTTCCATGTCTCAGGTTCTATTTTTTCATTAGTTTATTTTTCTCATTAAATCCCAGTTATAAGTGAGGTCATATGGTATCTGTCTTTCGCCAGCTGGCTTATTTCACGTAGCATAATAGGCTTCCGTTCTGTTCAGCTATTGCAAAAGGTAGGAATTCCTTCTTTCTGCTGCATAGTATTCCATTGTGTAAATGTACCAGTTTTTTAATCCACTCTTCTACTGACGGGCACTTGGGCTGTTTCCAGCACTTGGCAATTGTAAATAGCGCTGCTGTGAACATAGCGGTGTATGCGTTTTTTTGAACTGGTGATTCAGGATCCTTAGGGCATATTCTCAGTAGCAGAATTGCTGGCTCATAAGGCAATTGTTTTCAGTTTTTTGAGGAAATTCCGTACTGTTTTCCACAGTGGCTGCACCGGTCTGCATTCCCACCAAAAGTGCACTAGGGTTCCCTTTTCTCCACAGCCTCGTCAGCACTTGTTGTTTGCTGATTTATTAGTGATGGCCATTCTGACAGGTGTGAGATGGTATCTCAGTGCGGTTTCAATTTGCACCACTCTGATGGCTAGTGATGTTGAGCATTTTTTCATGTGCCTATGGGCCCTCTGTATGTCCTCCTTGGAGAAACATCTATTCAGGTCCTTTGCCCATTTTTTAATTGTGTTGTTTGTCATCCTGGTGTTGAGTCATATGAGTTCTTTATATATTTTGGATATTAAACCCTTGTCCAATGTATCATTGGCAAATATGGTCCCCCAAACAGTCGGTACCCTTTTCATTTTGCTGATGGTTTCGTTAGCTGTGTGGAAGCTTTTTATTTGCCTACTAAGTGTCAGCCTCTACCAGGTACTAAAAATGTATATTCCATGAGGCAGACAAGATTCTAGCTCTCAGATAAATTGCGTTCAACTGAGAGATTCAGAGAATAAATATGAAATCAAATTAGCTTATTGCGAGACAGTGCTGAGTGTTATAAATGAAATAATCAAAAACCCCAAAACACTGGAACGAGGTAGAGGGCAGCTAGGAAGAAGAGGCTGCTTTGGGCAGGGTGGTGATGTTGGCGCTGAGACCCACTCGATGACAAACTGACCGTGGAGTGCTCCAAGGAGACTGACATTTTACTCCGGGTGTCGCTCCTGCCAGCCACGTGCTTGGGGCTCGGCATCCGTACCCCGTTTCCTCTCACATCGACGCTGCGTAGGACAGAATAAGTATAACAACATCACAAGTGACAAGGAAGACAGGGAGGCTCAGAGGGACAAAACGACTTGCCCACCGTCACAGGGTCTGAGGCACGATTGAAACCTGGCCCTGCCGGACCCCAAGCCCCCACATTGCCTCACGGTGAAGGGAAATGCCACGTTCATGATCACACAGATTAGAGAAGGCTTTTTCCACTGCGATCTCTGTCCTTGGACCTGCAAACAAGTGTTACGTTCAATGCCACCCTGTGGCTCTTTTCGGGCTGGTCACCTGGCTTCACTCCTGACACTTGTTGGTGACCCAGACAGCGGACTGCACCTCGAGTCTGGTTCATAAATGAACCTGAAGAAGGTGGACCTTGTACCCCTATGGTCAAATAGCTGAGGCGTCCTTCTGAATTCGATAAAGGACGGGGAGAGGGCATAGAGCTTAAGGAAAACACATTCTCCTATTGAAGGAATTGTCTCACTTCCACTTAGGACACATTTTCTCAGAGCTAGGATCTTATGAGCTAAACGGCGTCGACTATTAGGAAGACAGTATAATTTTAGCATCAGCCAGCCACCCACGACCCCCCTTCTGCCTTGGGGTATTGGTTTTCTTACTAGTTTCCTTGTCAGAATTCACTCTGTCCACCAGGACCATTGCAGTTCACGGTTATTACTGTTGTTCCTTCTTTCTTTTGCTCGCGCTTTAAGATAGTGGATTGCTGCAAAATGTTGGAATGTATATGTATGCATTGGGTTGTCACTAAAGAAATGCAGATTAAACCACAAAGTACATCATTATTATTACTAATATTATTATTTTGGCTATCAAATCATTAGTGTATTTTATGTTACTGTTCAGTATCAGGGAGTTCAAGAGCAATGAGCATGCGCCCTTTCCCATAATCCAGGAGGAAGTTCAAACCAGTAACAGCCTCTGGAGGACATTTAGGTGATATATCAAATGTCTTTGAAGTGAACATGGCCCCGTGACACAGTAATTGTTTCTAGAAATTTAGTAGGATGTCCGCGAACGTATTTGTAAAGATTATATCCAGTGAAGTATTTATAATGTAGGGAAAAATGAGAAACAACTACCATGTCTAACAAGAAGAGGTTGGTCATTTTAAAAAGTGGTAAAACTTCAGAATGGATTTTCTCCCACTATTAAAAATCCACGCCCATAAAGCAGAAAGTTCCCAATATATTAAATCGGGTGAACAAAAGGCATATTATAAAATAGTATGTGCAGTATGACTCTATAGTAGACAGTATCTATTTACAGCATATCTAAGAGAGATGTAACTACAGAGAAAGTCATAAAGGTGGTATACGTATTATAATGTAATATGGTTATGTTATCATGATATGATTTAAGGGAGGTCTTTTCGTCTTTGTATTTTGCTACCACTTCCACCTTTTCTACGTGGAACGTGATGCATTGTTACAATCAGGAGAAAGCACACGCGCGCGCACAGCGAGCAACGGTCAGTGTGTAAGGGCCAGGCTTGGCCCTCGTCTCCCCAGTGCAGCTTCCGCAGCACGTGCCATCGCCTCCGGGGACCGTGGCCCTCTGCGGGGTGACCGGGCCCCCGCCCCCGGCTCCGGTCCTGGCACTCTTCCGCGGGCCCTCTGCGTTTCGGCACAAATCCCTGACCTGACGCACCGGTGCCCCCGGCGTGTTATGTTGTGTTACCAGCCCCATGACAACAGCGTGAGAAAAGCCCCGCACTAACTGCGTATCATTTCCTTCTTGGAAGGGAAGCCACTGAAAGATGTTCTTGGAGATGTGGCATCCTGCCTCTCATTAACGCCCACCCGGGGGAGGGGAGCAGGGCCCCGAAAGGGAAGGAAGCGGTGCTTGGTGCCGTCTCCCTGAGGGCAGCTCCATCTGTGGTGGCTGTAAGTTCTCAGCACCGGGTCCTGGGGCTTTGCATCCCTGTGTGCCCCAGGAGGAGGCCGCGCGTCCTGTACGTGAACTGTGTGTCCATAAAGGTGACAGAAAATACCCTACGGGGCAAGGGAGAGCCAGAGCCAAAAATTACCTTTTTTTGTTTCCAGTCCCAGGGCTGGCTGGTTTCAGAGGGATTTATATGCTGAAGAGAAGATCTCAGGTTCTGGGCTCAGCGTGCCCTGGTTGGAACCCAGGCCTCACACTCCCCGGCCTGATGACCTTGCACAAAGACAGTGTGATTCATGCATTAAAACTTGCTCTCAACGGCCAGACACGCAAGTTCTAGTCCCAGCTCAGCAATTTCTAGCTGTGTGACTTTGGGCAAGTCGCTTAACATCTCTGAGCCTCCACATCCAGGCATGCAAAAGGAGGAAATGCTCTCTTCTTCACGCTGGATAAGTAGCAGTAAGTCCCAAATGTGTAGATCATGCTTCCTGAGCAGGTACTAATATTACCGCTCTCAATGATAATGATTTTATTCTATTTCTACATCTTGCAAAGAGGAAGGAAAACAACAACAACAACAAGGAGATGAGAAGGGAGGAAAAGAGAAACTAGATTAGCATCAAACGGAGCCCGGAGCATGTGGGGTTGTTCTGGGTTTTATTTTTTAGTGAGACACAAGAGTCACGAGGACCTCTGTGTCGGCATGTGTGTGCTCCTCTCCCTATTAGATTACATGTTTTAGGACAATAAATCAGTGAAAGAAAAGTAATAAATAATGCATGCTGAAAATGTGATCATGTTTATTAAGAAGCAACAGCCTTGTCATCTCCATTTTCTTCTTCAGTGATTCTCCCCTCTGAGGGTGTGCTCCTTGGGGACTCCCTGCAATCTAGCTGCAGGCCATTCTCCGAGTCTTGTTTGCAAAAATACCTGCTATGCAAAAATCAGTTAAAAGAACGCAGCAGCAGGCCCTCTGATGAGTCTCCCGTCAAATCCATCCCATCATTACAGATGGCTTCCCCCGTGGCCGCGCAGGCTGGGGAGCCGCGGAGGTCCAGCTTCACATGCGCCTGTTTTGTGCTTTCCCACACTCTGCGTTCTGCCTGCGCTCCTTCTGTGGTGGCTTTTTAAGAAGTCTCTTGAGGCTTCTGGATTTTGGGAAAGAATGGGATGGGGGGCCCTAACTTCCCTTTTCCTAGTCATTTGCAGCTGCCAAAACAATAGGTTGACATTAGTGGGTAGTGACATCCAAAACCTTTCATTGGAGTTGCATTTTAATCTGTTATTCTTCACCCGTTGGCACTTGAATGACCCCCAAAACCAAGAACCACACTAGCTGCCTCTGTCTTCCAGGGGCCATGAGAACAAAGCAGCAAGTGTGCTGCATCCTGAAGAGAAAGAGGGGGAGGGAGCAAGCACGGGGGAGAAGCTGGGAGAGGTGAGAAGAGAGAGTCCAGGGAAAGAGGACACAAGCGGGGGGAGGGGGAGACCAAGGATCAAGAGATAAGGGACGTGCATGTAGTCGTTGGGGCAGCGTCCTGGCTGGAGAGGGAGGCACCCTTGACTTGCTCTCCGACCTCAGTGTCCTCCCGCAGGGTTTTGGAGAATGGAGTGGTGAATGGGCCTGCGTGGCCCTTGTTCCGCTAAGCTCATGGCTGAATGGTAGCAGCCTACCCTTTGCTTGCATGTCTTGCTGTCCGTGTCCCGCGTTCTGAGAGAGGGTTCCACCCCTCCACAATGGCCCTGGCGTGGGATCGAAGGCGGGGGTGGGTTCATTTACACGTCTCTGAAATTGTGACTTCCATGATGTCTTCTGCCCCTGATGAGTTGTCGTTATCCTCAAGAAAAGAATTCCCCTCCCTGACCTCGAGTCTTTAGAAAAAGCGGAGCCCCCTCTATTTCTCTCTCTCCTCTCTACTTCTACATATTGTTTCTCTTCCTCTCTGTGGTCTTTTTCTCTCTTACCAGTAGGCTCGCCACAGGACCTGCCTCATCTTGCAGACGATGGGTGTACGATGACACTTGATCATCATCATGAGCCAAGCCCAGTGTGACTTAAACAGATTCACTAACTAGGGCACTCCTTGCGTATAGAATCTGGGTTTCATGAGCTTGTCCTCACTTACACTGTTTATCAGGATTTTGTGTTCATTCTAATTTATCTCTGAAATTCATTTTAACTTTAGTTTTTGACTCACTGTCTTTCTCATCCTTCCTCGTGTATTCCCTTTCCACTCTTCCTCCCATTGGGAGTGTGCCTCTCTCTCGCCCCTTCTCCTTCCTTTCTCCCCCGCCCCCGCCCCTCCTAGTGCTTGGTGATGGCACAAAAGCAGTCATCTGTGGTTTCTATGTCACTCATTGCATTGCTTGCCTGGCCTTTCACTTCCCTCCAGGGGCTGAGTCCAGCCCCAGAATTCTTTGACCAGCGCCCGCCCTATGAGCCCTTAGGTTTCACCTCTTTCCAGCTGGGCTCCACTCCACTCCACTCTGCCTTGACCACTGTCATTGTTGACTTTGACATGACCCCCATTTGTTTCTCAACCTGGCCCCTTCAGCCAGAAGCTCTGATCTGCCTTCCTTGCCTTTGATGTGTCTCCATTTCCTGTAATTAATCTCATGGTCCCCATGGCTCAGCGGCCACATGGACAGCCACGAGTGTACGTACCCGGTTAGAACCGGCTCCAATATCGCCCCAACGGGTGTCTGTTCCTTGGGCTGCCGCCGGTGTTGGCAGTCTTGCCCCGGGGGCAGAAGGGAGACAAACCACGCAGAAAACACAGCACCGACTTCTGTTCAAAGCAAATCAGACTGACCAAGGCACCAAAGCAGACAGGGACTTGCATCCCGAACACAGCTCTGGTGGGGAGCTCCATTTATAAATAGTATTTTTACATTTTTATTTATATTGCGGTCTATGTATAGTTCGTGTTCTGAGGAAAACCAATAAAAATCAACTGAATCGCCAGCCATTCCAATAAAGCCTATCACATTGCCAAATATAGTATTGGAAAAATTGTCCTAACTTTGTAGATTCTGTATCAAAGCCAGTAACACTCTGCATTCTTGATTTATCCTTATCAACATTCCGGACACCAACGGGGGGTGTTTTCAGGACCCAAAGGCCCGTCTGGCCTAACCCCGTGACTGCTGGAGCAGAGAGACTTGCACAGTCTGTCCTCACAAGGGCTTTTATAGGAATGTTGTCCTTGCATTCCTTGATAGATTTGTTACTATTTCTCTTAGAAAATGAGGCCACATTTTTCATGAGCAAGTCCTTGATGCTATCTGGAGACACAAACACCCATGAAAATGCTTTGAAAAATTAAAAACATTCGACTCACAGAGGAGGTCAGTTGTGGCCAGCAGTGAGCCGCAGTGTCCTCACCTGTGAAGTGGGCGCGACTCGCCAGGTCAGGCTCACATGTGAGCTCTGTGAAGTAGCACATGAAGGAGCGCTCTGGGTACCCCAGAACATGCTAGCAGTGAACCCACAGTCCTGCTCTCCTCATCTCTACCCGGCAAGTGGAGCATATTATTATCTTTTCTCTGCAACTGTCCTCAAGGAGTGTTTGGGTGGATTAGCCAATTAATGTTAGCAAACCATGTTGTGATATTAAATTGAAAGGTTTCATACCAAAGAGAACAACTTTCTTTTTTTCCCTGACACTGCAGAATCTCCAATGTTTGTTTTACCTGGAGCATAACATGCCTTCATAAAGATTATCTGGCAATTTTAAGACTTTACAAACTGAAATCAAAAGAGAAGAGCTTGTTCATGTACCTTGGCCTTTGGAACCAGCCTGTCTGCATCTTCTGGAGCAGACGTGTCCCCTGCACATGGCTCCGAAGCCTGCTTTTCCCACACGCTGACGGCGCGGCCAGGCTTCCGCTTCTGTGGCCCTGAACCTTCGCTGTAACTCTGTGCATGTGCGTCTGTGCATAATTGTACACAAGTAAGATCCAAATACAGGTGCCTCTTTTATATTTTAGTTGCTCATTTTTCCTTTTTCTAGTGCTTGACTCTCCCGTTCCTGTTTCCACCCCACGCTCACCTACCTGCCCCGCGCACCCTCCCCACCCCACCCCACGCCATAATACATATCAGCAACTGAGCGGGGCCTCCGCCAGGCCCCTGTAATGTATACTGTGATCAGTGCCCTCTTTCTCTCAAATACACACACACACACACAGAGAATTGTGGCGTTGTGTGTGAAACTTCTTTTTGTTTGTTTTCGGTCTGTGTGTATCAGATGGAATGCATCTTCTAAGGAAGAAGATTTTCTATTTGTGTTTGGGTGCTTTTTCTTACATTTTAAGTTATCGTACAGTAAAATCGACTTTTCTGGTGGTGTACAATTCTAGAATTTTAATTCATGGATAGATGTGTATGATGACCACACAATTAGCCTAGGGAACAGTCCTGTCCTTTTATAAACTCTCCTCCTCTGCCCGGTAGTCACGCCCTCCCTCTGCTCCCTACTGCCCTGCTCTCTTTCACCGGAGATCTGTCCTTTTGATAATATCTGTAGATAGAAGCCCATGTAATGAACCTGTTGGGGCCGGCTTCTTTCGCGCGGCACAGTGCCTTCCTGCTCCTGTTCGTTGTTGCATGTGGCTTGTCAATCAAGGCTGAGGAGTGTTCCATTGTATGGCCAGATTGCAGTCTGTCTGTCCTTGCTCCTGAGAGTGGAGAGTGAAGACGTCGCAGCGCTCTTTCAGCTCCTTCAGGATGTTTGCGTTAGGATTCCAGTGCTAGTACGTTGGGTTGGGGGAGGGAGTTTATATTAGTGCATGAACTTGACCATGTTAAACTATTGAGACCCGACTATCGAGGGACGGGGAGTTAATCATGGGGGAAACTTAAAATTAAGTTGAGCCTGAATGGCAGATGGGTCACCGAGAGTAATAAAAGCAGCCCTGTGCCATGTGTTGGCGGCTACTGCCCGCCGGGCACTGTGCCTGACCCTTCCCGTGCAGCATCATGAGCTCTCCCCAAACCTGGGGCAGCGGGCGCTCCTCCCCCTGTGCTCAGGAACAGGAACCGGAGGCTCCCGTGTAGGTAACGTCCAAAGCCATGGCCATACTGTGGTGTCCCATGACGTTTCCTACCCAACCTCCCTTCCAGTCACTGGAACTTTCCAGAAGCTTGTGCTTCTCTTGGCTTTAGTTAGAGCTTTAAGTCTCTTTTCACTCAGTAGTTTAGATAAACTTGATATCATAGTTTCCTTTCATTCCTTTAAGTGATGCAAATTGCTTTACCCAAAGAAAAGCATCACATTACACCATTACATGAAAAAAAAAAAATCCACTGAGGAAGAAAGAGGATGAAAAAAATGTTTGAATTTTTCCTCCTCATTTTCCTTGCTTGCTGATTAAAATGACTGCTGGGTTTTTGTTTTTTTTCCCCTCCTTTCTTGTTGAGTGAAGATGCTCCATTCTTATGTACAGAAGCCAACTGAAGGTGAAATTGATTCATCTGCTGGAGATTATTTATGGGGGTCGAGGGCATGTGGAGATGCCTCGCCTCTTGTCCGTGGCCCCATTACACCAAGTATGGGGCAATGGGGCTTGGGTTCCTAAAAATATAAATACATGAAGTGAACGAATTACCTGCTGTAATTTCCTAATGCGGTTATGGTCTGGTGATTATTTGTTTGCCTTTATCATTGATGATAACATTTCCATAACTAAAAAAAAAAAAAATCAAAGAATTAGATTTACAAAATACAGGGAGAGCTGCCAGACGAACGTTTTCTCCCATTAGCTCCTGTGTGTCTACAGCTGGGCAGACTGATGGGTACATATTCGTGTTTCTTTTTCCTTTCTTTCCTTTAACCCTAAACACTGAGTATGGAGTAGTCTTCAGCAGGAAGGATCTGGCTGGCTCTGTCACCAAGAACTCAGCCCCTAGAGCTTCCATAACGGTGCACTGTGCTTTCGAGAGGGAGCGCAAGAGTCTAGCTTCTGCGAAATGCTCTGAGATAAATGGAGTCACTTTGTAAGTGGTTGTTAGGACCTGCCCTTCCATCAAGGAGCCAACCCAGCCCATCGCAGCTGCCGCCCGCCTTCACCCCGCCACCCGCCTGATCTGCCTTTACTAAACCCCTGGCCGGCCCCTGCAGGGGATCTGCCCCCACCGCCTGGCTTCGCCCAGGCCTTCACCACCTTTCGGCACCTAAACTCATCACCTCCCAGGGCTTCGGGGCTCCGGCCCCTCTCACCCATTCTTCTTCTTGGCTACAGAAGCATCTCTGTAAGGCGCAGCTCTGAGCTCATCCTGTATTTCTTAAAATATTCTCGGTCTCGAGAGTCCCAAACAACTTTTCCAGAAATGGAGTGTGTGACGATTTGGGGGACATGTGCAAATGGACACGTTTTATGTGAAGAGTAACGTGTTTGTTTTGAGTCATATCTTAGTCATGGCGGTCCTGATTTTCCATTCATGATGTTGACTTTATAACCTCCTTTTCAGATAAATTTAATAAAGTGTGTTTTTTAAGTGGAAAGCTTTAAAAAGCCCTAAATCAATGACGAGCTGGGGCAAATACTGTGAAAGTGGTGTGCAGGGCCTGAAGTTGGGAAAACGCTGACCAAGCACGCGCTCCTTAGCCCGTCATTAAAGATATTTACTTCGCAGTTGGTTCCTCAGTGCAGCCGCGGCCGCCTGTCCCCTCACCCCACCAGCTTCCTTCACGAAAACATCCTCCTCGATTTTCATTTTGTCAAGCACTTTGCATGTTCCAAACATATGAAGGCTCTCGCTTTTGTGCGTTTTCTTTTCCCAACCCTCCCGCCTCCCAAATAGTGTTTCCTTTGTCTGGATTGTGTTTTTCTACCTAGTGGACTTCTGTACAACCTTCAAAACCCGGGTCACCTGGGCCAGCCTCTGTGAGCTCTTCCCTGGGTCCCTCAGGCGCAACGCACGAGGCCCCCCTGCTCCTGCCCCCTGGTGCCTTCAACACTCAGCAGTCTGGCTGTTTCAACAGGGGTCCCCTCTCACCCGCCGAGCTCCTGAACCCCGCAGAGCTGAACCCAGACCTCTGTCTCTCCAAGCCAGGGATGGGGGTGGTGCCGAGGGAGGGCTCCGCTGTGCTCAACGCAGATCTCAGTGGCCGAGACTCTCTCTCTGCGGGGAGGGAGGAGCATGAGCTCTCCTGCACAACCCGCCTGTCAGGAGGCAGGGGTCCCAGTTCATGTCCTCCGTATCAGCACAGTGTGCTGCCCGTGTTTCTCTAGCCGCTTAGCTGCAGCGATCTTTTCTTCTTTACTCTGCGACATTCCCCTTAGCAAAGGGCGACATGGTGGCACAGACGCCTTCTCATGACTCTCGTAAGACTTACTACAGTGGCTTCACTCCACCTCTGCTCCTCCCAGACTCCCGGCTTCCCTAGGACAGAGGCCGAGTCTGTTTTGTTCCCTGCGGTTCCCACCCTGAGGACAGGGTCTGGCGCGTAGCAGGGCCTGGTGTTTCTTGAATAAATGGTGCCTGAATATTCCAGCTGTCGGCTGACGGGCTTTCTCGGTTTGTCCCTGCACATAGAGGCCATGCAGTGAAGCAGGCTGCGGCCTCCGGGGGGCCCCGTCCAAGCAGAGGCCTTTCTCTGAATGAGCCTTCCACTCGGCTTGCCCAGCCCTACGGTGGCACCATTTGCCAGTCCGGAGAACTTTCCTTCCTCCCCCGGATTCCCACTGTCCACCCAACGCAAATCCGTCTAATTCCCCGCACCTGGCCAGCATTGTGCTTCAGGTGCGCACGCAAGTGCGTAGGGGTCAAAATTGCGGTCTTAGCGTCGAAGGAAGGGCTTAGCCGAGCGGAGGGCACATGGCCGGGCCTCAAAAACGCTAATATAACTTATAATCATTTATCATAATATTTTCAGTCCTACTGATAATATGTGTCATGTGCAAGACCTGATCCTCTTGTTCTGGTTCCCCGCATAATTGTATTTCCAATTGTTTCTCCATTTGACTCTTTCTTGTGATTCACACTCAACCTTACGTGTTGGCTACAGGGGCCCTCAGAAGCTTCTTTTTTCCTTTTCCTTTTCTTTCTCATTTTCCCCAGCATTTTATCATGTGAGGATCTTCACCACAGAAATTATCCACTCTCGTGCTTTCATTTTTACACGAGCCACATGCTCTTTATCGGGCCATTGTTTGGCCTCGTTGGATCTCAGGATTCCTGGTTATTCATTCATTTGTCCATTCAGTACATAGGTATTGAGCCATCTGATTCTGCAGGGCCCTCCCCAGCCTTGCCAAGGTCAAGGGCCCAGTCCAGACAGGGCCCTGCTAGGTCCTGTTCTGGGCTCCAGGACACAGCAGTGAACATGACCCACAGCCCTTGCTCTCAAAGAGTTTCTTCAAGTGGGGAGACAAAGATAAGAAAGAAGGAAAAATACACAAATCTGTCTGTCTATATAATATGTAGATATAATATGATGATCTATTATGTTATTATGATATAATATTACAATATGGGCGTTATGAAGAAAACCAAAGATAAAGAGTGGCTTTGACCTCAGTCACCAAGCCAGGGGCTTCCTGGTCTAACTCCTCATTCTGTCCACCCCCAGCTGTGTTTCCTGGGTTTGCCAGGCACCCAACCAGACACGTCTTCCCTCATGACCCAAACGGGCTTCCCATTGGCCTGTGCATGTTTTCAGTCTAATCAGTCCCTGCGCTTCTGTTGACGGCTCTGACCCGCATGTCACTCTGGGTGCAGCAGGCGCCTTCGGCGCGAAGCATCCTGGGAAGACTCGGCCTGAGGAAGGGGATGAGCTGGGAGAGGCTGTGGGACACCTGGCCCTCCAGGACCTTTCCTAGACCCCTTCTGTGCCACAGTGAACTGTCAGCGATGGAGCCTTATCTCCCTGCATATCAAAGGCACATCTCAGCCAGAGAGAACTGTCCCCTGGCCCCGTGGAAAAGTTATTTAGCACAGCATCGTACATGAAGTAGGGGTATGGAAATACTTGTCGAGTGTGTGTCTGGGACCATTCGAAGCTGGCTGTCGCAGGGATTCTGGGAGCTTCACTCCATTGGGGACAACCGCGCAGTGAACCACGCGGGTGCCTCCCATGAGCCCACAGTGAGCGTGGAGACCACGCTTGGGAGCAGACGGCAGACTGAGGTCCGAGGAGCCAGCCTGGCCCGGCATCGGGCCTCCCCGGAGTCGCCCGACTCTGCGCGGCCCGCGCGGCCTGGTGCGGCTGGGTGCCTGAAGCATCATTAGGACCCTTCCATCACTTGCTCATTAGTGCTTAGATAGTGTTCGAGTGACAGCTGCAGCGGCCCCACGTCCGGGCCTCCCCCCATTTATGATCCCCCCGTGTTAATGTGCACTTAATGAGAAATTCTTGTCTTGCTTGTAAATCCTGTAGCCAGCATTCAATTTATTGACAGATGTTTGCTTGGATCTCTTTAAAATTACTTCATAAATCTTCCGGGATAAAAGGCCTCAAGTTTGGTTATTAAGACAAGGCCTTGTTGACAGTTTCATATTTAACTGTTTAGAAGTCAACTGTCAGGGCTGTGAGCGGTGGGCGGCCAAGGGCCACAGGGCCAGACCGTCCCTTGTCGTGCTTTCCCCACCGCGCCAGCCCTCGCTGGTGAAGTGTGTCTACTGTCCCTTATAATCCCTCCAGTTAACTTCTCGGTGACCTCCCCACGCTCTGCACTTACTCATTTAGCGTATCAGTGTGTCAGCGGGACGAGGTGTTTCTGCTGATAGGCGCTGAGGGCTGAGCAAGACACAGCGCCTCCATCACCGGAAGGAGTGTTGACGGGAGCCGAACGCGGGGGTGGCACTTCCCACGAGAGCCGCCAGGCGCCAGCTGCAAACCCAGGGGCTTCCGCTCCCTCTTAGGGTAGCAAACATATGCATGTGATGGGGAGGGTATGCATGGAAGTTTTGAGGCCACACTCACCTTTTATGGCCTTTTCAATGCCATCTCTGACTCAAGATTCTTTTTTTTCCGTTGCTAGTGTCAGAAAGCTTACCTCTAAGTGGCTTCAGGCAGAAGAAAAAAGAATGAAAAGATGGTGAATTGTCTCCTGTGATTGAATTGTACAGGGTTGGTTACTCTCAGGCCTGGCTTGGTCCAAGGGATGAAATAATTCTTTCACCCTCTTTTTAGGGTTTGCGTTCCCCTGTATTTTTTTGGGGGGGGGGTTATTTTTTAATTATAGTTTATTGGTTATGCTATTTCAGTTGTCCCGTTTTTCCTCCTTGGCCCACCTCCTCCCAGCACCTCCCATTCCCTCAGGCAGTTGTCCATGGGTCATGCATGTAGGGTCTTTGGCTACTCCATTTCCTCCACTTTACTTTATATCCCCATGGCTCTTCTGTAACTCCCTATCTCCTCACCCCTTCACCCATTCGCCCACATCCCCCTCCCATCTGGCAACCATCAAAACGTTCTCCATAACCATGATTCTGTCTCTGTTCTTCTTGTTTGCTTAGTTTGTTTTTAGATTCAGTTGTTAGATATGTGTTTGCTGCTATTTTATTGTTCCTAGTGTTGACCTTCTCTTTCTTAAATAAGTCCCTTTAATATTTCATATAATAATGATTTGGTAATGATGAACTCCTTTAGTTTTTTCTTGTCTGGGAAGCTCTTTGTTTGCCCTTCGATTCTAAATGATAGCTTTGCTGGGTAGAGCAATCTTGGCTGTAGGTCCCTACTTTCCGTGACTTTGAATATTCCCTGCCAATCCCTTGTAGCCTCCAAAGTTTCTTTTGAGTAATCAGGCTGACAGTCTTACAGGAATTCCCCCATAGGTAACTAACTGCTTTTCTCTTGCTGCTTTTAAGATTCTATCTTTATCTTTAACCTTTGGCATTTTAATTATGATGTGTCTTGGCATAGTCCTCTTTGCATCCATCTTCTTTGGAACTCTCTGTGTTTCCTGGACTTGCATGTCTATTTCCTTCACCAATTTAGGGACGTTTTCTTTCATTATCTTTTCAAATAGATTTCCAATTTCTTGCTCTCTCTCTTCTCCTCCTGGAACCCTTATGATGTGAATGTTGGGACAACTTCAAGTGTTCAAAGTGTTCAAAGGCTCCCTGCACTCTCCTTGTTTTTGTGGACTCTTTTTTTCCCTCTTGCTGTTGCTGTGATTGTTTTTTTTGCTTCCTTATATTCCAAATAATTGATTTGATTCTTGGCTTCATGCACTCTACTGTTGTTTCCCTGTAAATTTTTCTTTATTTCAATTAGTGTACCCTTTGTTTCTAACTGGATCTTTTCTGTGCTTGAGGTCCTCACTAAGATCCTTGAGCATTGTTGTAACCAGTGTTTTGAACTCTGCATCTGATAGATTACATATCTCCATTTCGTTTAGTTCTTTTTCCAGAGTTTTGATCTGTTCTTTCATTTGGGCTATGTTTCTTTGTTTCCTCATTCTGGCAGCCTGCCTGTGTTTGTTTCTATGTATTAGGTAGAGCTGCTAGACTCCATGACTTGGTAGTGTGACCTAATGGGCTAGGTGTCCTACAGTGTCTAGTGGCACAGCCTCCCCTGTCACCCAAGCTGAATACTCAAGGTGTGCCCTTCATGTGAGCTGAGTACACCCTCCTCTTTTAATTGAGCCTTGCTTGCTGTTGACAGATTAATGGGAGGGATTTACTCAGGGCAGTCAGCCACAAGGACTGGCTGTGACCACCGCTACCAACCTCCTCCCTCTGTGAAGGATCAGCTGTGCAGGGGGCAGGTGTTGGTGCTCCAATGTGGTCAATAGCTGTCCACTGGGTACACAGGCTCTGAGGTTTCCCGGGTGGTAGAGCCAAGGTCAGCCCCAACGTGTGGTCTGCCTGAGGCCACCCTGCCTGGGCTATAACACAATCTGCATGTGGCTGCTGCTAGTGCTGGGCCAGGGGTCACTTAGCAAGAGGTATGGGAGCCAGGGGCTCACTGAGGCCAGTTTTTGCTTATTTGAGAGGATTTAGGAAATTGTGAAACATGAGCCAAGACCAGTCATTCATATGGAAAAGCCACTGTTAACATCTTGGTTGGGATAGAGTCTCAGGGGATCTCCAGAGCAGGGCAAACAGTGTTGTCCAGGTCGATGGAGTCTCAGATATGGCACCAGCCTGCAGGCTCTGTGGCAGAGGGTTTAGAAAAATAAGAGTGGCCTCTCCCCACCTTTCTATCTGGGAGAAAACTGTTCCCCAGCTCACACCTTGATGCCAGATGCCTCAGTTCCTCCCTGTGTGCCTCTGGGGCCTTTCCAGCTGCTCCCCTAGTGCTGGAGCTCAGAGGGAGTGAGACTGAGGAAGTCTGTGTGTGGGTTCTTTAAGAGAAACTGTTCGAGATTCGAGCAGTTCCTTCCACTCACTCAATCCCTGTAGATTTTTGCAGCCAGAAGTTATGGAGACTTATCTTCCTGCCACAGAAACCCTGGGCTGGCAGGCCTGGTATGGGCCTGGAACTCCTTGTTCCCAACATATCCCTCCTAAATTTTTATATACCACCCATTGATGTGGGGCCAGCCCACACCCATTGGTATGGGGCCACGTCTCCGCCCTACCTACCAATCTGAATAGATACGGTTTCATAATTCCATACCGGTGAGACTTCCATTCAGCCTGATTTCTGATGGTTCTGAGTGATGGTTGTTCTATAGCTTAGTTGTAATTTTGATGTGGCTGTGTGAGAAGGCAAGCCATTTTTACCTAAGTAGCCACCTTGACCAGAAGTCTGCCTTCCCCTGTATTACCACCACCTTCAGAATCCCTGTAGTAGCCTCCAAAGGGCTTTTGGGTTCAGACCCAGGAGAAAATAATACCACTCACTTCTCTAACAAATGCTCAGGGTAAAGAGGGGCTTGTTAGGTCTCGTTGGTCATGCTCAGTCACGTGGTCATTCTTTAACCAATCACTGTGGTCAGACGTAGGCTGTGTTCTGATTGGCTAGGTCTGAGTCACATGGCAAGCCACACCTACGGCCCAGGTGTTAAGACTAGGGGGGAAGATGTCCTAGAGTTCACGTGAGGTCTTGTCACCTAAAGGAGGGATAGAGCCGCAGCATTAAAACAAATGTTCAAATGGTCTCATCAAGTTCCAAACAGCACCCTGCCGGGTGTAATTCTTTTGTTTCATTCTGACGCATCGTTCTGTGTCGGCAGCCCCTGTGCTAACCCAGTGGGGCCGTGACCCACTCCCCTTGGAGAAGGTGTTCAAAAGATTAAAAATTCAGAAAGCCATGGAGAGGCCGGGCCAACGGAAAGTTCTCTAAAGCCAGCCACAAGCCAGTAGCAGTAACAGGATGAAAAAAAGAATTGCCCCGCTTAGTACTATCACAGATCAGCGCTTCTGCACGTGAGAGGATAATGAGCGTTTGGGCCAAAAATAGAGTGTTTTTTGCTTACTTGCTGGTGTCTTGTCACATCGCATTGCTTGAATTGTGTCAGATCGCGTTGGATGCCGTTGCCTCCGCCCGGCGCTGACGTGACCCGCTGCTTTGCAACACTTAAGAGGAGTGTCTGGGGGCTCTTCTCCCCAATCCAATTTTTTGCATAAGTGCTGTTTACCAGATGAGGCAGTTGTGAATAGGATTAGAATTGAAAACACATCTACCAATTATTTATCAAGGGCCTCTGGGAAAGAAGGCCCTGGAAACATCTCCCCCCGCAACCCTTGACAGGCCTCTACAAGGCCCACTCCCTTGACCAGACTCCTCCACATTTACTGATACTTGATAGTCATAGTTCCTCTGTGGAAACTCATGCAAAGTTTAGGCTGGCAGCTGGATAGTAAACTTGGCCTTGATTTTCTGTACGACCAACTGCCCATGTCCCAGAGAAACACTCTTCAGAGAAATAATTGTAATAACGTTGATTCAGTCTTGCCTTGTCATGATAACAGCTAGCCCACGCAACGTTTTCTGCATGTCAGTTACTGTTCTGATCACTTCACGTTTTTTAAGTCCTTTAATCCTACAATGGCCCTGTTATAGCGGTGAGGCTCACGGACGTTGAGTAGCTGGCCCAATGACCCGTAATTCATGGAGCAGAGATTAGAACCCACAAGAACTGACCTTCAAACTGTGCTCCAAATACGAGGCTATGTTGCCCATCCTCTGAGGTTATATGGACCAATAATATATCAACTCAAGGTTTGAGGTACTAAATGATGGTAAGTATATAAAACAGACGTTAGATATTACATATGTAATATATGTAATACAACATGCACGAATATATAATTTCACACATCATCATATATTATGTAACATATATGGGATATATAATTTATGTCTGTTTTAACGGTTTTAAAAAGATGAGAGAAAAAACAACAGCAAAATTAAATTTTGTTGAAACAATGAAATGAAGTTAGGAGAAAAGGAGTTCCACAGGAATATATGTGACTAAAATTGGAGCAAAAGCCTGGGCCTGCGCCTCCTAATAGGCAAAGCCCAAAGGGAACAAAGTAAAGAGTTATGGGATTTGTGACATCCCAGCGATCAAGCAGCCTCATGCCTGCATCTCACGACAGGTCCGACCAGGCATATGGTGGAGACAGAGATGGTCAAGAGCTGCACTTGTTTTGGAAGGAAAGAGTCAAGGGGAGGACCGGAGACCGATAGAAACCCCTGCATCAATGGGGAAATAGCAGAGGAGTTCGGTTTTCCCAGGCAGGTTATTTAATGCGTCTGCATTTGTTTTCTGACCTGTACAAAAGTGCTGTCTTCGTTATGCGTCCCCACCCCGGATGAGACCCAGAACCAAGGATTTGCATACAAACACTTTATTTGGTTGTTGGTCCTTGGATACGCCCACGGGGGTGGAGAAGTAAGAAGAGGAAGGGAGAGCTATCAGTGGAGAATGAGGGATCCAGCAAGTTATCACGGGGGGCGGCCGCAGCAGGGTGCGGCTGGGGTGTGTGGGAGCCAGCAAAGGGCACGCTCCTCAGAGCTGTCGCGAACGTGGGGGAGTGGCCAGGATACTTTCCCACCCAACCCCGATCCACAGTGGCTGGTGGCTTCCTCCTGGCACATTCCTCGCCAGCATTTTCAGCCTGCCCTCTGCTGAAGCAGACGGGCGCCCCCGCCGGAGGAGCCCAGGTGCCCCCAGGAGGCCTGCTTGGTGGGGCGAGGAGCCTGCCTTGTCGGTATAGAACAGGCACTGCCATCAAAGCCCAGCGTAGAGAATAGCAGCGCCTCCCCCGTGGGCTGTTGCGAAGCAAGAAGGGGGTGATGAGCACAAAGCGCTGGAAGCGCTGTCTGGCTCAAGCGAACGCTTCGAAGTTGGGAAAAAGCATATTGGCTCACGCAACTGAAAACGCACAGGAGAAAACCTGGAAGCTTCAGGAAACGGTGGATCCAGGTGCTCGGCTGCATCTGGTGTGAGCAAGAGCAGGGTGAGCGTGCAAGGCCTGGGCGAGGGGGCCCAGAGTCTGGGTGCTGCCAGGTGGCAGACACCGTGTCGTCTCTGCGGCCCGTGTCAAATCCGGCATGCGAGGCAGCTCCACTCCCAGATTCTCAAAGCGAACTGAAATCCCCAGGCAGTGCGGCGTGGGGAGCGGGGTCGGGGGGGGGGGCCGTTGAGTGAGTCAAGGCAGTTGGGCGTCGTGTAACTAAATCCGCCCGTCGTGTGATGGACGGTTTCATTTCTCTGCGGGCTGTTTTGGCATTGTGTAGACAGAGCCTAAATTGGCGCTCACCCCTCCCACTAATCATGCTCTGAGAGAGAGCACACGGAGTTATTGAGATCCCCAAGCAGCACTTTGGTGCGCACACCATCTAACGATATCAGGAGATGAAGGAGGCCTTTGAAATGAGCTTTCGAGCGTGAGTAATGACCTTCAGGATGTGGTACAGGGATTGTCTTTTTGAAACTGGTATATCTTGATGGATGATTGAAAAGCTGCTGTCTTTGGTATAGTTTTCGTGGTTTTATATTTGGGAATGTGTAATAAATAAATGTGTAATTGCCCTCAACATGATGCAAGACCAGGAGGTGAGGATGAGACAGAAAAGTCCTATAACAGCATAAAATTTTATTAGGATTCCCGTTGATAGGCAAGGCAGCGTTGTGTGAACAAAGAATGGTCTGTCTTAAGTTGACCAAGATAGAATCCAAAACAATGAAGATCAAATTCCACCAGCTGGTCTGTAGGAAGGCAGGGAGCGGGGATAAAGGATAGGTACTCTCATTTTTAACCTCCTTATGAAAGTAGTTTTGGTATCTATATTGATAACAGTAATGACAACCTATGTTGTTTACCTTGTGTTTCTGCAGATCAGACAGCCATTGTGCGTAAGGCGTCTGCAGTGTTTTATCTCATTGATGGAAGCAGCTACATTCATGATGGACTCTAATTCTTAATTCATTGAGACCTTTTCTTCTTTTTACATGGTTTTAAAAGAATTGTTATTTGTGATGACAGCTCAGCTTAATATCTATCCTGTATGTATAGCATATATATTTGTATATGTTTTTAACCTTCCATTATGATTCCCATTATTGTCTTTACACATAGATATATCTAGCTGTCCTCCAAATTAATTTTGATCTCTCTTGGGTGAAAACCTTATATATGACGTATGGTATCTAGAAACGGCTCAGCTTTCTTTTCATCCTGTGGTTTATTGAGTAAGTCAATGTTTTTGGTATCACTGTAGAAACTCTATTAGAATTTAGAAGGTTTGCATGTTAACGATTTTTGTGCTACCATCTGCGAAGAAGGCATAGGCACAGGAGTTTACGTTTAGTCCTACCTTCAATCCAGTTTAGAACCTTAAATGTTCGCAAAGGTTGACTCACATTGTTGAATCCATGATAAGTATCAACGTTTTAATAATATCATTGGAAAGGAAAAGAGGTTTTTGATTGTTAGTTGCCATCTCCCACTAGTATTGATGTGATTTATCCAAAACTAAGATTTAAAACCTGCTTTGGCCTGTCAATATACGAAGTCACTTCTATGCACAAGACATGCACAGAAGATATGGTGGCTTTGTGTCTTATAACAAGACTTACTTTTTGTTACACAGGTTAAATAGGGGCATTTGCGCTGACCTGGTAAATGCAAATGTCTCCTGGGGGGAAATCCCTACACTCTTATAGCTTGTAATTTCTATGTCACACTATTTAGCATTTAATTACCTACCAGCTTTGGTTCTTCCCCACCAATCCCATGAGGGTTATTTTTCTTTAGAGGTTTGATCTCAAACTTCCAGAACAGTGGTTCTCAACAGGGGCAGTTTTGTTTCCAGGAGACATTTGGCATTGTCTGGGAACATTCTTTATTGTCACAACTAAGAGAGTGGGGCTGGAGCGAGGAAGCCACCGGCATCTCGTGTTAGAGGCCAGGGATGCCGCTGAATGCCCCACAGTTCACAGGACAACCCACAGCAGAGAATTATCGGACCCAGCGTCCACAGCGCCGCGTTCGAGGAATCCTGCATGGAAAGGACACAGCCGTTCATTTTCCAGTTTTCTGTTTTGTGTCTAGTACAGACGTGACACCCACTAGGTGCACAGGTTTAACTTGACAATGCGACTCCATTTGCTTTGAAAATCAGCACCCCAAGTGGATCTAAATACAGAGGTTTTTCAGTAGGGAAAAAAAAGTGTTTTGTTTTGTTTTGTTTTGTTTTTTTAATTCAGTATGTATGGCTCTTGAGGGAGCAAGGAGAGGGAAGTGTGATACAAAACAAGAAAAAAATAAAGAAAAAGAAGCCACTTCTTGCTCATTCCTGTGATAGCCATCGACATAAAAAGGCACAGTTGTTAATCACTAGGGGACAATCTTTGTATGCAGGGGCTGGGGGCGGGGGGCGGCGCTGGGAGTTTTATTGCTTTACGTTGGGGGCAGTGTAAAACTTGGTAATTTAGGCTTGACAAACAAATCTTGACTCACTTTTTTTTTCCTGAGGCTCCAGAAGAAAAATAGAATTCTCCCAGAGCAGGGATCAGCCTTTCCCTCCATATATCACGCGAGTAGGTGAGAATTTGGCTAATATCCCGGGCGCCACAAAGAAATAAACAATGCCCCGCAATCTGTGGCTGCTGGGTGCCCGCTTCTCCGGAGCCACCTAGTCCTCCCTGTTTTCCTGCTGTACCCTTTGTTTCTCTGGACTGCAACTTTCCCAGCGTCCCAGTTTGTCTCTCTGGCGAGGTCTTTGGAGCAGGACCCTGACAATGTCCTGGTCAGCTCTTTTAGGGTTTTTTTCCGCCCCCCCCGAAAAAAAAAAAGTTGATTTCCTGTTCTGGTGGGCCATACATCACTGACGTCCCCCGTCTGTGCTCCTTGTCTGTGACAGAATGAGAGGTGTCATTTATCACCAGGGCTTGCGGAAGCTGTGGGAAGAGGGATTGAAATTTTTTTTCTGGAAGGCCTCAGTGTCTACCGGCTGCCAGATCATTAAAAAGGGGGCTTTCCAAAGAAAGCTGTGTGTGATGTGATTGCACTCACTGTCAAGGACAGGCTAAAAGAGAGAGGAAACATCAAAAGGGAGCAAGAGAAAGAGGGAGAGGAAAGGGAGAAGTTTCTGCCAGGGGCATTTCAAGTTCTCGAGCTGTGAATGCAAGGCTCCACCGAAGTTCGGTTTTAGTATGTGCATGCTAAATAAGTCCTTTAGAGATTCCACATGGCTCGCGGTGCCAACGAGGAAACCGAAACAGGAAACCTCTTTAACAACATTTCCTCGCATCGCACATTATGTAGGGCACGGAGACAGACTTGCACTGTACGGGCCATGGCTTGCAACACAATCGCTGAAGAGCTGAGGCAGGAAAACCGATCTGAACAAAAGCAGAGGCTCCCAATAAATCATGAGGCAAAACTGAGACCTCCTGGCAGGCTCCTTCTCCAAAGAGACATTTACAGCATCCTGTTTGCAGAAGCACACTCGGAAAATGCCCAAGAATATCTCCTTACGGCTCCTCTCCTCTTGGCACCAAGTCTGCCACCAAATGGATCTCCGGGGATCAGAGAACAGACTCTTGCTTATCATTGCTTTGCAATGGGAAGTGTCCTCCCTCTACTCCCTGCATTATCAAAGTAATAAAAATAAGTTGACATTTACATAGGCCTGACTATATGCCAGGCACTGTGCTAAGTGTTTTACTTATAGACTCACTTTCGTCTTCCTTGTGCTCCTATGAGAAGGGCGCTTCTATTTTGGAGGTGGTGCCACCGGAGCACAGAGAGGTCCAGAAACTTGGCCAGGGCTGGCCATTTATCGACAAGACTGGGATGCTAATCCAGGTAGTTTGGCGCCGGAGTCTGTGCTCTTAGCTTCTGATCGGGAGGGCAAGCGATGGACGTGGCCCTGTGATTTTTGAGTCTCTGGATTGCCAGTGTCGTGCTAATTTAGGAAGTGAACTACTTAATGTTGACCTGAGGCAGGGGTCAGCAAATTACAGCCGGGGGTCAAAGCCAGAGTCGCCTGTGTCGCCTGTCTTGCACAACCAGTGAACTAAGAATGATTTTTACGTATTTTAAATGGTTTTAAAAATTCTGTGCAAATTTGTTTTCTTGTTAAATAAGCATGTGTGCAACATCTTCAGTTTTGCCTCTTGTCCTGTAAAAGCTCAAGTTATTTACTGGCTGGCTGTTTATAGGATGATTTGCTGACCTCTGCCCTCAGGTAAAATCAGCTACAGGAAAAAAAAATGGAAGGAAGGGAAGGAGGGAAGGAGAGAGGGGGAGAAAGGAAGAGAGAAAGGAAGGAAAGGAAAGAGCGAAGGGGACAGAAAGACACAAAAAAGAAGAGCCTTCATTTAAAAACAAATACGAAAACTGAGATTTTCATCAATGCAGTATGAGGCCAACAAACATACTACAATTGGACTGGCTTATGTATGCTTATGTGGGGAGGCCGCCCTTTCAAAATAAGTTTTCCTTGACTGCTTTTCCACAAAGCCTGCTGCTTGGAGAGACAAATTAGCTATTAGGTAATCTAGTTAATTGACAAGTGACTTAACTAATTACCCTAACATGCTTATTAAATGTTACCTTTCCCATTCTCAACACATTGTTAGAGCATCAATTTATTTAAGGCCTTATCATATCACTCTCTCCTGACAGCACACTCCTATTAAAACGGAAGAGCATGGGATTGTGCTTTTTCTATCATTATTTCTCTCTCTCTCTCTGGTTAGAGCCAAAGGGGAGAATTAGGAGCCGAATGTGTGAGGAGCCATCCCTATTCAGCGACAGTGTCCAATTATACTTGCACATGGTCACGCAGATGAATCAAGAAAGGACAAAATGCAGAAATAATGTGTTTTATCAAGCCTCACCTAATGGGTATAGCAAAAGCTGAGAGAAAACCTAATTTGACTTTTGACTGTAGCCTTTCATAGCTGGGAGGGCTGGTGTCTTTATTTATGCATATTCACAAATCCCGCGTCTTTGGGTAGCTGCATTTTGAAATTGATAACTTCTCAGAATTTATAAAGAGAACATGATACATGTACCATATACAAAATAACTCTCCCAGTGAAGTCAGGAATAGCATTCTATGCTTAAAAATATAAATACTCCTGCAATGAAACATTAGTTACTAAGTGAGACTAGTTTTTTAAGTTTTAAAATGTCTCAAGTTCAGGTATGATTTTCCTGCTAAATAAAATATGGTAAAGAAACAAACTTTGGTTTATATGGATTTTAGGATTTTTGAATCTAGACAAAGGATTCTGGACTAGTGCAAATATTTTTATAAGTTATGGCTTTTCTAATAAACTTCTAGTCACTTTGTAAGTTTAATGTTGGTCATAGGCAATGCATATGGAAACTGTTGGTAATTGTTCCTTAGAATAATGCGAGATGAAGGACGAGATACACGCAAACACACACAAACACACACACACACACATATATAAAATATTTAGGTGTGTATATATATATATCTGCATAGATCATCTATTGCAATAACATATCATGATATATAATGATATATACATATATGAATCATTTAAAATTGATGCTTCTATAAAATATGATTCAGTATCTGAAGGTCGGAACACAATACAAATTTATTTCTGTCTAAAATAAAATGAGAGCACAGAGAGGCTTCAAAAGATGTAACTGTCGTTAGGTCCAAGGTTGGCACACTCCAGTTCCTGTGCGGCCTGAAGAGCCATGGTCCAAGGTGCCGAGATGCTCCTGCTACCAAATGCAACACACAGGAAGTCAGGATGCAGCCCCTGTCTTTCCTGCACCATGATGTGATTGGCAGCATTGTTTTTCACTTTCTTGACAGTAATAAATGTAGCATTAAAAGCATCATAAATTCAGTTGAGACAGGAAACCCGTTTTGACCTGGGGAGGGAGCTCATGCTCCATCTGCAGGGAACTCATTGTATTGAACCCTGACCCTAATGTTAATCCAACCCTAACTCTAACCCTAACCCAGCCATAACTCTGACTCTAACCCTAATCCAACCCTAACTCTAATTCCAACCCTGACCCTCGTTCAGCCCTTGCGCTCACCCTAAGTCCAACCCTATCCCTAACGCCAATCCGACCCTGACCCTGACCCTGACCCTAACTGTAACGCACTGGTTGCTGCTCTGCTGGTTGCTACACAGGAAACGCAGACCCAGGGTGACCAGTCTTCTGACCTTTTGAGAGAAGCTAGAAATCCAGATGTACCATCTCACAATATTTAAGTGGAAGCCACTAAATGATCATTTATTAACCTCAGTCAGCCCAAACAAGACAGGTCTCTGTGTGGAATCAACTTCTAAAAAGCTTTCAGGAGTTGACAGACCAAGAGCACTCTGCTGATACGTGGGCGGTGTCTGAATCCGGTGCGTCTGACTCCTGCGGCTTCCACCTTTGGTTGTTTGGGGTAGGAAGGCGTGTATGAAATGATTGTAAAAGCACAACTCTGAAATTCAGGAAGCTCACAGCGTAGAGAGGAAGACATTCAAGTAGGCAGATGTTTACAGCACAACGTAATCATGTATGTAATGATGCTTACGATATGGCGCGATGCTATGAGGAACTGTGAGGCCCCAGAGAAGTATGATGTAACTAGTCCTTCCTGGGCAGGCAGGAAAGTCTGCTCTAAGAAGGTCCTCAGGTGCAGAGAGAGGAGCAGGTAGAACAGGTAATAGGCTGATGTCAGGGAGAGGAGAGGATGTTCCAGGTAAAGCAAGCAGCACATGCAAAGGCCCAGAGTAGGTCACTTCCACAGCCTTTTTCCTCAGCATCCATTTTTTAAATGAGATCCTCAGAGATAGCTCCGTGTCCTCTGCCAGAAAGGTCAGAAACTGCCACTTTCTGTGTCCAGCCACTGGTGACACAAACACTACCCAAGGAATCCAGATAGATAGTGGTCCAGGCCTTCTTGATCCAGATATCAATTTCTGAAATAAATGATGAAGTCAATCAACACTTACCTTCCTGAACCACTCGTTGACCACTGGTTTCTTTGAAACTGAACACACTGAAATAGAGCAACAATTATGAGGTCAGTGGTTGAGTCCTAGTACAGTCACTTGCTTCATGTGTGACATGATTTAGCATCCCTAAACCTCAATTTGCTCATCTGCAAAATGGGTGTAGAAATGTAACTACATGAAAATGTTGTTGTGAGCAGTAAATGAAACAATATAGGTGAAGAGCACAGCATAGAAACGGGCGAATAATAAGCATGCAACAATTCAGCTTTGCGGCATTATCATTGTTTTATTACTGACATTCCTTTGGCTCCTCCATCCCTCCCAAAATTACATATGTAAACCTTACCTCCTCTATTTTTTTTTTTTAAAAAAGGCACCTACCACCTAGACTCAAGTTGAAAAAAGTTTTAGTTAACCTGTGTTAGATTTTTCTTTCTTCTCAGAGAGGTGTTTGAACATGTATTGATTTTTTGAAGGTTTCAGTGACTAAATAAAGCTTAATCTCTTCTTCTCATAACTGTTTACCAAGGGCCCTCGCGAGGCCTGCTTGGCGAGTCCGCCTGTGGCTCCGATTTGGAATTGGGCCCCTACGGTCCATCCTCAAGGTGCTCTCTTCAGGTGATTAGTGGTGGGAAATATGGCCGTATCAGCTGGGGACCAGGCAGGAGACACCTGACATATTCTGCTGGGTAATGGGAGGAGAGTCGAATAAAAGGACCATCAGAAGGTAGAAGTGGTTTGTCAGAAACCAACAAGGGACATGTCAGGGACCTGTGACTAGTGACGGGAGGGGAAGGAGAGAGCAGTTTCCAGAACGTGGTGAGGGTCTAGCTGTACAGATAGGAGCTTCCATCTCAGGAGAGGAGCACAGGACTCCTGGCAACCTGTTCAAGGGGCTGAGAAAACATACCTGCCCACCTCTCTCTCCTTCCACCCCGCCATCCCTTTTGGACACACCCAGGAGGAAGCCGGGGACATAGGGTCCCGTCGACCTGATCCCAGGTCAGCCTCCCAGGGCGCAGGCAGGGGACGTGGGGTGCAGAGCGGATGTGCTGGGCTACCAGGATCAAATGTTTGAAGACTGAGGTAGCGGAATACGCAATATCTTCTCGCCGTGGGAAGCTCTCACCCTGAAAATGACTTCACCTATTTAGGGTCTGGGCCCAGGAAAAATGGCAAAGGGCATTAAGACCTCAATGAGCAGTTAAGGTCTGAATGCCCAGAGAGATGCTGTGTGGGCCCCAGAAGACCATTAAGACATGATCCTCTGGTTTATGAGAGAAGCTAAATCACAGGTTGTCTGGGTCACAGATGTGTAGCCCACAAGACAATTCTGATCCCAGATATGTCTCCTGTGTTTTCTTGAACTTTAGTAAATTAACTTTTAATTAAACACCAGAAGCCTTTCTGTATGGCTCTATGTACCTGGCTTCTCTTTGAGTTTGGAAATGTGGTCCATGAGCCCATTTTCCCACGGGAGCAGGTGGCCCCGGCTGAGCGTGTGTGTCTCTGTCGGCCACAGCCTCACATCCCTACTGTCTCTAGTTGGCTGGCTCCACGTATCCTGTGTCGTTTTTATTGTCCTCGTACTCTGAATTTTATGTCATGTTTCTCTCTACCCATATCCCTACCAACAGTGACCAACAAAAGCTAGTTCAAGAGGGCCGTGTGTTTTAAGCAAAACTAAAGATAATGTGTCCCCACGCAAGAAAAGAACCTTCCTACACTTATATATACAAAATGAGAGTGTCTGCACAGAAGGGTTACAACCCAGCAGCCCCCCTCATTGACCTTACTGGCCTGGCGCACGTAGGCACCGGCGCTTCCAGCCCTTACCACAGAGCCCGGCGCCTTCAAACTTGAACCGCACTTTCCAGAAACATGTTGCGCATGTTTATGTGCAACACCTCACTTAAACCTCATGACAACCTCGTGAAAAAGGCAGAGCCCAGCTCACCACCCTCCTTTAATCAACGCAGGAGCACAGACAGGTGCAGTGATTTTCCCAGGGTTACCCAGGAAGCAAATGCTAAGACTAAATAAACCCTAGGTTCTCATCACAAGATGCAAAAATCCCATGATTGAGAGGGAGGGCCAGGGCTGGTGCAGCCCAGGAAAAAAAGAATTACTGGTTTGTCCTGCATTTCAGGAGGGACGAGCAAGTGCAGGGATTGCCTCACTGTGTTGAACTGATACTGATTCCTTGATTTTTTTTTTTTTTTTTTTGGCCTATTCTATTTCCCCGATAGGGTATGTTCTAAAGGTGGCCAAAGATTGTAAGGTAACATTTCCATAAGTAGGGGCAACAGAGGCGTTGAAATGACCTGAGAGTCTTTTCAACTTCCAGGGACAAATATTATCTTCCAGTTTCTATCAGCCTCAGAGAAGTTGAGAACTCCAAATTTTTATTAAGCAGAGAAACGAAACTTTAGACCTTTCTGTTGCTGGATACCATCTAATTACCCGTAATTCCATGAGACAGGCAAGAGTTACAGCAGGACCTGGCTTTGCGGTGTGCCCTTTGAAATCCTCCCAAAGCCTGCCTTCCCTCAATTCTCAGTACTGCTATAATCCCACCTCTGTGAGAAAAGACGCTAATTTCCCCATTTTTGCTCAAAATTTAGTGTTTCTAGGAATAATTTTTTCTAGCTTAGATCCTTGTGGGTATAAAACATGCTGATTGTGTTTAAGAATTCTACCTTTTATCTATGTCTCTGGTGGCTTTGAGAAGAATTACCTTCTTTTGTAGCTTTCTAGAATTCTCTATAGATTTATTTCACTAAGGCTCTGTTGAACAAGTTCGTTCCACTCCCAACAATGAGCTGATATTCTTAAAGAAATTATCCATATCATGAAAATTTTACCTGTGCTATAGGAAGCACTGGTTAAATTTTGATTGGCTTCTACCAATTGAAAATAGTATTATCCATAATCATACATGTCAACATGTTCATTCTTTCTTGAATAATGTGGCTGATTGGCTTCTGCTTTTGGAGAGAGGGGAGAGATGAATGGATAATTCCCAGATGGTCTACATGTATTTATTTACTCAATACACATATATTGAGCACAATTAGTACCTGCATTTGGATTGTAGCAGTGAAGAAGGAACAGATAGATTCCTGCCCTCAGGTAGCTTATATTCTAATGAGAAACATGAGGAAAGGGGGCGGGGGTCAGGCCATAAACAAACGAAGACCAGGTAGTAGACGCTGTGAGGAAGAGAAACACTGAGGAGCTCGGGGGGGGGGGGGGATTTGACTTGCCACTACTTTGGACGGGGCTGCCAAGGACGGTCTCGGCTGAGGTGATGCTGGAACAAGGCCTGGAGGGAGTGAACTGTGTGGGCATTTGAGGGAAATTTGAGGGGTATCTGAGGTCCCAGGCAGAAGCGGCAGCGAGAGCCTAGGCCCTGACGTCTCTGTGGGCTCTGGATGTCCAGGGGCCCGTGGCTGAAGCAGAGGGTGCAGGGGAGAGGGACATCACAAGAGGCCAGGCTCCTTGAAAGGACTTTGGATTCCTTTCAAAGGCTGGGGACTCGTGTGTGAAAAGCCTGGTGGCGTGCTAGCCGGCGAGCAGCCCCGGGAAGGGGCGTGTGGGCGCTGGCCGGCAGGCTGGGGGTGGTGCCGCGGCCCAGGTGAGATCAGGGAAGGGCCCGGGCCCCACTGGGAGCCTTGGAGGCCGTGAGAAATGGTGGGACTATGGTAAGTGTTTGAAGTTTGAGCTTGCTAATGAATGGATACCGGTGTCTGAAACATGTTCTAAATGTCCCCGCAAAATGACTACTAGTTTTACTCTGTCAACATCCATTTCCCAAGAACCTTCTAGAAGCCTGTCAGTGTGCTGGGCCAGGGGAATCTCCAGGTGTTACAAGGCCCTTGGCCTCAAGGAACTCCTGCCACTCACGGGAAGAGCCGCTTCCCTCCGCCTCCCATGGCACCCAGGCCAGGCCCCCCGCTGCCCTGCTGGGTGTCTTGCAGTTCTGTCTCAGGGGCTCCTTGACAGGAGCTCCTCCAGGCCCTCCTCCAGGTTCTCCTCCACACAAGACTCAGAACAATCTTCCTTTAACCTTAAAGCATTCTGTTGATGCATTCTATTTCCCTTCAAACATTAATTTTTCAAAACTAACTATGTATCACAACCTCAAGGATAGACCTTGTATGAGGAGGCACAGGTAGAAAGTAGACAGAAAAGCTGATGCAATTAATACCAACCAGAGTTGTTGAGTTCTGGCCTCTTAGTTTCCTCCTCTTCACGGTCACGCTTTGTTGGGGTGGTGGTTCCCCTTTGACATATTGGTGCAGTGAGACACAGAGAGAGGGACTGATGTGCCAACACTGACACGGCAGGCCAGGCAGGGCCTTGGACCGCTCCGCTCCCCGGCGTTAGATGCCAGTCTAGGTCTCTGTTTTGGCCTCCCCGCCCCTATCTTCTCAAACAGGGATCAGCCACGCACAACCCGTGGGCTAAGCCCAGTCCTGCACTTGTTTTTGTTAATAAAGTTTTATTGGCACACAGCCACGCTCATTTGTTTTCACACTGTGGCAGCTTTGGTGTTGCACAGACAGAAATGAGTGGTTGCTATAGAAACCGTATGGCCCTCCAAGCCTTAAATATTTCTTCTCTGGCCCTTTACAGAAAAAAGAAAAGTTTGCCAACCTATTTCCCAGAGAAAAAAAAATAAAGTAAATCAAAGTGAATCAGTTATAGTTCATGGAACACACATAACATCTACCCTTCCCAAGCCAGTGACAAAACATCAATTGAAGAAAAGTAAATGCTTCTCGAATGAATGATTTTAAAAATCAGGAGTTATACACACGTAAAGGGCTTTAAAGTCAATAAGTAGACTATTGTTCAAAAATATGAATTTCTGTTATGGCTTTCCTCTTTTAGTTTGTACTGAAAGTAAATTTATTCATTCAATTTTTTTCATTCATTTAACAAACACTTATTGACTGTCTACACCTCACTAATCCAGTACCTGTGAGAGCAGCAGCCAGTCCCACGCTGAGCAAAATCTGACACCTTCCTGCCAGAACAGTGCTCACACTCTGGGAACAGAGGCAGCTGTTAATCAAATAATTATAGAACTAAACCTGCGAAAGGACCATGCAGTGGAGGACGTCATGTTCATAAGGACGCAACGTGGAGGAGGGGGGTTGCTAGTCAGGGAGGTCAGAGGAGGTCAGAGGGGCTTTTCTGAGGACACCGGGAGGTAAGAAGGTGAGTGGGTTAAGAAGAGGAGGAAAGCCGTCATCCCGGGGGTGGGGCCAGCATGTGCAAGGGCCCGGGGTAGGAGGGAGTGTGGTAGGCACATTCCGATAAGGTGCTGGGGAGCAGCGAGCAGGTGGGAGGGGAGGCTGGGGGAGCAGCTGTTTCTGGCAGTTTGGGGCTCAGAAGCCCATGTTGAAGAGTTACTCTCTCCTAAGACAGTGGGCCACATTGAAAGGGACTGAGAGGCTGATGCCTTCTTAAGAGATGATCTTTCATCATCCTGGGTTCGAGAGTCAGCATCAAACCCCTCAGGGCTACGCTAGGTCCAGTCATGGGTCACACACAGTACCCCTGCTCTGTACCCGAGGCTCCCCTCCATTTTCAGATTCAGACGCAGCATCGCAGCCATGCAGACCCGGCACAAGGAGTATGTTGAGCATACCCTTTTGAGACTAACCGTTGTGCAAACTACATCCCTGGAAACGCTTTGACCACATCCACTAGGCGTGTTCAAATTCACCCCTTCATCCACTTATCCCTTACCCTTAATCTATTTCTCTGTAAGGTCCTAACAAGCCAGGTGAACATTTCCACTGAAGTGAAAGCAGATCGGGGGCAGGATTGAAGACTAAAGTCATGAAAACATTAACAAATAACAGCTGGGCTTGCGGTTCAAGGGGGCAAAGAACAAACAAATATTTTTTCAAGAAAATCACTCTCTGAATCCATCACACTTCTCTGATTACAAGCAACACAAACTAACCCTGGTTAATTTCGGGGGTGAGGGGAGCGGAGGTTAAGGAAGGCTTTCCGGTGACTTGGTATTGGACTCTAGAGCTCAGTATTGAGAAAGGACCAGCCAGACAAGTGTCTGTGGGAAAAGTGATTTAGATCCTGGGGTGGGAGTAAGATACAATCTCAGGGGTGGAGAGAAGACCAGCGAGTTGGAATACAGTGAACATGAGAGAGAAGCTGACTGATTCACTGGGGATTCATACTCATAGTGAGGAGTCTGCATGTCACTCTCCGTAACCGGAAGCAATGCTGGAATTTTAAGCAGACGAGTGATATTATTTGAGTTACGGTAGAGGAAGATCACACTTTACTAAGCAACCATTCTGTCTCACGCACTGTATACACTCTGTGGGTGTTGTCTTTGATCCTCGCCGCCCCTCAGTGAGTAGGCACCCCTATTGCCCATTCTCAGACGAGTAAACAGAAGCGTAGGGCGGTAATGTGGCCCCCAGCCGAGTCCTCTGCCTCCAGCTTCTGGCTCAAAGCACTCAATTAATGTTAATTTTGTTGCTGTTGTTTATTTCTAACACTTTCAAGAGTGTTTTGTCAAATGCATTATTCTTTTCTGCTCAACTTTTATAAATAAAAGATTAGCTTCAGAGTCATAACTGAAGGAAAAAATAATAAACTTGATGTTTTCTCTGAAGAACTTCATGGACACCCGGTTCAGAATAATTTGGCTGGGGGCAGGGGGAGGACTGGCCACAGCGATATTTTGGGTTCAGCCGTCCCATTTGTGAGAATCCGGAATGTTCTCTGGACAAAGGATCAAAGAAGAGCTTATTCTTTCTGTGTTGAGATGCGGCCCCCTCGGCTTCTCTTTTTATCTTTCCTGGTAACTCTGCTTCAGTTTCTCTGATGGTAAAGAGATGAGATCAGCCACTGGGGATTGGTGGATGGAATCAGGTTTCAGTCATCAAAAAGTTACGTCAAGCGCTAAGCATCAGTTACCCTCTGTTGCCAGGGTCAGCCTGGGACCCGGCGGCCGAGCCGTCAATCCTGGCTCCCATGCCCTGGTAGATGTTAAAATACAGGTGCTCTGGGAATCTGGCAGGAGGGCGCGTGGGCGCGGACGAGCTGAGCTCTGGGAAGGAGGGAGTATGGAAAAGAGATTTAGATTCTAATGATCTTACCTAACACAGCTACCAACTGCAGGAGCAGGACATCAGCTTCCTTAAAAAGAAAAGAATATAAAAAAGTTGATTTCAGAGCTAGAAGTGGATTTAAAATGACCATCAGTTATGACTATAGCACCTGTGTACTCTTAACAGAGTTTCTCTTTCAATTAAATAACATTTATTGAGTGTTTCCATCATAATAATTGTAAAAACAAATGTTCATTATTGGAAAACAGTAAAAGACCATGGAAGAAAATGACCCCATAGTCTTATCATTAAGAGAAAGCTGTAGGGAAGCTGCATTCTGTCATCTGTCTGTCCGCCTCTCTCTCTCTCCTTCCCTCTTTTAAACCTTGAAGCCAGTCCTTTCCAGTGTTTCAAATGGTGTGGCAAAGATCATTGTACACATGATCTTAGTGAAAAGCAGCCTCCGAGATGGCCCGGATGACCCCTGCCCGCTGGGACCCTGCCCTTGTGTGATCATGTCCCCTTGAGGATGGATGAACTTACTGCTTCCTCACTAATAAACAGCATATGAGAAGGGGATTAGGGTGTCGCTTCCAAGATGAGGCTATAAAAGGATGCGCCTTTCATCAGTCCACCAACGATCACTTCTCAAAACCATACTGGTGAACTTGGGAGTGGATCCTCCAGCCCCAGGCAATGGTTTGACTACAAACCTGTGAGAGACCCGGAGCCCTCAGCTCAGCCGTGTCCAGACTCCTGGACCACGGAGACTGAGCGAAGACATGTTTGCTGTCGTTAGCTGTAGAACTGGAGGGGGTTTGTTACACAGCAATAGATGACTAACAAAATTTCGTATTCTGATTAGTTCCCCATTTAATTCTTTCTTAAGTATCAAACCAATTAGTTACATTTGATTCCTAACAATTATGTTTATGCAACAACACCAATTATGTGTACCATTGTTTATTTAATCATTCCTATACTATAGGACATTTACCTTACTCCAATTTTTCTGCTTTTATAAACACCACTGTGGTGAACATCTTTTTATATAGAGTGCCTTCTGTATTTTCAACTGTTATCTTAAAATAGATTGGGATTAGTAATGGTTAGAAACTAGCTAGATTACTGGCTCAAAGGGTCAGAATATTTGCATTTTTCTTGATCTCTATTGCACAACTGCCTCTCAGTAGGGGAAAGTCAATACTCTACCATTAGAAAAGTATAAAAACTTCCACTTTATTTTACCCTTGTCTTTTGTTTGATTATTGGTAATGTAATAGGGAAAGTATTTCATTGTTTTACAGACGTTAAGAGGAATAAGTCATTTCCATGATCAACTTCTCTTCTTAAAGAAACAGAACTTACGTAAGGAATGAAACACTGAAAGGAACAAATGCCCCTCTGAAGCAGCAGTGTCCAAAAGGACTTTCCGTTATGACAATAGTGTTATTTATCTGCACCGTCTGCTGCAGCAACCACTGGCCACCAGTGGCTATTGAGCACTTAAAATGTGGGTAACGTAACTGACATGATGAAAGTTTTATTTTATTTTATCTAAATGTAAATAGCCACATGGGGTTACTGTAGTGGACTGCACAGTCTGAAAGGTTAAACGAAGGACTAGCCTTCTATTAGAAGGAAGAAGTTCAAGTGAGACACTGAAATGTTCACCTACCCAATAACTGCCTATCTTCCCTCTTCATTGTTGTAATTGAATTTCCTTTGGGAATGACATTTAAATCATAATAACATCATCTCCATATGGCATTCCCTAAAGTATGTTGCACGATGTGGAAGGATAAGGCTAGAGGGAGCTAGCATCATTGATGTTTGGGATGTGTGGGTCCTTGATGGATGGCTATGTAATCATCTCTTCTGTTTCATCCCTGATATCTCTAATGTATCTACCTAGTGGTCTCCCAAGCAATAAGAATTATTGCAGAGGCTGGGATGCATGGGTGGATGGATGGTGGATGACCAGAATGAGGTATGGACAGACTGATGGATGGATGGACAGATGATTGGATGGATGGTTGGATGGATGGATGGATGGATGGATGGATGGGTGGATGGATGGATGGATGGGTGAGTGGATGGGTGGATGGGTGGGTGGATGGATGGATGGATGGATGGATGGATGGATGAGTGGATGGGTGGATGGATGGATGGATGAGTGGATGGGTGGATGGATGGATGGATGGATGGATGGATGGATGGATGGGTGAGTGGATGGGTGGATGGGTGGATGGATGGATGGATGGATGGATGGATGGATGGATGGATGGATGGATGGATGGATGGATGGGGTGGATGGATGGGTGGGGATGGATGATGGGTGGATGGGGTGGGGTGGATGGGTGGATGGATGGATGGATGGGTGGATGGATGGATGGATGGATGGATGGATGGATGGATGGATGGATGAGTGGATGGATGGATGGATGGGTGGATGGATGGATGGATGGATGGAGAGACAGACAATTGGAGGGATGACTGGACGGATGAATGGATAAAAGTTATAATAATTAACACATACATTATACCTAATAAGTGTCAGAATTTCAGTCCAAAGTTTTCCTTGTAACATTTTGTTTTCATTTAATCATCATAATACCCCAAAGAGGAAGGTGCTATTAATTTTTTTCCATTTGACACATGAGGAAACTGAGGAAGTAGCTAGGGCATGGCATTGCCCATGTTTGAACCATGGGTGTGTCTGCCGTAAGCTTTGCCCTTCTCCGTATCCTGCATCACACCGTGAAGCTGCAGGGTGTCAACACCATGCATTATTTACACCTTGTCACACTGTCGTGGTGTCGGTTGAGATTTTTTCCCCTCAGGTAGCTGCAGAAGCTAGGGGGGAAATGCTAGAAACTGACAGGTACCTCAGTTCTCTCCAAAAGTGGCTCTTTCACTTTTCATTGCTGACCAACTTCTAATGTGTCAGTGGTATACTAATGTGGTTAACTGTTTGCCTGGGGCAGAAAAATAAAGCTTCTGGCATGCAATTAAAACCTCGTCTTGCCCAATTGGGCAACTAATGGGATCAGCAAGAATGGAGGCTGCCTAGTTAAGGCGTAGTTTGTATCTCAAATCCATTTCATGGGGCAAGTGACATAGTGGCAGAGTGGCGTGGCCTGATGGTTCAATTTGAAACTTAATTAGCTAGCCCTCAGAGCCACCCTTGGCTGCCCATGCGCGGTCACACGCAGGCTCGCGCGCCAGCGGAACCGCACACCCTGCAGAGGCACGGAGACGCCGCGCCTTTCTCTGATGGGCCCGCACGCCTTCCCCGTCATCCTGCGCTCCGGCCCGGAAATGGAAATGCGTCATGAGCGTCCTAGTTTTACACGGTGGCATGTGTTCGGTGGTCTCAGTCTCCAATCCGAAGGCTTAGTCTCTGCCTGCGCTGATGAATCAGAAGTTAATACAAGGTGAGGGTTTGCTCGGAATGGGGTGTAATTAACTCCAGAAGTCTCAGCCCTTTGAGGATATTGCCAAAATCTTAGAGCCCGTGCTAAGGGTCCCTGTCCCTGGTTTTGTTATGAAGGGAGGTGTTGGGACAGTTTCAGCAAGTTCCGTTGACCAAGTCAGTTTTAGTTCAGTTTATTCAAGAAATGCTCATTGAAAACCAGCTGTGTGTGAAACAGTCTAAATGGCGTGTCTGCAGTCGTTGAATAAGGCAAATTCCTTGTCTGCGTGCAGCTTGCATCAGGGGTGGGATAAAGCCAACAGACAAGTAACATGTGGCGAAGACCATTTCAAATGGTGATGAGTATTACGAAGAAAATAAAACCGACAATGTAGTAGAGTGACCAAAAATGGCCGTGGGAAACAGCATCAGAGACAGTGGCCAGAGAAAGGCGCCATTTGGGCGACCAGAATACTGAGATGAATTCGGTCATACAAATATCTGGAGGAAGAAGGGGGAACACTGAAGCAGCAAGAACAGCAAGTGCAAAGGTCCTGGGGTGACGGTGAGTTGGCTCTGTTTTCTCTGGAAGAGAAACATGGCGGCTGGAGCACAGAGACTACAGATGAGCCGGGAAGATGAGGGCAGAGGGGAGAAGAGCGCGGCCGCATATAACAGTACGGAGGAGAGTGTTCATTGCCTGTCAATAAATACATACCTCACGCTTACTGTGGGCACTGAATCAAGCACTGTATATACATTTTCTCTTTTGATCCTCACACGAACACATGAAGTAGACATTGTTTTCTCCATACGGGTGAGGAAATAGGCCCACAGACATGTTTAATAACTTGCTGAAAATCACAGAAAGAAAGTGGAGAGACATATTTGTCTGACTGCACCGCTCACTCTCTGTCACCAGGCTGTACTTCTTAGACTTTGAAGGCAGACGTTGTGTCATGGCACAGAATGTAAGGGAGTAAGAGAGAGAGAGAGTGTGTGTGTGTGTGTGTGGTGTGTGTGTGTGTGTGTGTGTGTGTGTTTCATAAGGGACTTCTTGGTGTTTCTCAAATCATATCAGCTGGGTGTCATTTTAATTCATTATCCCTTAAACGCTGCAATCTAAAATTGTTCTCTGCGAAGAGCGCGCGTGTGTGAGGGGGAAGAACAGGCGGGGAGAAGGTGGCCAAGTGCCAGGCTCTGCAGCCTCTCGGGGCGCGCTCTTACTTGATAGGGCGCCGCACCTCCCGAAAGGATGAAGAGGGTGGTGTAAAGTTAAGACTTTACAAGTGTGATTTTTGCCAGGCCTGGTGACAGCAACACTGACTTTGGAATGAGGAAGACGAAGTAGGAAGGGCGAATGACAGGGCCTGTTGAGCTGTTTCTTCATGTCCAGGTGACAAAGTCCCTGGAACCTTTCTGTTGGTCTTTCTGATAAACTGGCTGCCACATCGGACAGAAAGTGGCAGGAAGGTCGGCTTGCCAGGAAGGAGCAGCCTGGTTTGTTTGCCCGTTGGTCTTGTCTGGCATCATTTGGCCACTGTCCATTAGAACATAGTGGGATTGTGTTTCTGTGCCAAAGAGAAGTGAGTCTAGTCCCCGAGATCAAGCATGTGTTGGATTTGGTTTAGAGTTTCTCGACGTTGCCATTGCCGACATTTTGGGCTGGACTCTTCTTTGCTGTGACGGGTGTCCTGTGCATCATAAGGGATTTAGCCTCTCGCCTCTAGATGCCAGTAGCACCCCACCCCCACGTCCTGACAGCCAAAAATGTCTCCAGACATTGACAAACGTCCCCCGGGGACAGAATCTGCCCAACCCCATTTAAGAATAACTGGCCTAGTCAAATACTTCAGTTTACGGAGAATGGAATCTATTCTTGGTGTAACTCCAAAAGAATAAAAATACACTCAAATATACCAATGCTGAAGCTAAAAATAGCATCTGTAGCTATTTAAAGATTCTGCCTTAGAAAAAAATTATGATGACATTGGAAAAACTGCTTGAATTTGTATGGATTCAATGACATACTCTGAAATGTATTTTTGTTTTTTTCTATCAGAATAATTAAGGGTAACCACTGTAACAGACAACCCCAAAATCTCAGTGGCCTAACATAGTGAATGTTTATTTTCCGTGCACACAGTGCCTGATTCTGTTCTCCTCTAATTGGTGACTCGGGAGTGACCTTCTTTATAGGATAGCTATACCATCTGGAACATCTGGATTTTAGTTTCCACAATCACTGAAGAAGGTGTGAACAAGTCCCGGAAGTGATGTACACTTCTGCCCTCATTTCATTGGTCAGAATCCAGGTCACATGGCCAAAACCAAACCCAGAGGGAACTGGGAAATGTAGTCTCCCTGTACGAAGAGGAAAAGGAAACAGGATGTGGCATACATGACTTCCCTCTGCCACAATCCCAGATACCAGATTTTTAGCTTATTGAATAGTGGTCAAAATCCTATTTTTTTGTTGTTGTTGTTTCTAGAATTACAAATAAACAATGTTTACTACAGCACAATTTTCCCTAAATGTGCCTGGCATCAGAAAGACAAATCCTCTCCACTCCCCACCCATACATCTGATTTTAGTGACCTGTAAATGGGCTTTAAGAATCTGTGATACTGCTTGTCTTGGGATCAAGTTCAAATGTTTTATCTCCTACCAAAAATATCCCTCTTCTGACTCCCTTTTCAACTTCATCCTCCAGGGCTAACATGTTTCCTGACAGGGGACCTTTCAGAAAAGCTGTTGAGTGAATGAGCTTGTAGAATGCAGCGAGTTGTGCATATGTGTAAATGCAGAAAGGAAGTAGCTATTAGACCCCTCCCCTTTTTAAACAGAATCCAGTTTACGTCAGTTCTCCACAGTGTCAACAACTTAAGTCTTAAATTAAGAACAGTTTCTATTTTTCTGGGAACTCACATTTCACTTAATAAATTTTGTACATGCTCCCACCCAAATACGTGCTTATATATACATTGTGTACTATAGTTATGTAAAGGGACTTGCACATACAGCTATATATGTATGCATTGTACTATGCATATACTTATGTATGTATAAGTGGGTGTGTTCTCCCGGTGCCCCTTCTTTCTGATCTTTGCACCACCATGGGTGGCAGGGGCGCTGTCCTTGTGAAACGGGCGGACACTGTGGTGCGCAGAGGGCCACCGCCTCAAGCAGAGCCTCCCGCCCGGAGATGCAGAGCCAAGCTTTCTGTGCACATCCACGCAGCCCCAGAGCCTAGACCTTCCTCTTGCCATAGTTACACTGCCTCTCTAGAATTAGGCTACTTCTCATTTCATGCTCACAATTGCACTATAAACAAAGTCGCTGTTTCTCCCATGCAAGCAAATGCAACTGACATCTAAGGTAAAGCACAGAGGATGGGAGCCGGTAGCTGCTGTGAGGCCATCAGAAAAATTTTGACCAGCTCCTCCTAGAGCGTGGCTTTGTGTTCCTAGCCGGCGTAAACCAAAATGCGATCGCTCTTAATTGAAAGAGTTTGGCATCGTTTCTTTCCTTTTGTATTTAAATAGAAACAAAGTGTGGTCTGTCCAGCAAATTTGCTCAGGACCTGCACTTACGCGGTGGGAGAAAGCATGTGTTTTCCTTGTTTGCAAGACAGGCCGAACTCATCTCTCTCCCTCCCTCCTCTCTTCTCTCTTCTGTGTGAACCGGATTTTCTCAACCTTAACATTATTAAACTAGATAATTCCCTATTATGGGAGACTGTCCCATGTGTCGTAGGATGTTTAGCAGCATCCCTGGCCTCTGCCCACTGGATGCCAATAGCACCCCTTCCCCCATGTCGAGCAATCAGATAATGTCTCTAGACGTTGCCAAATGTACTGCCGATGGAAAACACCCATGCATATGGTGTTTAAAAGGTTTACGATCAAATAATGATGAGTTATTCACGCTGTTGGAACAGGAGACCTTTACCTAATTGAAGAGCATTGGTCTGGCTTCCTCAAGGTGAAGGGTATTGGGCGTCAAAATATCGGGGGCAGCGAGGTGGGCTTGTTTTGACCAGGCTCTAACCCTAACATCCACACATCCCTCTGGTTTTCCTTTCTTTAGTCCCTTTCATGAGGATCCTCTGCAAAAGAGGGAAAGATAATTTTAAAAACCGAAAGTTAAAAAAAAGGCACAGTTTCAAAATTACATGGCCTTACAGTCTGTCCAGCTAATAGAATTATGCACCACAGCTTAAATTTAGACATTGAGTTTTATCTCTTACTTAAATGTATCTGTGTGTTTCAACAGGAACATTCAGCTTTGCTTTTATTAATGCAAAAACATTAAGGCACCAGCCCTCGATCCGAAAGCCTTGAAGGGCTGTTTCCAACAGAACCTGTCATAAAATGTGCTCTCAAGCGTGTCCCCTTTAAGAGACTCCAGAATTAAATGTTCCCGTATGTGAATTTTATTTTGTACAGCACATTTGCTTTATGGCTACAATTAAGTTAGATGTGCCGATAACAATGTCTGTTTTCCATTTTAAATCGCACATTTCAGACAGTGTGCATTGTTTTATTATCTAATCCACATGCTTTTAATTGCAATTATGGTCCCTTATGAGTCCCCTGGGAGGGCATGATTGCAATTAAAAATGTAATTTAAATGTTAATTAATTACATTCATTTTCTAAACTGGGAAAATTTCATTTATTATTTTCATGTGTTCTGCACTTATCCTAAATGCATTACCTTCTAAATGTTTTTTTCCCTAAATTAAGTGTTATGTTTATAAAACAGGGTGTTTAATATCCTTTAAAATTTTTGTGAGGGTGTTTGTACAAATTATTACTTTAAATTAATTGATTCTGAGCTATATGTGTAAGCTATATGTTCTATTTCTAATAAAAATAATTTTGTGGATTTTCTCAGGCTAAAATATGGCATCAAAATATATATTTTCCTCATTTATTCCCTGATAGACTGATAGGGAGAGGAAAGTCTGTACTTTTTTTATTACTGTCATTATTATTTTTTTAAACAAAGGGAGAAAGGTATTATTACTACAAATGATACAGATCATTAATATGAAAAGGGATTTTCCTTGCAGATGAAAATTGCAATCTAAGGGAGAAATTTATAGTTAGATTAATAAGTCATCCTGCCTCATATGAACAAATAGGGGGAACAAAAAAGGGACCACAAAGACATGATGCCTTAAAAAAACCATTATAACTTTCAAGGGAAAAAAAATAGCCCTATGCCTCTCTCTATCCGGCCAGGAATGACAGTTTCCTCTCTTACTTTGGTTAGCAGAAGAGGGTCATTCTAGAAATGAAGAATTGTAAAGACATATCTCTCTCCTTTAAACTCTGAACCATATCAGTTTGGTTAGTTTTAGTGAATTAAAGTGTAAGTCCCAACAGCACAAGAATTTAAGTGTTCCTCTCAGTTCAATTTCAAGTATATGCTACATGCAATCAATTAATAAAAGTCTTTGAGAATTTTTTTTCTTTTAGTATCTTCTCCAGTGCGCCAAACCTATCTTTAGATCTTTTATTTTAAAATGCCTGCTTCCTCTGAATTCTGGCTATTGTTATTTTGGGGCTTTTTTTTTTTTCAGATTTAAAATATTCAAAGGTATCTTAGGAAAATTCTAGTCAGTCTTGTCTAGTCTGTGGGCTGCTCTGTAGACAATCGAGGAAGAAACAAGAAAGAAGAGGAGAATTTCCTGTTTTGAATTAGTCTGCTCAGCAAATATCTTTGGGGTCTTTACTCCAGGATCTAGAGTTGAATAATTTGCAAAATTTACTTTGTGTTTCGTCTTGGCCGGATAGATTGTTAAAGCCTCACAACAACCCTGGAAGATAACTGTGACCGTTGCCTATTGAACAGAGGGGGAAATTGAGGCAACAGAACATTCCGGCAAGTGCCAAGTCTTCACAGAGAGAAAGAGGCAGAGGCGGGCTCTGAGCCGTGGAAGGCTGACTGCAGACTTTATGTTTCATCGGATGTTCCTAATCGGAGCGTGAGGGACACGCCATACCTGCGGGGGTGACAGGGTGGACCCAGCCAGCACGTTCAGAGGAGGAGGGAGAGCCAGGCTCTGCAGTCAGACGCGGTCTCGGTGTAACCTCAGTTGAGTAGCCCGTCCCCTGTGAGCCTCAGCGCCCTCTTCTGTGCAGTGGGGGGAGAGCAGGACCTGCCTCACGGGTGTAGGGAAGGTGGGCCAGTGTACTTGGTCAATGAATGCTGTGTTTATTAGCATATGGCTGTGTAAACTGTAATTGTGACTGGTATTAAATATAGCTTATATAGTTTCTGCCTTCAAGAAGCTCATTGTCTAGTTGAAAACGGGAGCGGGTGATAGAGGGAGAAAGTAAATGCTTTGAACAGAATAAAATAAAGCAAAATACAGTCACTTAAGTGTCCATCAATAGAGCAGGGGTCAAACAATATGGCAAATCCATGTGACAGAATACTAGGTAGATTTTAAAACAATAATAAAGCAGATTTTTGTATTCCCATATGGGCCAATCATGTAAGTTCAATGTTAAGTGAAAAAAGCAACAACATGCTGAACATTTGTGAAATGGAGAAGGGAAGGGGGTGGATGGGTAAGTAGGTGAATAAGTAGGTATCTTTGTAAATACATGAACATGTTCTGGAAAAACACATAAGAGGCCATAAGTAATGAGTGCTTGAGGATCGGAAGGACCAGGTTGTTTGGTTGGAACAGTCAGAATTTTTTTCATTTTTCTTTACTGCTCTATAGTGTGTTTCTCCCCCACTAAGTCCATGTAGTAGTTACAATCTTAAGTAAAACTTCAAATTACAGACTCACATACGGAACCACCCCCCATCTATGAGAATAGGGTTCTGACCACGAGGCACATTCAGGAAAGAAGGAGCGGGGAGACATCCCCGGACACTGGAGCCAAGGGTAGCTTTATCCGTGTGTTTTAATAGCTTTCATGGTTTTAGAATGAAGGTAAGATGGCAACAGGGACGGGGCAAAGCCAAGCCTTGGGGGCGGGGATGACATAGTGCACCTGCCTGGCAGCAAGGAGCAGTGGTCGAACTGAGGGAAAAGATGCTGATGGAGAATAAGGTGGAGGTCAACCCCTTTGCTAATATTTAAATCTATACAGGAAATCAAGTCAAAGAAGTAAGAATTCTCTTACCTAGAGCTTCAAATCTAAGGAGGAAACTTCACAAGCCCCAGTAGCATTTGCGACCTGGGAACTCAATCCTAAGTCACCATTTTGAAAAGCAACTCTTCCAAGATCAGCAGCCACTAAGGGGGGGGGGGGATCAGATGGGGGGGTTGTCGTTGTTGACAGGCGGGACTTGTTTTCAAGTTCAGCCTCCACCAGCTAGCTGCCTGTCCCTGGTCGTACAATGCGGGTAAGACCACTTGCCTCAGTGGATTGTCATAAAACTTCGAGTCAGCCTGGCACTCAAAGATAAGCTGTCACGATGCATGACTTTCTTCTCCTCCGGGAAACCCAAAGTGGATTTGGGTAGGCTAAACGCCAAGGGCCGGGGCGGGGTGTGCATTCTCAGAGTGATGCTGAGATCCAGAGTAAAACTGTGGCTTCTCCAAAGTCCATGGGCCTGGTACTTTCAAAGGCCAAAACTCAAAACGTCAACGTTCGGAGTAAGGAAAGGTTTGGAGTAAGCATCGATCTAGACGCTGACAACCCAGAAGACACCTCAGATCCATCTTAACTAAGTACAGAGTTCAGGCTTCTTTTATGTCAAGAGAAGGGGAAAAGGCGGGGGGCGGGGGACATGAGGTGACTGACCATCACAGGCATCTGGCACCAGCAGGGATCGGAGGAAGATTGTGTTAGTTGATGTGAGTCTACTCACAAAACTCCTACAAATCTTTGATAAACAATCCACGCATCCCTCTCTCTTCAAGCACCAAGCAGAATCCCTCGAAAGATCAGCATGTCTACATGCAAGACTGAGCAGAGGCTCTTAGCCTGAAGACCATGGGGTCAGAGAGACAGAGCATTTCCCTCTGTTACAATACAGCACCTGCTGTTTTGGTCCTGAGCAAAAATGGCACAGTGATAGGAAAGTAGAAAGAGGAAGGAGGAAGACAGAACAACAGTGAAAGGAAAATGAGAAAGATGAACAGGAAGTCACAGAGCTTCTGTTTCTAAGGGTGTGAATGGAAAGTGTTGTTATGCATCATGGTTTTCCTTTGTTTTACAAATGTCCCTTCATCAACAAGCTTCCTTTTGCTGATCTCTGAAGGAAACGTGCTAATAGTGCCTGTGGATGATTCTCGGCTCCATGATGGCTGATGGCGGCCTGGGTTTTTGCTTCTCCTGCTGTGGTTCTTGGCGGCTTTGGTATGACACTGCACAGTCAGAGGTGGACCAGGGCCAGGGGAAGATGTCATCTGTATTCTAATGTCAGTCACTTTCTTTGGGGAAGTGTGCTCTTACCTCCGGAACTTACCTACCTCATCTCCTTCTGCTAGAACCCTGCAAGGAAGGCCGGTCGGCCCTCTCATCCCCGTTTCACACGTGAGGCAGGGGGTGGGCGAGCAGGGGCTGTTCCAGGCCACACAGTGAATCAGGAATCAGTGCCAGAGCGAGCAACTCTGTCAGCTCACCCAGATTCCTTAAATTCACCTCCGTGGGCCCCGATCTGTGGACTTGGCTAGAGGTGTCACATACCAATGTATGTCCCCCACCTTGGATGCAGCCATCCAGCTGGTTCTCACTGAGCATGTATTACGTGCAGCTGCTTGTCCTGGGACAGGAACGCTGCACCCTATTCCCATGGACATCATTTTCTAGCCAAGGAGACACAGTAAAAGCAAGAAAGAAACGGCGACCTCAGATTATCCCGTGCTCCGTGAAAGACTCGCACGCTCTTTCACCTTGATGCCGGCATTCACTAGACAGTCCAGCGCCACCCCCCACCCCCCGCCATGGTCTCCCCTCCTTTCAGTCACAAGGCATTTGACAACAGGTGGGTTACCTGCTATAATTAGTCATCACTCTCTATTGACGAGGTCGCCTTCGCCTTCCCTTCTGGGCTTTTCTCTCCATCTTTTTACCCAGTTTTCCTCCCATTCTTTCCTCTTTCTTTAACCTTTTCATTCCCCCCTCCCTTTCGCTTCCTCCCAAAATACCTCAGAGGACCGTTCCTAGGCTTGACATAGCTCCTTGTCTTCACCCATAAAAATCATTGTACCTCTGTAGCCAACAGGTATGAGCGACAGACCTTTGGGGAGCAGTGGGCTTCTGGGCTCAGTTCCCTCCAGCCCCCAGTACAGGGACCCAGAGAGAAGGTTTCTCAAAGCCCTCCCAGTGGGGAGTTGCTGGTGAGCGTTGCTATGATGGAAAATGAAGCAAGCCTTGCACTTGACCCGGAGCTTCCTTCCAAGCCACGCACCTTTCATATGGCGTTGATTGCTGTCTTTGACACCCACTGCCCATACGGAGCTCCCCAGTGATTCCCCAGGGCTTAAGTTAAGGTGACAAAGTATTCACATGGCAATCAGCATTGTTGTCTCAAAATTACATTTCTACTTTAGGAACGTATTGCTTTGTGCATTTCGGCAGCTCAGCTGCGTCAGGGTGGGGAAGAGGACATGGGGAGCCGCTGCAGGCACTGGCTCTGTTGGCACGCGGCGTTGCTTCGGGCTTGTTTCCATGCGGGTCAGCGCCGCTGGGGCCGATGTGAGGGTGAAGAGTCGGTATGAACTATTGGTGAAGGGTTCAGTCAAGTGCATCTCAAACTTCAACGTGCATGGGAATCACCTGGGGAATCTCGTTGACATGCAGGGGACGATTCAGCAGTCGCGGGGTGGCCTGAGATTCTGCACGTTCAAGGAGCTTCCGTGGTGCTGATGCACTTTGAGAAGCAAGGCATTGGACTTGACCTTTCATTCCTGCCCTTTCCCCCGGGGGGAAAGGGCTCTATGACGTCTGTGGGCTCCCAGCACCGCTCCCTGTAGGGACCTTTCTCCATGAACAGAAATACACACACATATATGATGTTGTATGCAAAGATGAATATATTAATATCCTAGAGTTAAACTCATTCCTTTATCTCAGAGTTTGTTTTTCTTCTGATTTTACAAGGAGTAAAAATATTTTTATGGGCCCCTAAGTATTGACCCTGTGGTGTCCGCTGTACAAGCCAGCCCCACTGTTCCTAACTGATTTGGGACCGAAGCTCTCTGAGCCTCTGTTTCCTCGTCTGTCGCCTGGGCACCATGGTGCCTGCCCCATTGCATTGTTCCTTTGCATAGTACCTGGCGCTTAGTGAGCGCCCAGGAAATGTAGGCTTTTGTTGCTGAAAGTTGCCTGACTCCTGCTAACTGTCATCATCCCATGACCTACTGAAAGTCAGATTCTACATACATTACCGCCCCTCTGTTAAAGCTCTGCTCAATATGTCCTACTGTTACATGACCCGGATAATTTCCATAAATTAACCTCTTTTCCTTTCCCTTTCTGTGCTACCCTGATGTTCCGCTTCTAGAAGGGCCCCGTCGTCTCCTGGATGGAGCAGACAGCAGTGCCCCGGGATCTTCTGCCGTGACACGCGGAGCACCCCCGCTCCCTTGCCCGCCCCCACCCGCCCGCCCCCGCGAGCGCGCAGGCGTTCCTCGGTGGCTTGATCTGTCCGCGCCTCGGTTCGGTAGGGAGGCGATACAGCCCTGATGGATCCGGAATTAGCTGTCGATTTGTCTGCCTGTCTCTGAGAGACGGGAGAACCACAGGGCTAATCGCAGGAGGCAGGGCCACCCCTATGTGCAGGTTCTTTGTTCCTTTTAGCTCCTGACACCTCTTGTTTTTAGTTTCCTCAGTTTTAAGACTCCCTCTCTAGTAAGACATGCCGGGGACTTAGCAAAAGCTGCATTTGGGGCTGGGGGCTGGGTGAGAATGGGGAAGAACCCTAGCGTATTCAGCGTACAGACAAATTGCAAATTGCCTCCGTATTTCATGTGAAAATTAAAATAAGGTGATTTCAGAGTGGAGGGAATGCAATCATATTTTATGAGGCCTGATAAAATCCTGCCGCCCCATGAAGGAGCTGGCCCTCCCTGAGTCATCAGCCTCACTTTATAAGAAGATAGAGCAAAACAGGACATAATTTTGGCTTGGCTTTTGTAATATTTTTTGATCTGCCCACATAATCATAGCATCCAGGCACCAAATGATAGATGCAGACTTTGCTATAAATTTGGATTTTGGAGCTACGCCCCCCTTTTAAAAATGTTCTCCTGCAGGAATTCCTGTCACGTGTCCTCTTTGAACGAATAATTTTAGATCAAAAGTTTTCATAGGCACTTTGCACCGCGATTCCAAGCATCCATACATTCAAAGTGCAGGCTGAGCTTTTAGTGAGCTCTTTACGAGCTGGGGAGAGGTCCGAACCCTGCCAGGTGGGCAGGCGGACAGTTGTCTCTTGGGCAACTTCATCACTGTCCGGAATCTTTCTCTTTGGTATATTTTCTGATCTCAGGGCCCTTATTGATGGAAACGCTGATGCTTTGTATTGGCAAGAGAACCTCTTTCCTCAGAAGGGATTTCCACGTGCGCGTCTCTTCCTCATTCATTTTTCCAAGTCATTCTTCCAAACTTGTGCCGCTTCCAGCCCTGGTCCCCACTGCCAGCCTCGGGCATAAAACAGAAACTGGGTGGACGCATTCTCAGCCCTCTAGATGGGGAATGTGGAAAATACTTAGAAATACCCACCGCGCTTGTTTTCTAGCCGTCCTGACTCTGTCCCATGGGCCTCGCCAGCGATTCCCACCGAACAGAAAGCACACGAGCTGCGTTGCACATTTGTCAGGAATAAGGGCAAGTCAGGGGGCCAGGCTCCCTAAGGGGGAGACAAGCTTCCAGGCTGGCCCGGAGCTGAGGGCCTGCAGAGCGGGCATTCCTGTGACGGCTCAGAACAGACAGACAGACAGACAGGCCCCTGACTGAACATCAGACCTCCGCCCACCGAACCTTGCCTGGTGTTTCTGTGTCAGGGCGCCATTGCCCAGCCTCCCTCTCCTGCTAAGCACAGAGTGGTTGGCACTCCCACATCGATACCGTATACATTTTAAGTTCAAATCGTATCAGACTGGGGGCCAGAGAAGATAAATGCCAGTTTTTTTTCATCGTCAAGGTAACGATAACTGATTCACTAGAATTTACATAGCACCAAAGTCGATTTACATGCTTATTTACTCTGTTGTTCTCTTTTAAGGAAAAAAAAAATGGAGTTACCCTAGCAACGGTACTATCACATGATGTTCAGACTAACCGTAATAGAAACACCTTCTGAAAGGAAAATACAGATTTCACCAGATGCATCTTATAGATGCATAAACTGGCACTTACAGAATTTGGATCCATTCTGAAAATGACTGGGCAAGGTTCGTGCGGCCTCCAGCCCTCTTCCCGTTAATTACTTGGCCGGCTTCAGAGCCACCCTAATGGAAGCTAGAGATCGGACCCTCCACGGAGCCTGTTGATAGAATTGTATGCTGTATCTCGTTAGCACATCAGCAGAAAGAGCCCATTACCAAATTCCATCTTTTGTTACACTTTTGCATATGGGGAGAATTTATTACTTCATTCAAACTTTGTTCTAATTTTAAGAATGATGGCATTTTCCCTGGAGGGATGGTTTGCTTAGTCTAAAGTGGACCGTTCCTGGGGAGATACCCTAAAGCAGAAGAAACCACCGAGAAATTGCGAAGCCTTGGTCACCGTCAGCCAACTTGGGTTTCATTCAAGTTTTACAAATTAATTTGCTTAAGCTCGGGGTAAAAGTGCAGCTTTCCTCCTGCATCACACCCGGGCAGCTGTTACAGATTTGGGTGCAGTCTTGTCTGCTCAGGATAAATAAAGCAACAAAGGAGACTTTGTAGTTTAAAAAATTCTTGTAGGGAGGTCCATGATGGCCAGTGTCCTCCTCCTACACACTGCTTAAGGACATTGGATTCGGGACAAGGAGTTGCTTTGCTGGGTCCGACGTATAACTTGTAGGAATCAGGGTTTTGATCCTGTAGAAAACAGAAATCAGATTCCGCGCTCTGGTTATCAAACATCACCATGACTGCCCAGGGCCCTCGGCTAAGTCCCCAGCTGACCTCTGACCTCTCCGCTCTCCTATTTCCCAGCACCGCCCTCGCCACGTACCTACGCCCCAGCTCCTCTCAGCTTCCTGTTGCTCACAAGCCCTCCAAGCTCGGCTGCCCTCGTTTCTCTGCAATGCTGCGGGTTCTGGCTTCTCATCTGTTACCTAGGCACTGCTTACTGAGGTCTTCACGGGCCATTCCAGCTCCAGCACCTCTTCCCCACACCAGTTTCATCCTTTTCACAGTGGCAGGCAGTCTCTGAAGTGTTCCTTTGTGAATCAGTTTGCTAGTTTCTCTGTTTCCCCAACAAGACAGTGGCCGCCCCAGGGTAGGGACGGTGTTGTTGTTGTTTTGCAACTACGGAAGTCCAACTCCAAGTACAGCATCCGGACCTAATCTCCACCCTGTACAGAGTGACTCTGTAAGTGAACGACTGAAGGAAGGTCTGAATGAATTTTGTTTCTAACAGATCAAGGGAAGTCAATAGTGGTATAGCATCTCTCTTGAAAACAAATAACATTGGAAAGAAAAAGTGTTCTGGAAAGCTCGACTGAGCTTGCGGAAGTAGAACAACAGGCCTGGGACAGATCAGAAGCCCCGAGGAGCGAGGAGTGGAGGTCACTACTTTTAGCTAGAAATTGACAGCTATCCTGAGGCAGCCTGTGTAGCTAACCATAGAAATCAGATTTAACAAAACATGGCTAAAAAAAAAAAAAAAACCCAAAACCAGGCTGGCTCTGCTTGCCCTCATGGAGTTCCCAGTCTAGCAGACATTAAGCTCATGGTTGCAGGTTATTCACTAAATACTTAATGGGGTTAAATTTTTTTAACTGACTAGTTTTTTAACCATTGCTAACAATTAATATGGTTCACCTGTGTCAAAGAATTTCTCTTGCGTTTGGGATCTTGAGGCTCCCTTTTCCCCTTGGATAGATCAGGGGGAAAAAGCAACCAAATCAGAATGACTTTCCTGGAGGCAGTATGACCCTTCTTTGCTCCTGGGTGGTTTCAATATAAGAGTCCATCTGTCTACCTGTCTGTCTGCCCTTGCCTCTCTCTTTGACAGGGACAGAGCCTGTGTGAATTCAAGATAACCCCCAAATTTGGCCGTAAACTATTATTTACTGACATTTAATGGCATGGACTCATGCCTTTTTCTGGATTACCTAGCTACAATGGAACTTCAGAACCCTCCCAAGTCAGCAGAAGTGGGCTGCTCCCCCCGCCTCTCCTTGAACTTGGCATATGAAACAAGAGGCATGCGAGTAACGAGTTTCAAACTCATTTTTCAACATTACTCAGGGAACAGTCTGTACTGGGTTCCTGGCGGCTAAGGAAAGTGGCCCTTCCCCTGGCTGCAAGACAAAACATCAACCGGACCAGGGCATTCTCCTGACCCATCCCTTTTCACCCTTTGCAGTCATGTGGAAAAGTGTCAAGGACATTGTGGGAAAGGCCCTCGAGATGCGTGTTTCTCTAGTGAACATGCCAGGTCACAAGGGTCTCTTGGGAGACTGGTTGGAATAGCGGAGCGAGCTGAGCCGCGAATTTCCAAGGATGCGCACCACGCACCGCGTCCTTAACTCTCAGGTCAACGTCCACGTTGGCCATCCCACCGCCTGCAGCATTTACGGTAATCCACACACAGCCGCTGGAAACCCACCTCTTACTTGTCAAGAGGGGGTGTGCTCAGGGATTTGGGGCGCGGGTCAGGGGAAGGAAGATCAGAAAGGCTTTCTTCTGGTTTTGGAAGGTGAGTCTACCCTGCTAGGGTCCCAGGCTCTGACCTGGGTGTGCGCAGTCCTCACGCACAGCCCCACGCGTGCACCCACACGTGCACACTCCGCTCCCCTGCGTGTTTCTCTAGGGAAAATGATCACACATGAGCTGCCCAAAATGTCTTGGCTGTGCAGAAATGGACGCAGAACTAATCAGTGCCGGGCCTGCCCGGGACCCGGTTTCCTGACGTCGAAGCCGCTGTCGCTACCTTGGGTCTTGAGGCAACTCAACGTGTTGTCTTTCTAGGTTTCTACTTTCACACCGCAGAGGGGTGAGAGTAGCCAGGATGTGTCAATCACCTGAGAGAAATGAAATGGTGACAGAAAAGCGACTGCGGGGTCATCCACCTTCAGGAGTGATTGGGGGTGTGCACAGTTCCAGTCGGCCCTGTCGTCCTGAGGAGCGTTAGCCTGAGGAAGAGGAAGGGAGTCCTTGAGGGCAACAGAACTACTCACTACACCAGCAATTTCCCACCTGTGAGCTGCAGGCGTTTTTAAAACTTGCACCACCTGACTATTTAGGCAGAGGCACTGACCTCTTTTCCCTGAGGTTGTCAAATAAAAATATGACAACAGCCAACACAAAAATAGCCATCTGAGGTAAGAATCAAAATGATACCGATGTGGTGTTTTTTTTTTTGGCTAGATTGGCAAAAAAATGTTTTATGGTGTGCCACAGAATTGTAGTAATTAGTTTATGTGCCATGAGATGAAAAAGGTGAGAAATTGTTGCCCTACACTGTCTAGAAGACCAGGAAGGCTAAGAACTACGAACCAGCTCCTTCTCAGGCCCTCCACCTTGCTAAAAATGGGTCAAAATGCCTCCTACTTGCTCTCTTTTGCCTTTCTGACTCGCCATTTTTTTCCCTCCCCCTCCTCCCAGCCTTGTGACTTTACCCCACAGCCTCTATCAAATAAATCATCTTCCTGCTTCTCCTCCCTTTGCTTTGGCCCATCCCAAGGCCCAGATCTGTTGTCCCTTACAGAAGTTGAACCGTTTGATGGATTAGACTCCACCGCCAAAATTCACTAAATACCTACTTACCCTGTGCAATGCCCTACAGTTTGTTTCTGTGAACAAAATAGAACCAATCCAGGTTCCTGAGATGAATTTATTTCACTCATTTTTTCTGAATTTTAAGGTAACTTCATGCTAATAGTTTTCAGAGGTCAATACTTGTTTTTCTGAGCATTTTAGTTCTTTTTTAAAACTAACCGTTGAAAAAAACTGACAGAAGCAAACATGAATTGTAAAACATTAGAAAATAGATGAACAAAAACGAGAAAATAAAAACATCTTATTCTCAATTACCCAGAGATAGCCACTATTGTGTGTGAACTTCCAGAACATCCTCAGTGCATAGATGTAGAGTTAAATAAAATGAGATCATAATATACATGCTATTATATAGCCTATTGTTTTCAGTCAACAATAATATCTATTTTTTCATTTCAATAATTTTTATCTTTTTAATACACAGACCATAGTCATACTTTTTCAGTTGTACAAAAATGTTCTTTTCAACTGAGCTAATCACACTGTTATCAAATTCAGGATCACATATAATATACATTTGTTTTGTTCCATAAATTTTCTTTAATCTGGCATAGTCTCTTCTTTGTGACCCCAAATTGTAAAAGAGACGGAGCCAGTTGTCTTGACGACGGTCTTGCTTCTCACCATCATTTACCTTGTTTTTCCGTCCCCTATCCAAGTGATTCATAAAACCCCATGCGGTCCAAATGGACTTGTTTCCAGAACACAGCGGAGCTGCAGACGCCATTGCAGTACATCTGAAAACACATAATCTGTTCCAAAATTAGTGATGCCCAACACAGCCTCTGAACAAACATGATGACAATTTGATTGCTCCATTACACAGGGAGCTCACCCACTGGCACCTAGAAAGTAATCCTCATGGCTTCACTGTCTCACCAAATGGATGTTAAGTTCCCCGTCAGCCATCCACGTAAAGGTTTTAACACTGATTAGTAATCGGTAATTTAATTAAGGGTTTTTAAATAATGTGTATCCGCATCTATCATCAGAGTCCAACCCTTTATTGACTGTCAGTATTTATTCTTTTATTACGGCCCTTATGACTCAGGTTGGAGCTTGGTCCCAGCTGCACATGGTCACAGATGGTGCTGTCTTAGGACCCAGCGCCGATGTGAGGAGCCACTTTACTCAGTTCTGTTTTCACGTCTCTGTCACGTCCCCCTTCCCCACAGCGACCATCATTAATGTGACTTCTCCCTGCCTGGTGCACTTGCTAACTTTATTCACACCTTCCTTTGGTTTAAGTTGGTGCGTGTGAGCCAGCTCGTGCTATCTAACAAGAGCTATGTACATCTTTTTCAAACTCATTTAGCACTTAGTAAAAACTGGGCATGGCAGAAATATTTACACCAAGAAAATGACCCGTAAAAGCTACAATTAGGGCCTTTTTTTTTTTTTTTTTTTTTTTTGAGAGCTGGGTATTAAACATTTACCAGCCCACCCCTGCTTTAAGCCCTTGATGTTTTAAAACCTGGCTCAACATCAGAATTGCCTGAAGACTTTTCTATCATACAGATTTCAAAACCCCACTGCAAACATCCTGCACCAGGAACTCTAGGCTGGAAGCCCCACCCCTCTGCATCTTTGCTAAAACTGCGCAGGAAATGGTTTGAGGATTCGAGGACCACTAGTGCAGGGGTCAGCGGTAAGGAAAACTCAGCATGGGCGCTCAAATCCCCGTCACTTTTTCTGAGCGGTGCTGGGTTGCCGCCCTCACTGCCTGCGTTGTTTTGGGGAGGAAGGATGTCAAACCAAGGAGGCCCCATTATTGAAGATGGTTCCTTTCACCTGACCGCAGGCATGCATCCCACCGCCTTTCCTCACTGTCACCAGCCTTTGCCGTGAATCTTTTATCCCTTTTCCAAGTCTTTCCGAGCCTGGCATCCACCTCAGTACAGCCACACGGGGGAAGGAGGCCGCAGCACATGCACAATCGTCCCTCATCAATCACCGGAGGGTAGGTCGCTGCTTTGCAATCTGAACACGAAAGCCCTCCTCCTCTTGGGGGCACGGTGTGGGCAGGGATGCTGGGGGGTTTAAAAAAAACATTTTGGGGCCAGATCTGGAGAAACCCCTAGGGCGGAATCTCTCTAATTACACTTTTGCCATTTGTCACTGGACCTGGCCATTCCAGGGCCCCTGCCTTTGCGTGCATGTAGCCAAAATGAGTTTTAAGCTGCAGAGGGAGCTACCTAATCAATTTCCCTGGCCTGAGCCTCTTAGAATCCAATATAGCATAGATACAGGACAGTGATAATGACTTGACACTCGCCACATGTCTGGAGGCTACATGGCGCCGGTGACAAAAATGTCATGCCCAAATGAGTATTGTTGGCCTCCAGTTCTAACACAACACCAAGAAAACATTTCAGTATTATGAGGATTGCTGTTCCCTCTGTCGATATTTTCGAGATGGTTCTTACTTGTGAGCAGGTATCGATTGTGTATAGGTTAGGACCCCCGGTGCCATTTGTCATTTCTGATATAATATCGTGTTATCGTTTAAAGCCGTAATGGGAGAGGTGTCCGTGCTTAAAGCAAACCGTTGTCTCGAGCTTTGATAAATGGCTAGATGGTCTTTGTTTCTGCAGCAGTGAGCAGTTGGCTGGCTATTTGCTTTACCTTTTATCCAAGAATAACTGTGTGATGGGTTCTGGAAGCAAGCAGTATCATTTTGTCAGATGTGGTTCACGGCGAGCTGGGTGGTCCTAGCAGAGCAGCTGTGGGATTTGAGCACCCACCAGGATGTTAGCAGAGGGCCTGTGTAAATCTGCAGCAGCTTTTCGTTGAAAAGTTCTCAGGGCTGCTTTTTGTTGTTTCAGTTTGTTTTGGGTTTGTTTTTTTTTTTAAGGTGAGAGGACAGGAAATGCTGACAGGAAAGAAAAAAAAATGTGCTTTAGCTAATAATTTTATTCAGACAGATCCTTTCTGAGAAGGAATGGTTGGAGGGGAAAGTGGGGCTGTGTCCCCCAGGAAGACCTGGACTTGACCATGTGTGGCTGCCTTTCCCAAGCACGCCGCTGCTCAGCAACAGTGGGGCTCTCCTCCTCTATCCCTGGGCCCCTCGGACGGGAGGCACTAAGCGCGCCTGGAAGCTCTCTGTTCCTGGACCTGCAGGTTTCCGTGGGCTGTGACTGTGTCACGTAAATCCATCAGAACAGGCAGTTTGTTAGAACAAAAAGCAATGGTCTTGTGGCCACAGTTCCCTCCTCAAAATTCATGAAAACCAAAATGCTCCCACAATTTTCAGGCAACTTTGCATGGCAGCAATGGTCGTCCTTTCTCTCTGCCTTTGTTAACGGGGTGGGAGGGGCCCGTCATGTATCATTTCATAAATGGCACGCCAGCCACATCCCCTCGGCCGTAAATCCTAAAGGGGGTTCAGAGACGCCCTGGACGTGAATCTTTGTTCCTCCCGGGGAGACAGCCCGCCCATCCTTGGCTTTCGGAGAAGTTCACCAAGCTTTCCTCGTGAAGTGAGAAAGCAGCACTCACCCAGATACAAGGTGGTGCTAAGTGACTTTGTTTTCTAGAGCCTGCCCTGAGCTTTGACGTCGCCAGGAACAGGGACACTCCTGGCCTGGTGCATCTATACTTTTTGAACAGGATGATTTTTAGTTAATGAAGTGCCTGTGCTGGGCAATAGAGAGGGTTTGTAAAATAAACATGGGCATGAGACAGAAAAATAACTCCAAAAGCCCCGTCAGGATTTGGTGCCAATCAATAGGAGAGGTAGGCTCACGGACAGAAGTATATAATTAGGTCCATATTTCTAGACCCATCACACCAACACACCACAAATAAATGCACGTGCACAAACATGCAGACTGTTACATATGCAGTATTGATATGAGCTGGTTACCTAAATTGACCAGCACCATGTCTTATAAATGCATTAATGTTTTAGAATTATGTGTCTACTGTATATGCCAGGCATTTCTGTGCATTAGTGCATTTATACTCATAACATCTCCGTAAGGAGATGTGATTATCCCATTTTTCAGATGACAAAAATAAGGTTGGAAAAAACTGCCATTATTCACTCAAAAGCATACAGCTTAGAAGTGGCAGGTTCTCAGCTCATGCCATTGTTAATAGGTCACACAGGTTCTTGTGTGTCATTTATTGGGCATCTTGGCAATTACGACAAGGTGTGCAAATGTAAAGAAAGAATTTCCTCCCAGGTATTTTAAAATCAAGGACTAGCAGAGTTCCAGAAAAATAAATAAATAAATATTTCTGTCTTTTTTCATGAGATTCCCAGAGCAAAGAGATTTGAGCCTTAGGATGCCTGTGACATTAAACCAGAAAAGTCAAACAGCTGCAAGAGTCAGGTCGGTAACATGAGTCAAGAGGGGGTGAGACAGGAGGGAGTGGCACGGAGTGTGGTGACCTCCAGGACACGTGTCCCAGCTGAGAGGCGGGATGCTGCCTGCACCCAGAGAACTGGGGCCGGCAGGTACGTGGGTCCAGTCTCACCAGATCACTTAATTGTCCTGTTTGGGTGTTTTTCTTTTTCAGACAAAATTCTCTGTCCAGACTTTTTGAAACTTTTCCCTATCTTTATGATTTATAAATATTGGCAACTAGTTCACCACTTTTCAAAACACTGGCAATTCAAACAAACCCCACTGGTGGGCAGGGTAGGGCCTCAGCGCCACCATTTCCAAGCTCTACGGTGAGACTCAGTTCCTTCCGGTAACCCATTGACCTCAGGTCCCCATCCTGCCGGCCTTGCTTCCGTTCTGGGGTGTCAGCGCTTCTTTTATTCCGCCTTGTGAATTAGCAGAATAAAATAAGCATGGGAAGTTCTTCCCAGACATGGCCAGGCTTCATGCTGTGGCAGGGAGAGCATCTCCTGTCTTCTGTGAGTCAGTCATCTTCACTGGTCCAGGTTCAGGTGGATTATTTTTATGTCTCCTTCATTTCCCAAAGCTCTAGGTTTGTTTTGTTCTGTGAAGATGTCCATGTGATAAGAACTGCATGTCGTGTCCCCTTCTTGGCAAATTTGCCCACAGAGTGGACCTTCCTGAACCCTACAAGACTCTTCATGACCCAGCCTCCTCTGGTCTTGGGGACAGCACCTTGGGCCACCCCTCTCTCAGGCATTTCTCTTCAGCTCCTTTGGATTTATTCCTTTCTCTTCTTCAGAGACCCCTCCGAGCTCATTCCCTCCTTGGGGTCTTGGCGCTCTGATTTCCACTGGCTGAAATGACCATCCATCTCATCTTGCTTTGCCAAACTCCTCATCCCTCGGGGTCTCAAGCTCAGATGTCACCTTGTCAGGGCTACCCCACCTGACACCTGAGCTAAAGCAGTATGATCCCACCCTTCAGCCAGTCTGTACGCTACACTTCGTGCTGTGTTGTTCTCTGCCTATCGGTTGTCAATATCCCAAGTTATCTCATTTATTTCATTAGTTACCTATTTGTAGAGCCCACAGGGATAGTAAAAAAAAAAAAAAAAAAGAGGTAGATTCTAGAGGCAAGCAACCTAGATTCAATCCCAGGTCTTCTCCTTCCTCACTCTGTGACCATGGGCAGATCACATCACCTCTCCATACCTCAGTTTCCCCATCTATAAAATGGGAAAATTGGGGATAGTACAATATAAATGTTGGTACCACATAGAGATATTACAAGAAATTGAATACATTACTATTGGCAAAGTGCTTACAAACAATATTTGTAAAGTGTTTAGAACAACACCTAGCACATAGTAAGCACTGTATTAGAAACGGTGATTGCTATCAACACCGTCCCCATTATCACCGCCACCGCCACCACCGTCACCACCGCCACCACCGCCATCATCATCACCATCATCATCACCATCGCCACCATCACCACCATCTCCCACATCAAGAATGTAAGGTCCACGTGAAAGCAGATGCCACCTCTCTTTTTAAGTATCATGGAGTTAACTGCTCAGGAAATATTCATAGAATAAATAAATGATAGAAAGGAAACTTTGAAGAGCCAGTACAATACAATATACTTATCACTGCATAATTAATTTCTTAAATGTCCCCTTTCCCTTTGTGTATCTCTATCAGTGTATGTCTTTCTACATAGGCGTCTCTATCTCTCTCTCCTTTTCATTCATTATATTAAATAAAGGATGAGGATAAAGGGCCAGGAAGCTGGCAGACTGGTTCAATAGGTTGCCCAGCCAGTGGTTTCCTTGCAAGCTGATGCCCGAATAACAATGCCTAACCTGAACCATGCAGCCCCTAGTAATGACTTCCACCAAGAGGGTTCGAACACAGGCACAGGCAGAGGCGGCAGCAGCAGCAGCAGCAGCAGCAGCACTCTCCTCGTACTAATGATGTGAGGTGGTGTTGCCTCTCGCTCCTGGGCAGAATGGAAAATGGAGACGAAAGCCCCGATTGGTGTGTGGAGGTGCCGCTTTCAACAAAGAAATCCTGCCATTCCAAACTGTCGAGACCTTTAAAAATAAAAGATGTGCTGTATTTCCAGCACTGTTCAGTATTCATGAGGCTTCGCAGCTCGTTGTAAGGCAAGATGAAAACAATACTCAGTAGATTTTCATAAGTGACATGTAACTGTAAGATTGATAGATGATGCAGTTTTAATGTATGTGAAGTTCAAAACCAACGTAAAAGCTGCAAGCTACCTGAACGCTGGATTCCAGACCCACAATTTTTCCAGTGATGAGCCCGCCTTCCCCCTCCCCAACTCTTCTGCATCTATGAAACAAAAGGTGATATCACCCCAAGAAGGGGAGAGTTTCTACTGAACCTCCAAGGACAGAGTGTTGGGATGTTTTCATTGATGGGGTCCTGGCTATATTTTTCCCTTCAAGTTATTGTGATGAATCATGAAGGGTTAAATATCACCATTTACTTCTGCTAATCAATGCCAAGAAAAATGGTTAAAACTCCTGGGGGTTCAGGGAGCACACGGCGTGTGCTAAAATGCCCTTGCTGTGTACGTCATAGTTTCTTAGCCACTGTGGGTTTGTTAGATATTTTATGCACACACACAGTTATGTAAGATATTGTCTATTGCATTATATATATAATGTATATTATATATATATGCAGCTAATCAATTATGTATATCATGTCTAACTGTGTAACGTACAGTGAATACAGGGTTTTAAGAATTTTCAGGGTCAGCCTCAATCAAGCAATGTTTCTTTTTCCCACTAATGCCCACAAATGAGATCTTACAAAGAGTTGAACCACATGTCTTCATCATTGAACCCTTTTTTCCTTTGGTCTTATCACTTGTTGTTTAACACCGATCGAACATTGGGACCTGTCAAGTTCTGAACAGGAAGTACCATAAGAAAGTCTGACACAGACACAAAGAGATGGCCCATGCTTACAAGGACTCTACATACATGGAAGTGGGCACAGCACGCATGTAGTTGTGTCCGTATGGACAGGGCTTCCCTTCTTACTTTCCTATTTTTCCTTCACTCTCCTTTTAGGGGAGGGGCTTCAATTCCTGTTTTTATTGTACTTTGGTTCCAGTCTAGTTAACTCAAAATGGACAAGGTTAGAAAAATAAAATAAAAATATCACCATACTAGCGGTGATTTTGTGAGGACTTTCTATGGAATAGCCAGTGCTTAAAGGACTACGTACAAAATAGCCCTACAAATTGGTAACATTATTAGCCTGGTTACAAAGGGGTAAACTGAGACTCAGAGTAGTTAATCAGTTTGCACAGAGTCACATAGCTAATAAGTGGCAAGAGGTTGCTTTTCACTATCTCTGCTGGATGGACATCAATAAGATGCACATGCCAGAACAACATGATGGACCATTTGGAGGCCAGTGTTGTTCTCACCCTCCCTTGGTTAGAAAACGTCACTTGTGTAGGTCAGACAATAGGGGTCCTAGACAGGGACCCGCTCCTTTGTGTTTTACATTGTCAGTCCCTAGCACAAGGCCTGGCACAGAGCAGAATGAGAAAGAAGGGGGTTATGAAGCAAGTTCCCGGTGGGTGTTTGAGACATAAATGAAGTTTTTCCAGTTTTAAGGTCAACACAAAAACAAGGACAAAAAAAAAAACCAACTTATTTTTTAAGTTGCTGACTTAAAAAATAAGATGATCTGACCTGTGAATTCGCTGTCCAGAGAAGGGGACATGCAGATGGTAAAGACCACATATATGCATGGGCACAGAGAATGCTGTGGAAGCTTACGTGCCATGGTGGTTGGCCATCTGTGGGCATCCGATAGGAAATGAGAACACAAAAGTGCAGGAATTGAAGTGGTTCATCCCCAGTCACCCGGCTCATCCTTGGCAAAGCTTGGATCTGAGGAAAGTCTGGGTCCTTCTCTCACAACTTAAGCCCGTGCCTCCTGATTTTCAAAGGTGGATGGTTTTTGCATTCTTTCCATTATTTTGACTGGCTCTTGCTAAAAAGGGGTTTTTCTTGTTTTGTTTTGTTTTTGTTTTTTCCCTCTCAGAGATAGAATAAAGACTCTTTGGGTTGAGACTGGGTCTACGCCACAGACGCTAAGGTGTCATTGGGTTCAAAGTAGGAATCTTCTAGAATCTTAGCCTGCAGACAGAACCACTGAGCCAGCTGGCATCCATGACAGTGAGGACAGGTGAGCCCTTTCACACGCCCCACTCGTCCACGGGGTTGTGCGGAGGCCCCAAACCGGGTGTTGACCTGCTTGCATTGTCTGTACAGAATCGTGGAGAGCCTTCCCCCTTGGGGCAAGGGATTTTTTATAGGTCTAAAAATACTGCAACTGGTTCCTTGTCCTTCAGAAAACTGTCTCATATCAACCCGCTGAGATGTGGAGGAAAGTAAGAACCTGCTTCCAGTCTCCTCCTTTCTACCTTCTTTGTCTCGCCCCCTGCTGCTGCGCCTACGGCTGCTCCAGAACCACCCCCCTTCACAGCCCTGAGGGGACAGCTGGAGGTGTCCACGGGGCTCTCACACCCCAGCGATGGCATCAACGCTTGATCACTCCTTTGCACCTCAGCACGCCCTTTGTAGACCGGTTGTCATAATTCGTTATCTCTTTCATTTATTTGTCTACTTATGACACAATAATCTAACCGAGGACTGGGACCATTCATTACCACATTCCCCAAATCTAACCAGCAATGTCCTGAAGACTCAGTGGGTGTTAAATATTTTTTGAATGGGATGAATGAGTACAGGCACCCACCCTTCTTTACCAATGCTGTGGCCTAGGAACAGTCTAGTCTAGAGCTTTGTGAGCACATGCTGAGTGTTTGTTGAAAGATCCAGGAAGCACACCCCAGACGGCTCCTACCATCCACAGCAGGAAAGCTGCCCTCTTCTTGAACTAAGAGAAAGCACACCTTCAGCTGAGAGTACAAGAGCAGCCTGCCTTCCTCTCTGACCCTGAGGAAGGGGCCATCAGTTTCTCTTGTGTCCCAGGGAGTGACAATGCAGACGATCCAGCCAGAGCTTCCTTTACTTCCCACTCAGAGCCGTGACTTTGGGACACAAGTTATATAGTTTGACCTCTTCGTGTCTGATGATTCGTTTGTCTGATCAGGTGTTTTCCTGATGAAAGCACAGTCTGTTGGGTTCTATGCTATTGAACCTCTTGCATAGAACCTCTTGAAGGTCGTCCTCTTGACGTTTGCCCCTTCCGATGGCCTTCCGTGAGCACAATGACGAGCTCTTGACCAGGTGCCTTAAGCTCTTTTGTTTTGTCTTTCAGTGCGTTTGTTTTGTTGGGAGCTTGGCGTTGGTCACATGGAATGTCTTCTGCCAGGGCAGGGACCATCTTGAAAGAGGCCCAAACCCTGATTTGTAATCTCAAAAAGCAGCCGCCCAAGCGCTGGGCTCTCCCCACTGAGGTGGATACCTCGAGTTGGCTTTTTTTAATTAAGGCTCCGCATTGTAACTAGTCAATGTACATTATTGGGAGAGTGAATGTCAATGCCACTGCTTTTTCTTTCTCTCCTTTATCTTTGTCAGTGATTCAAAGACATGATTTATGGTTAGTCTCCGACTTTCAGCATCATCCATCAAGTCCTGGTTTCACTACAGGGCTCCGCGTTGTAAATCATGCCGAAGGGTTGTCACTCATTCCCCTTAACCCTTTAGGGTTGTGTTCCAGGGTCGCTCGCCAAGAAGGGAACTTTCTCAGAGGGCAGCTGAGGGGGCCTGCCTGGGTGGTTGGTGGGGGTCTGTGGAACCGGTGGCGGGAACTGCTTGGCCTAATGCAATAATTATTAACATCTCGGTAAAGCCTGGGCCCAGCTCCACCCAGGCCATGCGGACGAGAAAGTCACACCGGGTGATGGGCAGACACACAGAGTCCTGAACCAGCTCTCTCGGGGGCCGCCACGTCTGCTGTGGAGGTGAAGTGTTGAGTTTCCCTTCGGAATCCGTCACAGGCTAGTTTGACTGTGACCTTGCAAAGGCCCATTAGCAGCTGCTATTTCAGACTTTGTAAATTAACAGTCCTCGCCTCCCGCTCTTTTTTTCACATCCGCATCCCTCCGCAGCTCTCCGTCTCTCTCACCCCCGGGAAGGTGGGGAGCGATGGCAGAGGGTGAGGCTGGAGCCTGGACTGTGTAGGCGGGTGAGCAGGGCATTTTGCGGTCAGATCGCCCCTTCTGGCTGGTCCTTGGCAATGGCCACACTCGGTCCCCCGGCCCCAAGTCTTTGAAATGCGGAACACTTTACGAAGGCCAAATCCCGACAAGTGGCATTGAACAATGGGGGTGCTCTCCTATCAGAAGTAATCCAGGGTCATTCGTGAAAAATATACGTTTGGGATCTATCCGTTCAGAGTCCGCAGCCAGTTGGTAGCAATTTTATGCCTGAGTTAGGCATAGCCCTGTTTTACCTGGGTAAGCGATGGAGACAACAAATGTATTGGGATATATAAGTAAATAAACTGAAAGGTTGTAAAATATAACGTTCATTATCCAAATAGTGCTACCCTCTTCCCTTTGAAGATGAGAACCCTTCCTTCGACGGTGTTTGAGGGGGCCAGCACTTCGATGTTTTCAGATGCAAAGTGCTGAACGTGCCCATCGTCTTCATTTTTGCAAAAACGTGGGCCTAGTTCATTGGAAGGGTTAGTGCACCTCTGTTTCCAAGAACAGTGACCCTCAAGGGCCTTTCCATTGTCTGCTCTTCTCACATGCCCGTGCACAAAATGGCTCGTCTTATTATTTTATCTTTCTTGGAAAGAGCACAAGGATCTTTTCAAACTTTAAATGACCCAGAAGCTATTAATCCTCCTAACAGCCTTGGAAGGCAGGTAAACTGTTGCCGAACTAGTATTTCACCGAGAAAGCCTCTCCCTCCGCCCACCCCCCTGCTCAGAAATCAGATTTATACGGTATACACAGTGTCTGCAGACCTAACTACAGGTGACTGAGACACGGGGAGGCAGCAGATTAATGTGCCCATTCGGAATGATGTATTCCATCTTTTTGTGCTGAGAGCAGCGCGGATGGCCTGCTGGTAAGGCATCGAGGAGGCCCATCTCGCCCTCCACTGCCGCCTGTTACAGAAAGGACTTGTGCCGCTGCGAAGCCAGCCGCTGCTATTTGAATTCCGTCGACAAGACATCTTCTGTTTATGCTACGTGGGTTTCGTTGTGCCGCTGATCCAGAGGCTCTTCGAGGCACTGATAATAAGGAATAGAGTTGCTCAGCAAATGGGATTAATAGACAACTTAGGAATCGCCTTCCCGCTCAGTGAATGGCGGGGGTGCGGGGTTCTCCTTTCTCCATATGGCCTGCCCCTGGAATCATTATGAATTTCTGCAGACCGTCCTCAGGCCCAAAGGCAGCATCCCAGGGGCATCAAAAATCGGCTGCTCAAATGTGCTTTCAGCAAATTAGAATACGCCACCTAGTGAAGCTCTTAATTACCTCGCCACCTTGGACACAAAGCCAGGAGGCCCAATTACGGCCAACTTACCGGGACCTCTTGCTTGAAGGTACCCTGCACTATAGGCAAGGCTCTGGGAGGAAGAAGAAAGTGTAACTGAATTTAAAATGGTCCAGCTATCTCTGTCTGAACCTAGCCCATTGGTATGATACCAGGATGTCTGGTGTGAAGCATTCAGAGTGGTGAACTACCCACCTTTTAAAAACAAAAAAGTAATACCGCCCAGACAGAAAAGTAACACCATTCCGCTCACACGTGGGTCAGTGTTTTCTGGTTCAATTCCAGGCTGTTCTAATCTGTGCAGCTCTGAATGGCACTAGTTTTTGAGACCTGTATTCGGTGATCCATCCTGGCCAGATGTGCCGCAGCGGCCAACTGAAGTGAACTGCAGCCCACTGCCTGGAAGCCGGGCTCAGACCGCTCGGCCCTCGCCTTCACAGGTCCAGCCCCCTGGGGCCTTCTTTTCCTCCAGAAACTTCTGAGCTGTGTGCGTTCCAGCACAGAAGTGACACCCCTTCCTACCGCTTTCTCCCCCTGCACCGGTGGTTTTTCCTCCCCTCCGCCTCATTCTCTCTTTCATTTCTATTTTGTCAAATAACAGCGTGACTTTGTCTTTGACATTACGCAGTTGTATATACTTCTAGCAGAGTTTGTTTACTCCATCTGCATTTCCAATCAGTGTGGAAGGTTTACCAAAGTGGTTCATTACTGATTTATTTATGGTGTACTTAGATAGCAAATATGGAACTGTCAGCAGTTGCTGGCTAAACAGTGTTGACAGACATTAATAACATATGGTGTGGCAATGAAATTGTGATTTTTAATTTTTTTTAAATTTTGATCCTCAACATGCAATTTGGGATTTTGTGTCTCATAGGGAAATGGGTGCAGTGAGAAAAGACCTTTAAAGAAACTGTGTTTTCTTTTTATGTGTAACCTTTGGGATTTCCTGGTGGTGAGGTTAACGTCTTCTGTGTCGGTTTAGCTGTCCAATTTAATGGAAGACAAATCCTCCCAAAGATTTAACTTGCCCCTGCAAACCAAAATCACTATATTCACACAGTGGCAAATGGCCCTAATTTTCCCAAACTTCAGTCACCATCAAGCATATCATTTATTTCTCCCCCTTCAATACATTCCTCATTAGAAAACAAAGTTTTTGATATTTAAATGTTACCGAGGTCAAACGGAGGAAGCTGGTCTCCCGTTTCAGCAAAACGCTATTGCAGGCGCAGCTGGCTGTACCTGGCAGCCACCCAGTCATACCTGCCCGAACAGACAGGCGTTTGAATTTCTGACCTTCACTTGGCCCTTGCGTTGAACTTACATGGTTTTCTCCAGCAACAAAAGGGGCAGTTGCCTGGGCTCAAAGGAAGAGCAGCTCGTATCCATGGGTTGTGACAAACTCATACCACCTGTTTTGAGGTGGGAAAGCACAGTTCAGCTGCACAGTGACCCAGCAGGCAAGGGAGTTTCTTTTTGGCGAAGACTCGTTCCATGATTCTGTGAAAAAGGTCCCGTTTTCCAGAATCCAATTCTGTCTCTTGAAAACAGTATCCAAAGGACATTATAGTTCACATAAGACAAAACTAGAAGTTCTCTAGGGCAGTGAATGGCAGTGATGGAGCCCCACAGGGAATGTGGTGGGAGCCAACACCTTCTCAGGCCGCCAGCACTCAAGGACCACCTGTGATTTCAGGGCTCTGGCTTCCTGGAAAGCCTACCGGTCCAAACAGGTGACCCAGTTAGGGTCGAGCGGCCATTCACTTCCTACATGTTTTTCTTTGTGTGCGAAGACCAAGCGTTTGCCCTTGTGTTCTAACCTAAGGGTGGGAGACAAGGTGAACCAAGGGTCTCATGGACTGAGTAGCTCTCATGCACTAGAAGCTCTTCTTGTGTCTGGTACACTGGGTCTTCAGAACACTCTAGGAAACAGGTATTATTGCCACTTTGCAGATAGGGAAATTGAGGCTGAGAGGGGTAAATGACTTGTCCAGGGTCACACAGTTGGTGGGTAAAGGAGCCAGGAGTCAAATCCATTTTATTTCTGAGCCAAGTCAAATGGGGGATTTCAGTTAAGCAAAGGATAAAGAGAAACTTACTATTGTTTTTACTATTTTAGAACTATAAAGCATTTTGGATGCTTTCCAGTCCAAATCCCTCCGTTTACATGTAAGATAACTAAGTTCAGAGGAGCTCCAAGACTTGCCACAGAGTAAATGGTTAGGGGCTGAGCCGGGGCTGGCTTATCCTGACCCTGGATCCAGCTTTGGTACCCAATGTCATATCATTTTCTTAATGGTCTCAAAGGTTGAGCTTAAATGTGTTGGTGGCTGATTTTGAAATATATCCTATACTTTGGGCCTGTTAATGATACTGCAGGGTGAGGACCATAGAAGCCATCTCTGCCTTAACCCTCATGTCTCCACTGCTAAAACTCACAAGAAATAATAAGCTGCCAGAGCACACGCTTCCTCAGTTCTCTGTTCGAATCCTACCTCTGATAACTCACTAATTGTGTGATTTTAGACAAGCCCCATCGATGCTGTACTTCTGCCATGCAAGTGACCTAAATGGAAGATTCTATGCAAAGGCACCATTACAGAGCCTGGCGCAAAGCTATTATTCATTAAATGTTAGTTTGTAGAATTATCCTTATTATGAGTGTACACAGAACTAAAATCAAGGTGTACGAATATTGTGAATTCAGTGTAGACATCTTCGAAGCTCCCTTGACATTATCTTCAAAGTCAGACTCTATAAAATTCTCTTGTATCTCATCCTCCACACACTAAGTATCTGACTTCCTGTCTCTCACCTCTAGATTTAAGGGGCCTGTGAATTAGGTCAAGCACCCTGGATGATCTCCCTATTTTAGTCATCTGATTTGGCTCTTAATTACATCTGAAAATCCTTTCCCAGCGGTACCTAGATTACTGTTTGATATAACAGAGATGGGAGAAGTTGTATATAGTATACATCAGGGGCCAGGAATCTTGTGGACCATCTAGAGTTCTGCCCACCACCTCAGCTTCCTAATCCACGAATCAGAGATGTATACTAATACCCATGTCACAGATGTTTATGAGAATGAAATTCATATAAATCACTTGCCACAGTGCCTGACATAATACACACATGGCAGTAAATTGCAGCTCTTGGTCCCTGGAAGGGCACGTAAGTCTTGGACACGGGGTAATTTACCAGACTAAGGGAGTTCAAAGCTTAACCCTGAGAAGAATTGATCAATCACCCAGCAAGAACATTTTACTGAACACCAAGATACTTTGCTAGGGATTGGGTGACAGGTGCCAGAGCCGTGATTGAAGGAAAGGCACAGCTGCTTCCTGGGGGAAGATGAGAGGGGACGCAGAGCAGGCCTGATCCCCTAGAGAGTCTGCTCTCTGACCTCTCTCCCCTGCAGTAGCTGTGATGTTTGAGCAGCAGCCTGTGAGAATGAGAGCCATGTAACAACCTGGGGGTGGGCTCACCAGGCTGTGTCCACAGCCAGTGCAAAGGCCCTGAGCTGGAAGTTCATTAGAAAGGCTTAGAAACACCAAGGAGGCCAGTGGGGACTACCACAAAAAGCAAGGAGGAGAGGGGAGGAAATTGAGTCACGTGTGTGAGACAGTAGGAAATTTTTGAACTTAGAACACCTGATGACATTAAGGGATAATTATTATTATAACTTTCTGGATATGATAAGGATTCTGTCTTACATAAGGAGAGATCTTTTTAGAGATACACATCAAAACCTTTTTATGGATGAAATGATGTAAAACCTGGGATTTGCTTCAAAATTATATAGTTGGGGACAACAGTTGGAGGTTCCGATGAAATGAGACTGTCCGTGAGCTGATAAATATTAAAACTGGGTGGTGGTACATGGAGAGATCTTGTTCAGTTGGGTCTGCTTTTGGATGGGTTTGAAACTTTCCATTTTAAAAGAAGACTTAGGAGAGTCAAAAGAAATGGCAAGAGTCAGGTCATAAAGGGCCGTGGAGCCAGTTAAGTGACCTCTTTTTTTCTAAGAACAATAAGAAAACCACCGATGGTTTTGAGCGGAGGAGTCACCCGATCCGCCATGTTTTCCATAGCTCGCATCACTGCTGTGTCCGGGCGGACTGTAGAGCACTTTATTCGTGTCCTAGGGCTGCTGTAACAAGTGACTAAAAATTTCGTAGCTTAACTCAACATAACTGTGTTATGCCACAGTCTGGGGACCAGAAGTCCAGTGACAGTTTCACTGGGCTGCCATTGAGGTGTCAACAGGGCTGCATTCCTTTCAGAGCATTGAGAGAGATTCCATTTCCTTGTCATTTTCCAGCTTCTAAAGGTCCCCCCATTCCTCTGCTCGGGCCCCTCCTCCGCCTTCAGTTCAGCGGTGGCATCACTCTGACCCCCACTTCCGTTGTCACATCTCCTCTCTGACGCTGACCCTCCTGCCTTCCTCTTACCTAACACTTGGGCCCACCTAGATAATGCAGGATAATCTCCACATCTCAAAATTCTTCATTTCACCACAGTAGCTAAATTCTTCTTGTAGCATCAGGTAGCACGTCACAGGTTCTGCGATTAGGATGCAGACATCTTTAAGGGGCCATTTTTATCAATCCCTCCACACCCTACCCCTCCCCACTAGCTGTCATCATACTCTCCATCTATGAGTCTGTCTCTATTTTGATGTTAGTTCAGTTTGTTCATTAGATACCACAGATGAGTGAAATCATATGGTATTTTTCTCTCACTGGCTTATTTCACTTCGCATAATGTTCTCCAGGTCGATCCATACTGACACAAAGGGTAAACTTTCCTTTTTTGCAGCTGAGGAGTATTCCATTGTGTAAATGTCCCATAGTTGTGTTATCCACTCATCTACTCATAATTTCAACCTCACTACACCTTTGCCTCGCCATTCTGGGAAAGGAACTTAGCTGGCCGACCAGTTTCCCCTCTAAACAAAATTTAAGACTCTGTATTAGCCAAGTGCTTTGGAATCCTTGCACAAAAGAAATAAATCTAAATATGAAGACTTTGTAGGTTGGTATGTGGCCCCCTGTGGTGTAGCTATGTTGATGCTCCGTAATAATCGTTTTCTATGCTTTCTTAATCACGGTTGACGCTTCCTGGGCACTTGCTGTGTATCGGACACTGGGCTTGGTATATACGTGTTATCTCCATCTTCCCAGCCACCTGAAGAAATAGAAGCTAATAGTCAACCTGTTTTACAGATAAGGAACATAAGATGGGGGGAGGTTAAGCAACTACCCAAATTCCCGTAGTGTAGACAGGTGACACATTTCAGGGCTGTCTGGATTCTAAACCTTTGCTCTAAAATTCTGTACCCTATTGCCTCCCTTCTAGGCAGCCTAGGGTGCTTTGACTCAAGGAAAGGAAGTCAACTGTAGCATTGGAGACTGAACTGTTTTCTTGATGGCTTTAGGCTTTGAGTTTTGATGTGCGATATGCAATACTTCTGGCCTCGGGAAGGGAGGAGGAAGAGGGCGCTTTTTTATTTCAGGCCAGCAGTCAGCCATTCCTTCTCTGTTTACTCTGCCTTCTCCCCCGGCTGCTCTGTCGCCTTGTAAAAGTCATCACAGGTGAATCATACATAAGTAGATCAGGGGACAGAATAGGAGCTGTTTGGCCATTTCCACCCTCTCAATATGAATCACTGTCACGTCCTTTCCTTACATAACTTGAGCTGTTCCCGTGGACGAATCCAGGATCACAGCTCGCCTTGAGGTTCACTAAACGAGGATGAAGGGAGCTTCACAGAAGCAACATAGGGAGCTGGTCCGACCAGAACCAAGTTTCAGTTTCTACTCTGGGCGGTGGTCATTGGTGTAGGACAGGGTTCTCAAACTCAGAGCGACAGGGGCCAGGCAGGAGTGGTGAATTAGCAAAGTGGGCCACGTGTGAGATGACGCTCTGAGTGAAGAGGACATGGACGGATATTCCAGCCCCCCCAAGACCCCACCCCACAAAGACAGCGTGACTCAGTCCCAGGTAGAACGGGGCCCTATTGCCAGATTTAGGCTTTGCCAAGAAAAAGCAGAAAACTGAATTTTTACGTGAAATCTCCTGATCTTTAACTCTTGGTAATTATTTGTTTTAACTGCATGGCCCAAACCTAACCCATCTAGAGGCCGAATCCAGTTTACTAACTTCATCTTGGGGATTTGATCTGGCTCTCTGGGCCCCAAGTGGCCATTGAGCACTTGAAATAGGGCCTGTCCAAAATGCACTGTGCCATGAGTGTAAAACACACATTGGACTTCGAAGGCTTAGTCCAAAAAAAGAACCAGAATGTAAAATATCTCATTAATTTTTATATTGATTACACGATGATATGATAATATTTAGGATATATTAGGTTAAATAAAGTATAGTATTAAAATTAATCTCACCCGTTTCTTTTCTCATTTTTTAATGTGGCTATTGGAAATTTAGTTACATATACAGTTCGCATTCTGCATCTATTGGAAAGCTTTGTTTAAGGGCTTTAGATGGCTCTCCCCGCAGGCCAACGTGCTAATAATCACCACTATGGGGCACTTACCGTGCACCCCTGTATGAAGCCCTTGTAAGGTTTCTTTTATATACTCCTCCAAATAAACCTTGAGTTTACTCATATCATCACAACTTTATAGAAGAGAAAATTAAGGCGAGTTAGAAGGTTAGGTAACTTGCCGAGAGTCACAAAGCTAGGGCATGACAGAGTAAATCCTGGATTTGCTTATAGGTCTTGCAGACAGTTAAAACTGAGCAATTAAGCACCGTGTCAACCAAAACATAAAATTATACCATGTACTTGAGCTTAAAATAGCATGTAGGTTCACCAGAGAAATGGTTCATCTTCATGTAAATTCAGAAGACAGAAAATATGTCCATACAGGTGTACTTTGCTTTGTGCAGAAGGCACATTGAATGTAGACCAAATAGGGACTTGAAACCCATTTGAAATGCACAAGAAGAGTTCCAAATGAGAAGAAACTATCCTGGGTCTTTTCATACTCACTTAAAAGTATCTGCATCTTTATCCTTTTGTAAATCTGCGGTCACACTGTCAGTGTGATAGGGGTAGACCTTGACCTACTGGATTTTCCTCAGCAGGAGACCCAAGTGTGTTCCTCTGGACCCACTCCTTGTCTATCTTTTATACAGTAGGTTCACGGGCAGGAGGGCAGGGGTGCGGAGCTTTGAATGGATACCCGTCCTGCTCTGTTCCAATGCCTTCATCTGCTTCCAAAAACAGTAAGTCCCAGTGGTAGCAGGCAGGGTGGATCCGTGTGAGCTTTGGCCTCAGAGTCCTGGGCACAAATCCTGATGGCATAATTTATGCGCTGTGACCCTGGTCAAGGTATTTAAATTCATAGAGGCTTAGTGTCCTCATGTGAAAAATGAAGGCAATAACAGTCACCACGTATGATTGTCGTGAGGATTAAAAGGGATGAGGTCTAAAAGCATTTAGCGCCAACGCCAGCACTGGGCAGGGCCTCGAATACGTCGGTGTTGTTATTAAATCATCACCACCACCATCGTCCTGATCATCCTCATCCTGCTTTTTGCCTCAGCTCTCGCCTCTGCTTCCCTGACCCTAAAACTCAGGGCGAAAAACTTTATCAAAAAGTTAAGACAAGTGAAGAGGGGAACATATTTCATCTCCGAACCGCCAAGGTCACGGGTACTCGGGTGAAACACTTATCTCTTCAAGGCTTTGCAGCTGGGCCTTTTGTCTTCCGGCCTTTTCGAACGGTTGTGTGAATGCGCAAACATTTGAAGAGTATCAAGCACTTGGTGGGTAGTGGCCGTTGCGAGAAGCCCGGTCCATTTTTCTACCTTTCGCCCTGTCGGTGAACGAGACCTTGGGATTTTTATAATCCAAATTGATACTCTCTAGGAAATCTCTTCCATTCCGGCTCCCTGCACTGGAAAGATTCATTTCCTTGCGGGCACTCCCCGAGCACTGGCTGGGTAACGGCGGCCATGGGGGAATCCGTAACCCTGCCCTGACAACGTTCGGGTCCTGCTAATTTGAATCTCTCCCATTTTGCTCCCATCCGCCTGCTGCGGTTTGATGGATCTGCACTTGTTTGTGGGCTCACTGATCACTTTCTTATTACTCTTCCGCCCCCATCCATTTCAGTTTGCGGAGCCTTTCGGGTGATTTCTTTCGCCACCCCTTAGCCACCTGCTCCAGCCTGACAAATTATCAACTCAAACTGTTGCTCCTGACCTGGCATGGTCTCTTCCCAGGGATACAGATGATGCTGTTCACAAGGATAATGATGCCCTAATAAACATACAGTTGTTCCTCTTTCCGCCTGCCCTGTTTGAAATGCAAGCGTGGCACGACCGCTCGCTGCCGCCCTGGCTGAGTGAGTGAGAAGGAAGGTAGAGAAATTAGGAGGCAGCTGGATGGGTTGAGAAACCCACGCATGTCAACAGTGAGGTCGGAGAACGCCCCGAGTCCAGTCCTTGGGGGGTCCAGCCCCGTTGTTGCTGTGGTTTGGTGGCAAGGAGCTGTGGGACAGGAGGGGGCATGCCCTCAGCTGCCGTTGCCCTGGTCACAGCTCCACTCGTGGTGCCACTTGTGACTCCCCCGCAGCTTTGCCCAAAGCCACATGTTTGGGTAGGAGCGCCCTAAACCCCACTTTTACAACTGAAACTCTGAAAATCTTGTCAGATCTCAGATTCGGGGCCGTAGTGCTTCTAATTGATGATGTTACTCTTTGCTGGAGGACCAAATTTTTTTTTAAAAAAAGTCAATGGAACACAGGTACGAATAGTCCTGACCTTTGAAAGATAGATAACCCTTTGGTGAGAGAGGTCTACCACCTGTTTCCCCATTAGCTGTCAGTGAGCGCATCAGCCCCAAGACCAATTCCTTTGGAAAATGTAAATACTTATAGTTTTTTAAAAATGCAACGTGTAACCAAGATGAAGACCAGCCTAATGTTTAAGGTGGAGGCCACCCTAACACCTGTTCTACTCACGTGCTCACCAGTGCTGCTAGTGAGGAAAGACTTCCCTAGCCCAGCGGCCACCTTTGCTCTGGATTTGCTCTCCCTTTGGTAGATACAGGGATGGAGGAGATGAGAATTCACATCACCTGGCAGCTTCTCTGGGTCAGGCATTTGCCCACGTCCTCACTTAATCCTCTGCTCAGTCTTTGAGGTAGAAATTAATGGTGCTATGTGAATGAGGAAGCTGAGATTTGGTAAAATCGCGAATTCCCCAAGTGTTGGGACTTGGATCAATCTCTTCGAGTATACGTTGTCCTGCCACATGTCGCTTGATAATCACACCCGACATGTATTGCACATTTCCCAGGTGCCAGGAAGTCTGTGTGCTGAGTGAGACATGCAATACCAGCCCTAGACGGTTACTGTGTATCCCAGCAGCCCTGCAGGGTTGTCATCCCTGGTGTATAGACAAGGGGATGAGCTCAGAGCAGTCAGCCAGCCTCCCAACAGTCACACAGTCAAAAGGTGGGAAATTCTAGAGCCTCCTCCCCACACCCTTAACCACTGTCTGTGCCAACTCAGTTGTTTGGTTATTGTCCTTACCAAGCACAGTAGGTGACACTGAAGGGCTCTGTGACATCTTAGGGACTGCTTGTCTGCTTTGTCGCTGGCCCAAGAGGGCCTCCAGATTCGCAGTGATACCCTGCCTTTCCTGTCCCGGAGGGCGTTCCCCCACGAGGACACGCCCGCCACTGCTCCACCTACCGCTTTTGCCTTGGCTGGAAACCAGCTTCTCCAAGCTGTGAAAAAGGCATTTAAAAGCAACAGCGACACCATGACAACAGTACTTACACACATTTAAAATGGCCCGCATCATCAGAGCTTTATCGGGGCTATGAAATCTTGGAAACCATTTTAACGCCCATCATTGGAGAACTAGTTAAATAAACTGAGATATGTCACTATTACCTAGCCACCAATAAACACTGACAAGTCGCACTAGACTGTCAGGGTTCAAGAGCTCCAAACAGTCCAGAAACAAAGCCGAGTGGCATCACAGGCTCAGCTTTGCTGGGTGAAGCTCGCTTGAAGCTGAACCAGAACGGGCTTCCTAGTATTTTCCTCTGTTCACCTGGGTTATACTTGGGGTAGGGGCGGGGGTGGGAACCAACATGCAAAAAGAATGTGAGATGAGACTGTGGAGCCACGGTCTTGCCCATGTGCACCTGTTGAACAGAAAGCTCTCCGCGGGGAAGGGCAGAGAGCAGGGCTCAGCCTTCTCCTTCTTCCCAGAGAATGCAAGGGGCCGCCCCCTGCAGGAAGCAAGCTGATCCCTTCCCCGAACGTGCCCTGACTTGGAAACAGCACCATGACGTTGAGTTAAGTGAAACAGGAGCAAGTTAATAAGACAGAGCCATGGCCGCAATGAAACTGTGTGTGTCCGTACCAAAACTATTCACAGCGGTTACTTGGGCCAGCAGGGTGGCAAGACGGTGTGTGAAATGGAGCGTCTACCTTCAATATTTCTGCAACGTTTGGATTTTTTATACGGAACATTTCTTTGGTAATTAAAGAAAAGAGAGAGAGAAAGAGAGAAAGGGAGGAGAAAACCGATGGGTAATTACAATCCCTGAGAATTTGGGGGAAGTTGTAAACACAGCCGCAGTGGCGGTGGTATGAGCAGCTGGTATTTATAAGTGATTTCCTTGTGTACCAGACTCTTCTCAGTCCATTACTTGAACTGAATCATTTAATCCCCACCGTAAGCTCGGAGGGAGGGGTTTTCCTCGTGCCCAATTTCCATAGGAAGAGGCAGGCCCTGAGACTTTAACTAGCCTGCGGTCACTAAACGGTTATCCAAGATCTCCATTTAAAATTAAACCTCTGAGGAAAGATAAAAGCTCTTTTTTGTATGAAATGAAACAAAGCAAAACAGGAACCCCACAGACACCCCCACCCATGGCCCCTGGCTCTTTCAGGCCTGGTGGGTCTGAGGCCTGTAAAAATGTTTTAATTTCTTTTAAAATCAGAGATGGGGAAATACAACTTGAAGGTCAAAGAAAATGTTTTCTCTCTCACGTCAGAAAAAAAAATTAAAATTCTAAGTCCCTTAAAAATCTGTTCAATTTCACTTTAAGTAGAAACCTTTAAATGTTGAGACATCTAAAGTAATATTGAGAATAATTGTTAATATTGATACCCTCAGGGTTGGAAGGCCCCCTAAGGCAAAAGTGGGGAGGGCCCCCAAGGGTCTTACAGCCATCCTGTCCCCACCTGCGCTGCCCATCTAGGTTCGGTCCCACCCCAGTCACCTAAGCAAGCGAGGATGAAGTCGTTCCTAACGCTCAAGGTGGCCAGGGAGCGCCGATTTGCAGGACACCCACACCTCGCTGCCCTGTCGAGCTGAGTTGTCATTGTCCTGGAATCCCCGCATGAAGTCCCTGACTGAGTAGACACAGGGAACACAGAAACGAAGCAGGAATGACTCTGCGGTCATTTGACAGGTTACATAAGCTAAGCTCCTGGCAGACACTTGAGCTGCTGCTTTAGGGGGGGAAAATGTTCGGAGAGACCTAATTCTTGTCCCCTAGTTTCTTTAATGATGATACAAGTTCAGGGCTATTTCCTGTTGATGCAAAGCTGTGGCAAAGGATACTAACAAGTCCTCACTGGAAAATTCTTTCTCGTAGAATTCTTCACCCGAACACAGGGTTATTTTCAGATGAAAGTATGGTAGGCATTAGACTTTGAATTTTTAATTCACCAAGTGGAACTCTGACTTAGTAGGATACATTTTAGGGGACATAATGTATGTAATAATCAGGACCGTTTCCATTTGGAAAGACAGAGGACCAAACTCAGCTCGACATCAGCAATGACTTTCTTGGGTCTTCTAACCCGACAACCTGCAGGCAGAACTGGATTTGGGAGTCGAACTGCTTTCCTTGGTGCCTGGCTTCATTCTCAGAAAGTTCTCTCTACCCGGAGGTGGTCACGCCAACTCAGAGCCCGCAGGAAAGGAAGGACCGCTTGCTCTCCCCTAAAGATTCCAGTGAAATTCTGCAACTGTTATTTTTCCACACTGGGTCGGAAGCCCGTCTCTGGACCCCTCGCTGGAGCTGGGAGGATGGAGCGAGTGCTCTGACGAGCTGAGCTGGGGTCACACGGCCACCGGGCTGGCTGGGGGGGGGGGGGGGGGTCAGCGTCCCCTGAATCACATGGACTGAGATCTCGGGGTGGGGTGAGTTCTCCAAAGGAAAATCCAAACCAAGGCATCAATCCAAAAAAGAGCAGTGGACACTGGAAAACTTTTTTAAAAGATGCCTAGCGCAAGAAGTCATTGATGGTTTGGAGGATAAAACTTCAGTTTCCATGCAGGTATAGGACTTTGCAATGTACTTCAAACAGCCAAAAAAAAAAGGGGGGGGAAACAAAACTTACAAAAACATTTTTAAATGGCTAGAAGTTTAGCCATCGGTGAATCCAGGTTGAAAGTTTGTTAGCATTTCCTTGTTGCATGCCTTTAAAATTCAGGCAAAAGTATACCTTTGGCTCTCTCTAAAGAAACATGACAATTGGGAATCTGGATTAGTCCTTGAAGAAAGCTGGCCTCCAAGTTCCTTCTGTTGATGCACCTGGACAGCCAGTGACATGTCGGGCAAATACAGCCACCCAGCACCCAGTGCCTGAACTGAGCTGACTGCGTGGCTGGTCAAACCCACAGCACGAGTGTTTAAGTTTCAATTAATCTGTCAATCAGAAAACCTGAGCCCTCCACCATGAGTGAAACATGGAGCTAGGCATCACCCCCACACATTCAATGGAGAAATACTTCCTATAGAAATACGCCTTCATTTTTTTAATAACACTATTATTTGGGATACCATTAAGAATTTAATCAACGAAGGAATTGGACTGTTTGCAATTTCATGCCCATGAACACTGATAAACCAGCCTCGATGGTTGCGCTTCACATTCGAGATTTAAATAGTCCCTGAAAAAAAGAAAGAGTCCCAACAAAACCACTCTGTTTTTTTGGCTTCTAAAAGGCAACACCATCCTCCGAAGAGAACAGCCTGGCTATACAATAGCCTCGGACTCCCTTGTCTGGAAGGATGGCCGCACATGCCTGTCCAAGGTGGGACAGTGTGCTCAGCTGGACAGTGTGCTCAGCTGGACAGCGTGCTCAGCTGGACAGCATGCTAGGTGCTGGGGGTGTTCCATGCACAGGCGAGCCACGGGGCTTGGCCTTACGTTGTTTCAGATCTGACGTGAAGACCCAAAACTCACGCAGTACAGTACCAAGTAGCCCCAATCAATTGAAATTATTCAAATTCACATAACTGAGTATTTATGTAAATACAGTGGTCCCCCTTATGTGCAGTTTCTCTGTCTATGGTTTCAGTGACCCTAGGTCAACCGAGGTCCAGTCATCACAAATGGAAAATTCCATAATTAAACAACTCATAAGTTTTAAGTCGTGTGCCGTTCCGAGTGGCGTGAGGAAAATCTTGTGCCTTCCAGCTCCGTTGTGCCCGTGACCTGCCCTGCCCCGCCCCTTTGCCCAGCATGTCCACACTGCACCTACCCCCTCCCATTAGGTGGGCACTGGGTAGGGTGCATCAGTGAAGGCTTTGACTGGTGACTGCTATGGGACCGCACTGCTGTGTCCGAGTCGCCCTGATCCCGCGTGCAAAAGGCCCCAAAGCACGAGAGCGGTGAGTGGCACTGGCGGTTCGGGTGCGCTCAGGGGAAGCCGTCCCGTGCTTCCTTCAGGGGAAAAGGTGCAGGTTTTCAGCTTACTAGTCGAGACCACAATCACATAGCTTTTATTAGAGTATATTGTTATAATTTTCTATTTTATGATTAGTTATTGTTGCTAGTCTCTCAATGCGCTTTACTTATAAATTAAACTTATCATAGGTGGGTACATATAGGAAAAAACATAGCAGTGGTTCTAGGCGTCCACTGGGGGTCTTGGAACATATCCCCTGCAGATGAGGGGAGATGCTATGTCAGTACTTACGACTATGCAACAGGTTTGGTTCAAAGACCTAAGGAAACAACACTGAATAAAACTCATACAGGATCCCTACTCTCACGGAGTTTACATTCTAGTGGGCAGCGAAGAACAATTAAATAAATTATAAGCCATGTCCAATTATTAAATGCTGTTGAGAAAAAATACAGAGAGCCTGGACGTAGTTGGGGGTGGAGGGGCGTGCACTGTAAGAACATTCAGGAAGCTCTCTTTACAAGCTAGCATTCGAGAGAGAAAGGAAGGAATCCTGGAGGATTCCTCAAGTCCTCTGCACACGCTGGTGCTTAGTAAACACTCAGTAAACTCTGTTGTTACCATCATTATCAAAATAAGGAGCCCTGGATGGAGGAGGACGTTGTAATTGCAATTAGCTTGATGAAAGAAAGCTTTGTGAAGGACATCTTATGAAAATCTGAATTCGGGGCCCTCCTGAACAGACAGATAAAAAAATCTCACAGCACCGAGCCTGCATTTCCACCTTGGAAAATGTTGCTCTCGATCATTCCGCCGCAGCCTGCCCGCTCTCTGCGCCCCTCCTCCCGCCCTGGCATTGTGGCACCACCTTCAAGCATTCCAGTATGTTGTGCTAGTTCATAGACCAAAAGAGCAGCATTTTCGATGGTTAAATGCCATATGACAAGAGCTCTCCTTTCGCCCCTCCTCTGGTTGAACCATTCCAGGTGTCCTGTTGCCGCTTTAATTCTCATTTCCTAGTACACAGAGAGGTTGAACAGCTTTTATTCGTCATTTGCCTTTTCTCCCTGAGCGACTTTGGTCTCAGCCTATGACCAGATTTCTATAACAAAGCCATCCTAGGTATTTTTCTCTTCAAGAGGGGAGAAGTGGGGAAGAGAATTTATTTAAAAAACAGGAAAGTGATGTCATAGAGGTGGGAACCAAGGGGCCACACAGGGCCTAGCCCTAAGGCACAGTCTCCCCCTGGGGCTGGGCCCCTCCGACCCCTCCTGCTTCCTCCCCAGGACCAGATGCCGGCCCCTGAGGTCTGACTGCTTGTCTTCCAAGACTCTCCAGTCGCCTCCCCAGGACTCCAGCCAGAAGGGCAGCAGACCGATAACTCTGCTGTCTTGGTCTTCCCGTCCCTGGAGCAGCATCTGAGAACGGGCTAGAAGACAGTGGGGACCCCAGATCACTAGTGTCCCAGGGTGATACAAAATCAGCATCAAAGTAATGCCGCTGCCATTGGTCCTGGCGTGGCAGTCACGGGCCTGCCGACCTTCCCCCAGCCCGATTCCTCACCCTTTTACCAGCCTGGCCGTTGGCTGGCCCCTGAGCTTTCCGGTTCCCAATGGGCAAACAACACAGGCAGTCAAGGGAGGCTGCAGCCAGGAGTGTAACTGGGGTGGGCGCGGCAGGGGGTCCCCAGCCAGGCGGCGAGGGCTCCGAAGGAAAGGTGGGCCGGGGCCAGATGACAGAGGGCCATGCCCGCCTAGCAAGAAAATGTCATTTCCTGCCTGGCACTATCCGGACAATCCATGGTTCTCAAACATACGCGAGACCCAGCCAGCCCTTACTGGCCGCCAGCAGTGTTCTGGGGTCAAGATCAGCCCCGAAAAGGCTGTTTAAGAGGCTCACCTGCGCCGACTCCCCCTCCCTGGGGTTCCCACCTCTGAAAGGTGTGTGGCATCCCATGTGTCACTCCCGGATTCGTCACCCGCGGGAGACAGCTCCGGCGTGCTGGGCTGCTTTAATCTTTCCCTATAAATCAATCCTCTCTCCCCTTAATCATTTGGCTTGCTCCTCTCTGAACTTGCTCCAATTTGTCTACATCTTGCTGGGACCGAGGTGTCTGAAAGTGAACAGGCTGTTCAAACGCACGGAGCTCGCCCCGCCGACTCTGCACCGCCCAGGGAATTCGCTCAGGGCTCTGGGGGGTGAGCGGAGCTCAAAGTGGCCCATCTCCTGTTTCCAGCAGCGGGAAGGAGGGGGCATTTCTTTCTGTTCCACAGCAGATTGGTTGTTATTTTTAGTGTCTGATTGTCAGGACGTGGCATTAGAAAGTTTGTGGTCACATTACATATTCCAGAAAGTCACATTGCTGGTGACGTGCGGCCGTATCGATAGATGAGTAATTGCTCGCTGTCATGTCCGCTCGGTGGAGCTGTGTCCTCCCCAGCTGTGGAAGGCTGGACACCGGAGCTCCTACCTGTCCAGCTGCCTTACCTGTCTGCTCTTTCCTCAATCGGTCCACCTGCAGCCTTTTGTACCGGCGCCCTCTGCTGGCCGGATGCCCACAGACCGGAAGCTCGGGGAGCAGAAGGGGCCTCACCTCACCTGGCAGCCTTGGCATTCTGGGTCCCATTTTAAAGACCAGATAACCGAGCCCCAGAGCAGTGAGTGTGTGACTCATAGTAAGAGGTCGTGGATGGAAAAGAATACCAGTAATCAGAATGACGACCCACATGGATATTGGCTAGAACTTCAGATTTCCCAAGGCCGGCGACCGCAAACTGGAACGGCAGGCAGGTGATGGCAGGGGTCGTGTGGGGACCGCAGCTGACCCCTCCTGCTTCGTGTAAAGGGATCAGCAGTGGAACGGCTCTGCTGGGCAGCCGTACAAGGACAGCAACGTCAGAACCTCTCCATCTGCAGGGGACAGACCCCGTCTACACTTAGATGTGAAATAGTTCTAGTTTTAAAACAATGTGTGGGCCAAACCAAAGTGTGTGAGGGCTGTCTTTGTGGGACCCCCAGCCCCAGCATGTAATCCTCATTTCCATGGAGCCGTCCTGTGTGTTATCTCACTGAAGGGTCACAGACTCCTGAGGTGTTGCTACTGGCTGTACCCCCATTTTTGTAGACAAAAACAAAACAAAAAAATCAGAGGTTGAGAGGCGTTATGTAAATCTAATTAATGTTGGACGGAAACTCAGACGCATGCGCCACATCCAGGTTCTTGCCGCCGAATGCCTCAGCCGTGTCTTGTTCTTCAGGGTAAACCTCTCCCTTTCAAGGAGAAGAGAGCAGAGGCTCAGACCAGGGATGTGCTCGGGGCAGGTGCACTCGTTCGGCTGTCTCCAGTCTGGTTCTTTCAAGGCTCGGTGTTATCTTTTATTCGGCACTGAGTTTGTTCTCTAAAGACTATGTCTCTAGGCTGAGGGCTTCTGACCTGTGTTCAGAATGTTTGCTTTGAGTAGCTTTCAAGTAACAGCTTTGTGTGTGCTCAACCACCCCCGTGGTCTCAGATGGCACCTGTTATGAGTCAAATAGAGAGATGGGAAACATCGAGGTGCACGAGACAAGATCAAACTTTAGAACCCTTGGCCAAGGGGCAACTGCATTGGATCCGCAGACTCATTTTGTTTGGCTCACTCAAAACACTAAACGTTCATAGTGATAGTAATAATAATAATAATAAACACTTGCTAATGTTTAACAATTTGGAGATTTACCCTAAAAATCCAGATTCCTGAGTTCTTTTGAAAAAAAAGAAAAACAACAACACCAAAATTCTGTCACTTGGGCTGCTTATTCATGCATGGCGAGATTAGCTGGAGCTGGGTAGCTTGTGGGGGCCCCCTTTCCCTGGGGCAGGCCCTCAGCAGTTCTTCCCAGTCCCCACCTATTTCTGTTCTCCCCCTGAGGCCGACTATCAGTAGCTATTTATCATTGTGTTTGTGTCATTCTTCTCATAAAGAAAACGAGGCATCTTCTGTAGCAGTATCTCTTAAACGTGAGAAAACAGAGTTTGCAAGGAAAACGAGAGAGTGTCTCTGTTTGTGGAGGTGAGGAATATTCTGTGAAATGAGGTAGTGTTACTTTCCCGGTCCCTGCGCAGCATGTGGGCTTGCCGCTCCATTTTAGAGATCACCTAACAGAGGTTAGCCTAGTAATGAGGACTACCTAACACAGACCTCAGCAGTCTGGTACAATGAATCAATCTGCTGACTGAAAACACACCTGGCCACAGCGAGAGCTGCAGGCTGCTGAGCCTCCCGCTCCGTGGCAGCTGGTGTGTTCATCAGGGACCCAGTGTTGGGAAGGAGAAGCTCTGTGTCCCTCCCTCTGAGTATTTCCACAGAACACCAGTGGCTCATGTCTGCCCTGGCCCAAGATGTCCAGGTCAACACAAAGTCTATTTGAAATGCTATGACACCCCCCCCAAAAAAAAGCTAGTGTGCCATCCATCCATTTCTATCCCCCCAGCTCTGGCTTTTAAACATGAGGACAATCTTGGGCAGGTCACCCCGCAACAAGAAATAAAACCTGTGAAGCTTCACATCCCCAAACAGAAAGCAAGTGTTGCTGCTGCTTTTTTCTTTCCTGTGGTGATGAAGCGCTGAAAATGCAATGTTCACCCCCATTTCTGCTTCATTTTGTATTAGATTTGTAACTGAACCACAGTCAGCAATATAATGCCCCACCATATTGATCAGATCATCATTGTTACTCATTCTTGAATTGACAAAGTTTGGGAGATGTTATGGGTTGGCAAACTGTGATTGTTGCCTTTACTCAGAGGGACCAGAACCCTGTAAACTGATTTCTAAAGGAGACCTTATAAATTATCTGGCATTTGGTTTACGAATTCAAAGGCTTATCAGGACAGGTAACTGATGTGGATGAAGCAAGTCTAGTAAAGAACTCATAATGATCAAAGAAAGTACTTAGACTCAGCCTCAGCCAATTATATGCATGGAAGAATATATGTCCAGTCATGCTAGATCTTCATATTGTTCCCCCAAAGAAGCCAAATTCTGGCCTTTTGTGGGAGATCTTTTGATTTACCAAGGTCAAAACTAATTCACAATTTGTTTTTAAAATACTCTAAACCAATTAAATATGTATACAGATCAGATTTGCCTGAAATTACCAGGTAAACACTTCTGATCTGATTTTATCTCCCTGACATTTTTGAAAAAAGAAACTGAGGATCTGTTAAATGATGTTACAAAAGATAGTTAGGAAAAGACAGCTTCCATTCATACCCACACCAATTAGAAAGCCAAGTTACAGCCTGACTGTGAGATAAGACAAGAAAACTGTTTCCTTCTAATGAAGAACAGTGAATTTTCTCAGCTTTTGTCTCATTGTGACAATTCATTCTCAGCAGAAACCCTTACTTATTCTGACAGTCAGAATAACCCACCTTAGGCTAGTTTTCTATGAAGGAACAGAATCTAAACTCTTTCCAAACTCTTTCCATTTTCTTGGAGGAAAGTCTTTTGCAACAATGATATCAAGAGCAAATAACTAATAGGGGTCAGTAAACATTTTTCGAATGAAGATAGTAGGGAATGAGTTAAGTACATACCATCTACACTTGTATATATGCACCCACATATGCTTGAAGATGTTGGTTTTAGAATTTGAGCACTTCCTTGGGAGGAATTAGTTCCACGTATATTAAAAGTTCTCTGTTGACAAAAACAAAACAAAACAACAACAAAAAAGTACTTCTCTATATGGTTACTGTTTAAGGGGTTGGCAAACTATAGTTCATGGGCCAGCCTGTTTTCATAAATAAAATTTTATTGAAATACAGACATACCCATTCATTAATGTATCATCTATAGCTGAGCAGTTGCAATAAAAACAGTATGGCCCACAAAGTCTAAAATATTTACTAACTGGTCCTTTACAGAAAACATTTGCTGACCGCTAGTAGATATCATGGGGCCAATTACGCACCCCCTGCCACATTGTATGGCACAACTAATGTTTGTGTACGAAGGACGAGGGAAATGATACTGGGTGCCAGGAATCAAAAACACAAATGACTATGGAGGAAAAAATCAATACTGGCCAGGGGAAAACTATTGTAAATTGAAATGCTTTTACTGCATCTCACAGTGACAGCATCTACTCAGGCCTAGGGACCGTCAGCCAGTGGGAATGGAGGTCCAGGATTGGAAAATCTTCTGACTTTTTAGGAACATCTATATATCTGGATTTTCATGTGAAATCTCGATTTTTTAAATGTTAGCAACTACATTTAAAAGTAAATAAATATTCCGAGGTAAGTACAGAGGGCCACCTACTAGTAATAATCTATGTGGTCAGCAGGAGAGATGATCTGATCTTTCTCATTTCTAACAGCGCTACAGAAAAATGGATTGATGGGGAACTGAGACTTTGTGACAGACTAGTAATAAGAGGGAATCTGGTGGCCAAGGGCTCATTACCAGGTTTTTTTTAAATGCCAGCACCTTCTGTGTTTGCCTTCAGACAACACCCAACACCTAAATCACCATAGTAAACACAGATAGAAAGAGACAGGAAGGTTAAAAGTATACTCATAATCTCCTGCTTTTTCTCCCCTCCTAAACGTGTTTGAGAGCAATATTGTTTCGTAAAAACAATATGACCCCATTTCTAAAGCAATATTCATGCTAAGCTAGTCAGCTGTTAAATATACCCAGCAGTTTGCATTATGATGAAGCTAAGCCAGAATTTCAATTATTTTCTGGACACATTTAAAATTATAATACTTTACTGGGTTAGTGTTATAGTTCATCCAAATTACTCACAAACTATCATATCAATCTCTTGCAACTGCTAACGCCTTGCAGATCTGTGAAGTTAGGCGAAATAAGAGACTGGCCAGGGTAACGACCTTCATGCCAATGTTGTGTTTCAAGGGGTGCATGTCTTGGAGAGTGTGGATGGCTAATGGCCAAAAGCTGGCTTTTGCCACCCATGCGTGATATTTGGGCTCAAAAAAATAAAAAGGTGATGCAGTCCATGCCATCCCACCTCCCCACAGTGTTACCTCTTCTTCCAACTGACTTTTTTATAAGTCAGTCCCCAAGTACCCCAAGTTGTCATTGCTGTTTTCACCCTCCCTTCTCTGTGACCTGATGCCGGCAACCTCTGAAAACAACATTCTTGCCTCTCCCCGGACACCCAGCTTTCCGGGATGCACCTTGTTCCAGCCCAGTGGTGCAGGCTAAATTCATCAAGAGCAGGTCCCGTTAATCAGCGAGAATTTATGAACATCACCACCAGCAGGTGCTAAAAGTGTGCATCTTCCTGCAGAAGGGATGCCACACTGAGCCCTCCACAATCAGTGGGACCTTCTCACGCCCTTCCCAAAGTCCACAAGCTACATGGGTTTGAGTTCATTTAAGACAGCAAGTCCAGAAGCTCTGTCACTTCACCCTGTGGTCCAAGGGACATGGTGTCACTTAGAAGCAGGAACTATGGGAGCAGCCTCTCTTGAGCTCGCTCTGAATGCTCACTGGTGGGCAGCGAGGGCTGCCCAATGTCAGGATCAGCAAAGGTGTCTGGAGAGCAACTACAAGACTTAGCCACACTCAAATGTGCAGAACAAGGAGAGAGCCCAACAAGCAAGCCCATGAGAACACTACTTTAAAAGACTTCCTCCTTTCTCAGGTCATCATTGCATTGACAAAGTGAAGTACAGGAAAGCAAGAAATGCATCTACTCCTCTTGAATGTTTTCCCCTTAATACAGAAGACTCGCACTTTCCAACAGTGAAGCCACTGGCCACCTGTGGCTATTTAAATGTAAATTTGAATCAATTAAAATGAAATAAAATGAAATTTGTCTTTCTTTGTTGGCACAAGGCACAGTTTTAAGAGCTCAGTAGCTCCACGAGGCTGGCTACGCGTTGGACAGTTCAGACATCGAACCTTTGCCAGTCATCACAGGGAGCTCTGCTGAGCAGCGGGGACCTGGAGGTTCCCATCCGCCCAGGGCACTGTGACTGTGTTCTCTCTCTGTCTATCGGCCCGTCAGGCCTGGTGCAGTTTCTGGCAGGGTTTCCCAGAGTCTGTGTGGGGGCCGCTGGTAGCACACAAGGTAATTTTAACACGTATAGCTTTTTTCTTTTAGTTCTAAACATTATATAGTTATTTTAGGGTGACTTTCAAAATATATGACAAAAATTATGCTGAGCAAAAAAAAGCCAGCCTCCAAAGCTTACCTATTCAAAAGCTTGCCTGCTCCATTTATGCAACATTCTTACATTGGCAAAATTACAGCGATGGGAAGCAGATTAGCAGTTGCATTGTGGGAGGAGGCAGAGAGGGAGTTGGCTGCGGCTGAAAAGGGTCCACGGCGGGGCCTGGGAGGAAGCCCTTCAGTGTTCTGACTGTAGGGGAGGTCCCGCGGACAGGCCGTAAGTGTACGCACACAGGTGTCGGCACGCGGGGGCGTCCAAATAGGTCGGTGGACTGTGCCAAGGCCAGGTTCCTGGCGGTGGTGCTGCCCTCAGTTGCGCGTGGTGTTACTGTCGCGGACACCGCGTTAGAAGTACAGGAGCGCTCTCTCTGTTATTTCTTACAACTACATGTGAATCTACAATTATCTCCAAAGACAAAGTTTACAAACATGTATTGACTACAGTGCATCGAATCCAATGTATTCGAATGTAATTTCCGAGAAGCTAAAGAAACAAATGCTATGGTGATTCATTATTCAAAGAAAAGAAAAATAATTAGCAAAGAACAGTAAAGGGGATGTGAATGTGAAAATAAATTGTGAGGGTGGCACCTGAGAGACTGACGTTTGGAAAACTCTGTCATTGCAATTAAGGCAACAGGCCCTTGGATGAGAGAAGGCCGGGATCAGATCGCGCTGGCGAGTGGCGTGACCTTGGCCAGGTCACCGAACATCTCCGCACCTCAGTTTTCTCGTCTACAAAACGGGGACAAAAACGGTGCTGTTCTCATGATGTTGTTCTGAAGCCACGATGTGAGACTCTGTGTAAAATACTAGCACAGGCCCCAGACCAGACTACAGTCCTCAGTGGCTGTTGTCGCTGGATACGTGCACCTTGTTCCAAAAGAACTGGAGATGATTCATTATTCATGTGATTGCTTAAGTCAGGGTTGGCAAACTTTCTCTGTAAAGGGCCAGAGGGTAAATATTTTTGGCTCTGCAAGCCATATGTTTTCTGTCGCAACTACTCAACTCTGCCATTGTAACACACAAGCCACCATAAGTAAATAAATACATGTGGCTGCATTCCAAGGTAATTTTATTCACAAAAACAGGTGGCCGGGCAGATCTGGCCTTCAGGCCACCGGTTGCCAGTCCCTGGCGAAGTCATCTTTTGTTGAACTTCGAGGGCAGTAAGGGGCTACTGAGGGCAGCCCACTCTTCTCCCCTCGCCCTTCCTCTTCTTGCTCACCTCCCGCCATGCTTAGGGGCCATTCCAATCCGAAGCCAACCAGAGGTCAAGTCAAAATACGCTTGCTAATTGCCCTGCCGCATGTACTTCTATCGATGGCAGCCCGTCACGGGTCCCCTGGGCCTTGTACATAGTAGGCTCTCAATAAATATTGAGTGATTGATTGATTGACCCATTAACGAAGGGAGCCGAGTCCTGACAAAGGTTAACGGGGATTGGAAGGCCACTGCTCCCCAGGTGACTTCACCCTAATGCGGAGGGACGCTAACAGTCACGCAGCCCTCACATTGACTTAACACGATAGAGACAGCAGAGGATTTTATTAGATATGATGTCATGTAATCATTCAAATCTTCCCAGTGCCACTACAGCAAGTATCTGTAGCTTTGTTCTACAGCTAAGAAAGCTGAAACTCAGAGAAACCATGTCGTTTTCCTAGAACTGGACGGTTTACTCCTTGGTAGAACTGAGACTTCCCCCAGTTGTCCCAACTCTCAGTTGTCAGTCCCTTTCCATGATGATTCAACAGCTGCTACAGAAAGGTCAGCGAATGGAAAGGGGCCTGGTTGCTACGCCAGTGATTAAAAGAAAAGGAAGAGGGAATAGGTTTAAATACACGGAACTTCATGTTGTTTGGAATGTAAGTGAAAAACTCCATTGCAGCAGTGGTTATGATAAAACCTTATTTGTGTCAAAGTAATGCTATAAAATTATAACATATAATAAAGGATACATTGACATAAAGAATAAATACACATACACGGTAAAGTATCTAGGCACACATACACACATTAAGTCTTGAAAAGGATGCAAACTGGGGGGTTGAGATAGACGGCCCACCAGCTAGATTTAACATCCTCACCTCCTTGGGTCGGCCTGCAAAGTGTTAATAGATTTGAATGGGTTGCCCTCAGACAAGGCAAGCACCCTTCAGTTTATTACAGGTCCCATTACCCCTAAATGGCTTTCCAGTTCTGTCCGTCTAAGAGCTGAACAACCCATGTGTTTTTCCTGAAACCAGGAACGACTCTCTCTCGGAGGTGCATTAGGGAGGGGCAGGTGCGGCCCACCTCTTCTCTGTCCCAGGCCGCGCCACCGAGCCTGGCCGGGGAAGGCCCCACCACCAGGCCACCCCCTCCCACCTCTTCTGTCAGCAGTAGACGACCTGGCTCCCCACTTCACTTGACACTTCCCAGATTGTCTCTGCAGCTCACTTTCCCTGACTCTGTCTCCTGACTTGCTGGCTCAGAAGAAAAAATAAATTTCTTCTAACCAGCTGACACCCCATCTGCTTTGGCAAGCTCACCTCTCAATCTCTCTCCCTCTCTCTCTCTCGTTCTCACTCTTGCTCCTACTCTCCCCTTATTTCCTTGACCTGTGGTAATTCTCTTTCTCTCTCTGCATGTAGGCTTACACGTCTCCTCCCTCTAAAAGCCAACCAGTTCAAACCAGCAAACAAACAATTGGCCCGGCCCAAGCCTTCCCCCTGGCCGCTACCTGCTCCAGCTACCTTTCCCGCACCTTTCTTCTTCACCTGTCCCGAAAGCGGGGAGTTTCCTCCTTTCGGCCTCCCCCCAAGTCATCTCTGACTTCCTTGCAGATGAGAACAACTGGCCTGCAGGCAGACACGCGCACACTCCCAGCCTAGCTATGGGCAAGCCTGGTGGCCCTGAGAGCTTTGAGGATGGGCCTGGGGTTGGGGCCTCGGATTTGCCAAAGCCACAGCCTAACAATGATCTTGAGCAATAGCCCCTTATCTGTCCAAAAGAGTACACTGAAGTGTTTTCCTGCCAGAGTTCTTGTAAAGGGAAACTGAGATATTGTGTGCAAGGCACCTCTCACAGGCTATAGTAAATAGCAGCTGTTGTTACCAAATATATATTATGTAATATGCAAATATAATATACACTATACATATAAAATCCCTCCTTTTAATTAGAATAGTCTGCGGTCATGAACCATGTCAAATCCTCACTGCCTTTTGCAAAGGACTTAGCCTTGTAAGCTTCATTTAGAAGCTCTTTAATACACGCGTGTGAAACCAGGGGACAGCCGAGAAGTTAGGGCATCATATTAATAAGGCTGCTGTTATTTTAATAAAGCTCAGGTTCTAACGGCTTGTATGGAGCAAGGTTTCTCATCCTCAGCAGTACTACGAGTTGGGGACAGATGATTCTTTACTGGGGGCTGTCCTGTGCGTGACAGGGTATTTAGCAGGACCCCTGACCTCCACCCACGAGAGCCTAGTAGCACCCCCACAACATTCCCACCCTGCCCAGGGGGACAAAATGCCTGTGGATAATATTGCCAAATGTCCCCGAGGAGGCAAAATTGCCCGGTTGTGAACCTTATGCCCGGAGGGATCTGAGAACTCCTCCTTGTATGAAATGTAAATAAATAGCAGGGTCATTGTTGAGGGAGTTGGAGCTCCAAGGGACAGCAAAGCCACATGAGGTTTTGTAGTCACAGAAATATCAGTTTCCAAAATGCAATTTGCTCTCATATGCAGAATTTTTTTTCCTCCAACAAAGGACTTTCAGGGAGAAAATGCTGATCTCACACTGGCTTATTGAATAGAATTTTGCAAGCTCCAGGTCTATCTCTGTAAATCTTCCAAAAGAGAAAGCCAGTCACTCAGCGTTCTGAGTCTCACCAGGTAATAATATATGTATGAGATCTGGGGTAACCCACGCGTTCCTAGGAAATACTTCAAAGTTATTTTTTAACATCAAAACAAACAAGGGTCAGCGGGTCTCCGCAGCAGCCTCTGTCTATTTATAATTATATTTTGTGTGAACATGTTTCGTGACTGTGGAGGAGACTTCATGGGCGCACAATGGCAAGCGTTCTTCAAAACTGTCTTTAATTATTCATTTGGCTGTGCGATATTTTATGTTTCTTTTCATAAATGTTAATCTTTATTATTGCCTCACGAAGGGGAGGAGGAGAGCACACACTCGCTGTAATACCTGTTATTAAATGACCTATCAGAGCGACATGGATAAATATTGGGAGCCATTTAATTGTTTTCTATCTGCAGTTTTATACAGTTTCTATCAAACTGAAGGGTAATTTTTTTTAGTAGCTGCTTATTTTAAATGTACAAAACCCTTGTGTGTAATTCCATTAGCTGCCCTACAGCATTGCAATCTACAGTTTCCCTGAGGCTGTTGTGAAATATTGATGAAATCCTTGCTTTTGTGGCTTCCTCTGATACACTAAACATTTGTCTGATGTTAGTTGAACTTGAATGGATCTGTTCAGAGCTCTATCAGTAGTGACTTCAAAGGAAGTAAGGCTGTTACAGTAGTTTTTCCTCATTTTTCCTTCTTCCCTTCTTCCATTTTTTTCCTCTTTCTTTTTTTCCCTCCCTTTTAACAAACTGCAGTTTCAAAGCTTTACCCTGGTATACTTTATAAAAACAAAGTTCACATCAAATGGTTCCAAGTACCTGGCAGATTGCTGATCTTTATAGCTCTAAATGGTTGTGTGTTTTTGTTTCTGCGTCTGAGCGGTTGCTTATGTCACTTTAGATATTTGGATATAGAGGTGACACTCCCCCAACAGTGCATACACGCTCACACTCACACACATTCACACAGAAGGGAAGGAGGGTATGGAACAACGAACTGGTTTTGTAAAGTCTAACTCAGAATTCTGTGCCTCTGGACGTCGGCCACGCAGGAAGTCCCGCCCCACATCCGAGAAGGAGCACCCTGCGAGTGGAGAAAAATATTCTGTCCTTGACTTTTTCCAGCTGAAGCTGTTTGCATTGAACTTCACAAAATGCAGGACTAGAGTTTGTCTTTATCCCCATGATTTCTGGTCAAGCTATGAGTTACAACTGCCGAGGTTTATTGTTTCCTGAAACGATATCATAATCTTTCAGGATCTATGAGCAGTAAAAGGGTCTCTCAGGCAGGATTTTCTCAACTGTGGACATTTTAAGCCTCGGATTTCTTTGTCGTGGGGCCATCCTGTGCATCACAGGATGTTTTGCAACATCTCAGGCATAGACCAGGTGCCAGTAGCAACCGCTCCCCAGTTGTGACAACTAAAATGTCGTCAGGTATTGTCACGAGGCCCATGGGGGGATCGAGTTGCCCCCCATTCTGGTTCAACAGACAGCATAACAATGGCTCGTTCTTCAGACTGATTTTCTAGGGCAGCTTGGGAGTCCGGGCAGTATTTGGGCCTTTGCTTTTTGAGTTCCCTATGGAAACAGGAAGCAGGACATCAGCTTACCGTCTTGAAAACAAAAACCTTCAGAAACCAACTGGACGGCTCACCACTGGGCAGGGTGGCATGGGTTTGGGAAGCACCCTTTATTTATGAAAGTTCAGTAAATCCTAAGAATGATCCCCAAAGTGAGTTCAGTCATTGTTTCCCCCACAGGCCACCCCCACAGAGGCACAGCTGACCTGGGAAGTCCCCTTTGCCCTGGGTCACTCGGCACAACGTTGCAAACAGAAACTCTTGACACCACCTTGCCGGTGGCTTCTGGCTTAAAATTAGCAGAAACAGCAATAGGTTTTCATATCCACAGCTGACCCTTTGTGATAACCCATTCAAAAACACAATGTATCACACACCTAACTAATCAATTGAGAGATTCTAGTTAATTAATGTCGTCTCTCCTGCAGAATCTAATCTCCACGAGGTTAGACCATGTAGATCTTCTTCACTGCCCAGCACACGCAGTAGGTGCCCAGCTTTTCGCAGGAAACAATTGATTATTTAACGACAAGGCTAGAAGCACCTTCACCCCATCCCCCCCCCACCCCATCCCAGGAGCAGGGCTCTCCCCCAGCTTTCAGCCTGGGAATCCGAGGAAAAGGGAAGGAAGTGGGAGCAACAAAATAGAGGCAGAAAAAAGAAAATCCTCAGTCTCTCTCGTTGTGTCCCTGCACCTGTCCCAAAGTCACTCCTCCAAAAATTAACATTGTTCACTCCTTTGCTTTTTTTGTTTATTTGGTAATTAGAGTTGACATTCAATATTATTTTATATCAGTGTCAGGGGTACAGCATAGCAGTCAGACATTGATATACTTTGCAAAGTGATCTTCCCAATAAGTCTAGCACCCCGACCTGACACCATACGTAGGTATCACAATGTCATTGGCTGTATTCCCTGTGCTTAACATCCCTGTGGATATTTTTTTTTATTCATTCAATATTTATTTACTTTTTTAAATATATACACTTCGTTGCATTTTTTTCCATTACCACTTTGTCCCCCTCCCCCCATTTTGTAACTACCAATTTGAGCTTCTTAATCACTTCACCCAGCCCCCAAGACGCATTCCCTTTTTCCAGGAATCTATTTCTTGATAATGCTTCCCTTACTATGCTAAAAGTAGGCCCAAGCAAACCCCTTACTCAATATCACCACTATAGCGGAAAGAAATTAATAGCATATGAAATTCTGAATTGCGAGTGGGTCACCGCCCCCGAAGTAGGTCTCTTCATTTATTATTTGCGGAATAACAGCTTTATTCTTCCTTTTCCCTCTCCCCTCATGAGCAAAGCAGGCGCCCAATGGTGGCCGTGGCCACGGCCGTGGGAGGCGCGGGCCGAGAGGATCCCACGGCCACGGCTGGGAGCGAACCCCGCCCCCGCGCGCTGGCACAGAGGGCACGGGTGTGCGCCCGCCTGCACGGGGCCTCCAGCAAAATGGAGACCCAGGGCCCCGTCTTCTGTAAACAGGCCGCGGGAGGGGAAAATCGATGTTGGCTAAATGAAAAAGAACAAAATCAATAAAAGAAAAGAACAAATATTTTCAAGCTCCTACAAAGAGTCATGGAGATTAAAATTAAATTAACCATAGAGATTCAAGGTAAAAAGTGGCCGTGGAAGTCCTCAACCACGCGTCTCCTTCAAGCGTGGGGAAGCGGCCGGTCTGTCTGCTTTGCTTTCTTCAGAGAAGGAGGGCATTTGTCAAAGCCGCAGCACCTTCACTTTGTCTCCATTGTCAGTGTATCTAGAGTTGAAGAAGCTTATTTTCTGCAAGTGCCTCCAGCCCCAGACATGTCGGCAGTCTATTTATGTTTGGCTAAAACAAACGGAATGAACGGTGGAGAGGGTATCATTCATACGGTGACGGGAGGGAGGATATAGGGCATTCTTGACATCCTGCATATACAAATCATTGAATGTCTTCCTAACTAGCTGTACCTGTAAATCAATCCACGCACCTCTTCAGAAAGAGTCTGCAGCAAAGCAAAGTGATTTGACTCCTGCTGGCAGTAGATGAATTGGATTATTGAAGAGCTGTTCTTCTTGGGTTATGTGCAAAGTCAACACTAGTATGTTGAGGTGGTCACACCAGCAGATGGCCCTGGAAGCCACTGTACCCAGGCCTTGTAGGGTATTTAAGTTCTGGGGTCGGGGGTGGATGCTCAATCGTCTGCAGTGGGGCGAGAAGCAAAGCGGAGGCAGAACGCATGGTAGAAGCAGTCATCGATGGGGAAGTCATGATCTTGACAATGATCTTGACCCTTGTGCTTGGTCATTCAACACATGTTTATTGAGTGCTTAGCCTGGCAGAAGTCTTTTCCTGGTTTTTAAGAAACTTCCTAACCCATAAAGGAAAGAGTACCCAGCAGAGAGCAGCCTTCCTCACCACTGGATCATCGGTCTTGACAAGAAGTGGTAGAAAAACACACTCACTCGCTGTTCGTTCACCTCTTAGCTCACCTCTCAGCTGAGGCAGGGAAAACCTTACCATCTGAAAGTTCTACCGGATGCTTCTGAGATGCTTAATCATGTGTGATGAATGCCTGAAAATTGGTACTGGAGGCCAAACAAAAAAACAATTATTGAGCCCACGCTGATACTGATCAGTGTCTTTGACTTTCTCCCAGAAAATGAAGACAGTCTTGGAACTCCCACTCTGTAGTCTTCCTCGGGACCCTCACCTCCAGCACTTCCTACGTTTTATTTAGTCGTCTAACATCCCTTGAGCCTACCAGCTTCTGGGCGTTGGGGAAGCTGAGGCTCCCAGACTGATAGGGCCAAGTCCCAAGCAGCTTACAATCAGGGGAGAAAGACAAATAACAATTGCTACAGGGGTCACTTTTCCAGTTGAGGTGGACTTTACCTAACCAAAAGTTAGGTATGTAGCAGGGAATCCCAAATTATTAAGGAAGAATATTAGTGGTGTTTTAAATACTGAATTAGCCAGATACTCTGTGTAATCACAGAGATAATAATAGCACAATTACGTATTGAGCGATTTTCTATGTGCCAAGCACTGTGCAGAGCACTCTTACCATCTTTAGCCATTCAGCGATCACTGTATTTAATCTAAGAGGCCATTCAGTCCATGAAACTACTTACACTTCATACTAAGAAAGAAAAAAATGCTTATAATTAAGCCATGACACAGTGCTCTCTTCTTATCACTTAGAATTTCTATTTAATAGTTACTGACTCTTTTAGACTTCTTTTTAAAAAGACCTTTATCCTATAACATTCCTATGTTTATATAAAAAGGAAAAGAGCAAAATAAATGAGCTAAGCAAGGCATTCCTGAAATAGCTAGCAACTGCCCCCGGCAGCCATTGTAAGACACCGTTGATTGTAAGATGAACCCTAGTTTTCTAAAATGTAAAAGGAAGGTCTTGGAATCAATGAAATGCTCTTTGTAAAGTATGTATGATAGGCCCCAGGCTCTCTGAAAATGTGCCAAAGGTACAGCAATGCACAAGACGCCAAGTCCCCAACCTCGTGGAGCCGCAGTGGCAAGGTGCAGAATTCAACAATCACACTTACACTTGCTTGAGTGCAGTTTTGATGGAAAGCACAAGAGAAAAATCTCGAGACGGGGTGAGAGGGGAGAGAAGCCTTACCTTTTCAGGGGGCCAGAAAAGACCCTCCAAGGATCTTTATACTAAAACTGAAAAAATTGGGTAGGAAACAGGAAACGAATTCAAGAGAAGGAGATGTAGCATTTTCTCACTAAATCGTCTCAGTAGTCATATAGAGTTGGTGCTATGATTGCCCCCATTTTACAGATGAGGAAACCGGGACTTGGACCACTTTAGTCACTTCCCTGAGAACACATGGCTAGCACTTGTTCGAGCCGCAGTCGCCCTCATCTCAAACAGAGCCTGGTCTACTTACTCAAAGGGGGCAGGCCTGGTTCCTGCTGCGCTGTGTAGAGAAGAAGTGTGGGGGGGCGGGGGAGGGCGGGGGGGGGGGCTCCCAGTCAGAGAGGTTTTAGTGTAGATCCACGTATCATTCAAACACTTGAAAGCTGACAAAGAAAGAAGAGTTTACATCCCAGAATCCCTGTGTCTGGAACCAGGAGTTGCAGTTTCTTGGACCAGAGACATGGGAGGGTGCAGTGAAGGAGATGCTCTGGAATTTTCTTCCCAGTAATTAAGTTTTTCAGTGCCTGGCTTACGTAACTGTAGGAAGCATTTTCATAGCCCTAACTGTGTGTCATTTCTAGCCGAGGGCCTGTGTATTCTAGCCCCAGCCCAGCTGAAAGCAGGGACCTATTAAGTTTTCTTTTTCTTTCTTTCTTTCTTTCTTTCTTTTTTCTTTTTTTTTTTTTTTACTGAGAGGCATCTCTATCTTTACAGTAGGTGTTTCTTTATTTCTACCCATGAATTTACTCCTAGATGGAGAACTGAAGTGGATTTTCAAAAGGGTAGCATGTTCAGCAAATGTTGGGAATCTGAGAAATAGGACTAGCTTCTGCGAACTACTGTTTATGTGCTGTGTGTAGGTGAAAACCCACAGCAACCCCAGAAAGGTTCTGATGAGAGGATGAGTTTTTCCACATACGGGCAAACACGTGCAAGGTTGTTTAAGTACCCATTGATGCATTCAGTGAACATTGCTTGAATACCTACTGTGTGCCATGCACTGCCCTAGGCGCTCGTACTGCAGCATCAAGCCACCCACAGAGCCTCCTCTTACGGGGCTTATAAACTAGCAAAGATCACTATCACCAATAAAGAAGTTGATTCTATACTAAGTGAGGAGGTAAGAAAAAGAAAAGTAGAGCTCATACGACAACTGGGAGCCCTGAGGGAGTGGGGAGGGAGACCGGGTGCCGTGTGAGGCAGGGTGATTAGAACAAGCTTCGTTAGGGAAGCATAATTAAGAAAGACTTGGTAGAGGTTGAGGGAAAATACAGAAGGAACAGCCAATGCAAAGACTTATGATGACACCATTTCTGGCTTGTTTGAGAAATAGACATGGCTGGGGCAGAAAACTTCGGAAGAGAAAAATGGGGCAGAACTTAAGAACTAATGTGCCTAGAAAGACCTAAAGGCCATGGGGAACGTGGGGGCTTTTTCTGTTGAGCGTTCTGAATTTCCCTTGCTGGGATTTGAATGTGGAAGTGACATGTCTGGTCCATCTCTCATTCTGACTGCCAAGAATGTTGAGAATGGACTACAGGTGACAATGACGGAATCAATTTCCAGAGGAATCAAGGTGGCATGAGTGGGGAGGAGGCTGACACTGCTTGTCACTTTCAGGTTCCCGGGGTTGTTCACCATCACTTACCATCCCACTGCAGAATGCAGAAGGGGGCGGGGCCTGGGCCTGGCGTCTGTGAGCTGGGTTTCCTGCCCTGCCTCTGCCAGGTTCTACCAGAGAACCCCTCATATGTGTTCTGTTAGCCTCACATTCCTCACCTCTATGATGGAGGTGAGCGTGCCCAGCTCATGAAATTATTTCTGAAGTAAAGGCATGCCAAATATTTTGCACTCTATCAGACACACAGTAGGTGCTTGAAGAAGTTAAAAGGAGGCTATTCCTTCCTATCTTCTTTATGAATAAGAGCCTTCATAAGATGCTAATTCCATAGCCTGGATGATGGGTAGATCTACCATCTTTATTTTAGCTTGGTATGCTTGAGCAATGAATTCAATGTGAAGATTTTGTTGGTGAGGCACCAGGATTGTAGCAACTGACTTAGCTGAACATGAAAGGTCTTTCGGGACAAAAGATAAAGCAAAGTCTGCTCTTTTACAACTCTTACTTCTGTAAAGCAGATTGGCTCATTCCTGATTGGTGAATCAGTCAGTGATGTGAATATAATGAGGACGTCACCTCAATTCACGTGATTTCTTCCCAAAATGACGCAGTTTAACATTGCTAAGTAACAGCAGCCAAAATATAAAGTTCACCCACACAGGCGAATGCCTGAAGCCACAGAGAATGCAGTCAGTTCATAGAACGCCCATGAACTTCTTTCCTTCTTCTCTACTCAGGTGGTTGGCCTTGGGTCTCTTGTCACTTCTCCCTAATCTCTTTAAATTTTGACCTTTCTATAACGCCCAGTTTCACCATGCCCTTAGACTCCTTTCCACCCAATTATCATCTCTTCTTTATCTCAAAAGCAAAGTCCTCTATCTGCTATAGCATACCTTTATTTATTATGAATTTAACAAGTGGTTTTAACTGGACCGGTATCTTTATTACCATCGTTCTTTTATTGTATTTGTTATGCTCTGGGTACCTATTTGCTTAGTTTTGAAGTGGTCTACCCTAACCTCATTTTTCCTAGAAGCACCATAATTGTAATGCAAGCTTTTGCAAAATGCAAGATTAGTTGAAGAATATATATTGCATTATTGCACCAACACACCTACACCACACACACCAGGGCAAAGCGCAGGTGAAAATGGACATGGCCGTGCATATGGACAAGAGTAGACAACCGTGAGAGGACACTCTGGCTCCGGGGCCTCCCCAGCTCCCTTCAGAGCCCGAGTCTACCGATCCCGGGGTGTGCAGCCTGAGGAAGGTTGTTTAACCTCTCGAAGCCAAAGATTCCTTCATCTTTAATAATGGAACTAATAATACCACCCCCACCGCTGGAGTGTGGTGAGGTTCAAATAATGCAACACGCGGAAAGCATTTACGAGGTGGCAGCTATTAGAATGTCGCACAGTTAGAAGCTGCCTATAAACAAACAGGGTTCTGACGAAACGGTTTAGAATAAGTCGTCCTCACAGCAAAATGAGGTTGGAAGGAGGTCTCCGAATCAATGCCTCGAATTGATTGCAGCAGAACCGCTTTTGTGCATTTGGAGCCCAGCTTACCTCTGAGTCACACACAGCTGAGTGATGGGAGAACCCCCCACGCCCAAGTGAGAAGAAACTTCCCCACCCCCAGTCTTGACTCCCTACAGCTGGACAACTGGCTCAGACCCACGTTATGTGTTCAAGATGATACTGAGCGTATGTGTGTGTTTGGGTTCCTTTTCTCTACATATGAAAAATATAGCTGAGGAAAAGATAATGCTCCCACGGCTGGGAAAGATGAGATCATTTGTAAGTGGCTTGTTAAGGCGAACACATCATTTTCCTGATCAGCGGTAGCGAGGCTGCATCCAGGAGCTGATGCGATTCATCATGTTATTATATATTTAGGGGCTTTTTGAAAATGCTGTTATTTACTCAACCGACTGTATATAGACTATTTAAAGCAGATTTTTGACCCAGTAGACTGTACCGGCCCCATCTATTGTCTCAATGAGCATGCGGGGACTCTTAAATATGCAGATTAGTGACACAATAGACAATGAGCGCTGGAAACATGCTCTCGTCGGTACATTCAAGTCATTGGGGGATGATATGTTTCTAAAATGCATTTCTAAGGCAGACCCGTGCATATAGCCAGGCTCTATGGGGAAAACATCCATCTGGATGGAGCAGACTCTGGCTTTGCAGGGAAATTTCTGGTTTCTAGAAATAGGGTGCTCTTATTAGCATTGCTTTATGGTCTATCTATTTATCTCTGAAATTATAAACTACCCTCTCTGGAATGCCAAGCAACGCCACCTAGAGTTTAAGCTTGTTCTATCCTAACACGCAAAGAGGCCATTCTGTTAGTAAATTGCATTCTTTGATTTAAAGTATGAATCGAGCACCATCTATTAGACAATGAGGTCTTTGTTTGCAAGCAACAAATATTACCCCTGGCTAACCTGAGTCAAAACAAGGAATTTGCTGGAGGGAGCACGGAGTAGCTTACCAAAAGACAAGGGGTCCCTAAGCCCTTGAGGGCTTGGGGGGCAGGATCAAAGGACGATCTCTTTAAGATGCTGTCGTCAGGATGGGTCCATCCCAACCATTTCCCATCCTTGGGTCATGCGGTCAGAGTTCAAATTCCATAAAGCAAGTCTGATTGGACAAGATGAGTTCGTACGTCCATATTCAAAACAAACAAAAAACACCAAAAATGGAAAGAAACGGGGAAGCTCTCATGTTTTTGTTTTACCTCTTTGTTCTTTAAACAGAATATTAGATATTTAAACACACACATGTTGTCTGAATTGTTCCTGTTAGAAAATAGTCCAGATGCACTGGAGTCTCGTTAAATTAATCTCCCCAAGACCAGAATCTGTGTCCTTCTGGCTCCTTCCCAATGTGCCTGGAAGGGAGAGGACTTGTGCAGTCTGGAGCTGACAATACTATTCTTACGTCAGTCCCACATTGATCGAATGCCTTCAAAATTAAGATCTGCTAAACAACCTACTTTAGCATGAAGAGGGAAGATGATTTCAATTATTAACTCACCCAAATTGCAAAAGCTGAGGGGACAATCGGCAAGGGCAGAGCACCATTCCCAAGAGGGCCCTCCGCAGAGAATGGATGATGTTCTGACAGGAGCAGCCTGTAGTCACCTCAAGAGCTGTCCTTGGCACCCGGGATGAAACAATGAGCAAAACAGGCGAGGCCCTGGATGCGTGGGGCTCAGGTTCACGTTGGAGAGAAAGATTTGCAAACCAGGGTCTCTCAGCCTCAGCACCATTGACATCCGGGCTGGCTCGTTCTTTGTTGTGGGGGCTGTTCTGTGTGCTGTAGTCCGCTTAGCAGCATCCCTGACCTCTACTACCAGATGTCTGTAGCGTCGCCACCCCATCTCCCTGCTTACAACAATCGGACTGTCTCCAGATGTTGCCAGATGTCCCCATGGGGTAAAATCACCTCCAGCTAAGTCATAAGATGTGTGGGGTATCAGCCAGGAGAGGTGGGAGCCCAGGTCTGTCTATTTCGGTGAGCACTAGGGAACCAATTCAGTGTGTACTGGGCCCCCCTTCGAGTAAACGTCGTTTCTGTTGTTCCATTTAAGCAACATTCTGAAGTGCTAGGTGCAAGACCCTATGGAAGGTTCTAGAATACAAGGCAGGAAAGGAGACAGGAGAGCATTTGTGAAGTCCTTACTGTGTGTGAAACTCTCCAGGGGCTGGGCACATAGACGTCAACACTGATAGCCTCCTTGTTCCCAAAGAGCTGACCATCTGGGGCATGAGATCAAGAATCACAACTCTATGGTTCTCAGAGAGAGGGAGACTCTGCTTTGAGGGCTTGGAGAAGGACTCAGGAAAGTGGGGGCCTGTCAAATGGGCCCAGAATTTGAAATAGCCCATGTGTAAGTAATAAGGAATTGGGTGCTTGCCTGGGAACATCAATCCCAGATTTATAGTATTGACTTTCTTATCATAATGGATAATTATTGGACAGGATAGCAAGAGGAGATTACCTTATACTGTATCGGACAAAACAATTATAAAATTTTTCCATCATAATTGCTAGGGGCTCACAAATGTACACACTAAGGAATAAAACAATGCCTCATGCAAAGTACATAGCTAGGCTAATGTGCAAGTATTTATAAAAATGTATCTGATTTATAAAGTAACAGCTATGCAAAACTAGGAAATATGCATAGATTAGTGGATGTACCATGAAGCTCTCAGTTGCAAATAACCCACCCCAACTATCCTAATCAGTAAAGGGGATTATTTACTCATGAAATTCCAAAGTACAAAGAGAGTCAAGCTTCAGGTACTGTTGGATCAAGATTCTAGCTTCAATTTGTTAGTTTTCTGGGCTCTGTGTTCCTGTGTATGTTTGCTTAGTCTTTAAGCTGCCTTCCTCCACACTACTATAATTGCTTTCAGCAGTTCATAACATTAGGTACTCATGCATGTCTCGGGTTAGGCCTGCATCGCATGTGCAAGCCACTCTCGCCAGGTAATTGGCTTAGACAGGGCAGAGGGCCCCCCCACCCCCCGCACGACTGGGCGGTGCCCATCCCACACACAGTTAATAGGCTGAGGAGCAACCGTGTTACCTAATACGATGTAACCTGGACTACGAATGCCCTATTCGTTTTTGCCCAGGAAGTAGCAAGTTTCATTTTTAAATGTTATAAGGAACAAAAAAATGACAAGACCTTGGGGAGGCCACTAATGCCCTCGTTGAAACTTTAGGTATAATTGCTAATTGCCTTTCTATCTCCTAAGAATCATTCCAAGGTATTACAGGCTACTGTAGAAGAAGATGACTTCCTGATTTCTCCACCCATGCTTCCAGGTCAGAAAGCTCTGGTTCTTCTCTTCTTGTGATTCCTCCAGGAAAAGAAAAATATCTCTTACAGCCAAAAGCAAATTAACGAACCAATTAGCTGAACACTGACTTTGTTGTTCTTGTTGTTAAGAAAAAAATATATACAGATATTATTATTTTTCAGGAGAATTCGGCTTTCATGAGAATAGTTTGGGACCTGGCTGAGAACGAACAAAAAAAATTTTTTTTAAGGAAAGGAAAATACATAAAACAGAGAAAAAGTCTAGAAAGAATATCGAGGTCAAGACAGTGGCTATATTTGAACCGTCTGTTGGGGCTCAGTATTGTAGGACATTAGATCACCAGTTTATCTCTTCTCCTTCGCTGTCCTCTTGGGGGATAAGAGCCAGTTGGTACTATTTGGGGGAGGGGGAGGGTGTGCTGATATAGTGACCTCCAGACTTTTCCTATTTACCCATATCTTTTATAGGTAGGGACAGAGGATACATGACAAGCCTTGAAAAGAACATTCTTAAAGTAGCCCTAACCTAAAATCAAAGGGTCAGAAACCCTGGAGAATATTCCATTAGATTATTCAAACTGTCAATTCAAAAAGATCGAAGACCTCTCTAGGTCCCAGAATTTGGGCCATTTCCAAGAACTGCTTCATCCAACTGTCCAGCGCGGGTTTGGCCTCAGATCAGACTTGCTGTTTTATATAAGTTGCCTCATTTAAAAGCTAACCTAGTTAATTAAGAACTGAACTAGGTCAGGATTTATTTGACAGAGTTACCGGAGTTATTTAGAAATGCTAATCCCTTTCATCGGTACCTTTTTGTGTTTGTTTGCGTCTTAATGTATAAAAACACTCAATCTGATAAGGGGATTTAAATGAATCCAGAAGGAATTGATTGAGAATAATGCTAAGAGCCTGATGGACTTTTTTTTTTTCAGAGAGCACTTGAAAGAATAAATTCTAAACATCCCGAGAAATCCAGCCCCATAATGTTGCTCTTCACCACACTGGGGCTTTGTTCTTATAATCGTAAGAAGAGGGGCTTATTATGACCAGACATCCTGAGTTCTTCCCAGTTCTCTCAGTTCACACAATCGTCTTTGAGGCAGGTGATACTCTCGTCTCCAGTTTATAGCAGAAGAGACGGAGACCCACAGAGGTCGTTAGTTAGCGCAGGATGACAAGGTAAGACGTGGCAAAGATGGCATTTGAACTCAGGCAGGTTTGCGGCAGACCTCGGGCCTTTGCAATTGCATGTTGTAACACCTGTAAAAGTGGTGCAGACGCTTTCTTTTCTCGTTTTCCGTTAGTAATAGAGTGCTCTTCTCCGCGGCCCCTTGCTTCATGGACAGCTGGAGAAAAGATGAGTATCACCCTCCCTCTGTGCCAGGCCCCAGAGCTGCGGCTGACCGTGACTTTGTGGCATTTGTCAACTGTCCACACTGGGGCTAAGCGGTTCTGTGGGGCGGGGGGCTGTGCAGGGCGTGGCAGGGTGTCGGGCAGCATCCTTGGCCGCTCTTCGCACTGGGCACCAGTAACACCTCTTCTCCAGTCGCAATAACCGGCGAGGCCTCCAGGTGCTGCCAACTGCCCCCTCAGACACACACTCACTCCTGGTTGAGGGCCACTGGGTGACAGTGCGACAGTAACCCAGTTGGCTCGAGACCACCTGTTAGTCTGTAGGATCCAGCTTCCAGGGAACGATCGAGGAAACCCGTTCGTCCTGCAGGGCCAAGACAAGAGGAGAAGTCTTCATATTTTTACAGTGAGTTCTTGGTTTGCTTCATGCCAGATAAACAAAGGTCAAATAACTGGGGTGTGAGGCAAGAAGAAGCAGAATGTAAGGAGTATCGGGATTGAGGGAGAAAAGTTCTTGTTGAGGACGCTCAATGCACGCTTCATCTGTCCCTGGCTTCCTTTGGCTCCCTGGCAGACTGTGTGGGCACCTCAGCCATCCAAAGGGGTACGTTGTTGAAAAGGCTTTTGTATTGTTTTCTATGGCCTAAAAGTGGATTAAGACCAGTGAGTAAAACCTAAGCTTGTCAGCTAGAGAAAACCATGCTTTACCGATGCAAACGCTCTCTCATTCATTCATCTCTTCCTGTATATGCAACAAATATTTGCACAACTTGGCGCTGGAGCAGCGAATATAGTGGTGAACCAGAGAGATTCAACTTGCTTCAAGGAGCTTAGTGTCTTACTGGGAAGACAAATAATCAAGTGAATCGGGGGGAAAAAAACAATGACAAATTGAGATCCGGACCATCAAGAAAAAAAGGGGGCGCGGGGGCACTGAGATAGAAAACAACCTTGGCAGTTGGGGCCCTGGGCGGGAATGGGGGGTGAGCCAGAGTGGCAGGGATCCGGGATGGCCGCTCTGAGGACGGGCCTTTGAGCCGAGACCCAAAGGATGAGAGAGAATCTGACATAAGAAAACAGCAGAAGCTTCCCCAGAGGAGACAAAGAATTTCAAAGTCCTTAAAGAAGGAGAGAACTGGGTGAGTTCAGGCCACAGGCATTCGCATTTTGGCTTCATGGACCTCAGGAAAGAAGACAGGGATGGGCCGTAGGTCTGAGATGGGGAAAGACAGGTCATTTCAGGAAGACAGACTGTAGGAGAGCAAGGCTGGCCGCCAGCGAGGAGGCTGCAGCTTCTGCCCCGGAAGAGACGATGGCAGCCTGGACCGAGGGGGCGTGGACATGGGTGATAGAGCGCAGCGTTGAGGTTTATTTTAAGATAGCATTGACCCTTCCAGTGCTGATGTAGACACAGAGAGTGAGGAAAAGGGAAGAACCCAACATAGATCCCGGTGTCCAGCAGACCTACATTCAAGTCCCAATTCAGCTGTGCGTCTCCCAAGATGTAATTCTCATTCTCTGCCAACTCAGTTTCATCATCTCGTGTAAAGATGGAATTTGAATGACACACGGTGCTATTGTAGGGATCAAGTTATATAACACATATAAAGAAATTAGCCCCCCAGCTCTTTCATATACACTTACTCTCTGTAGCTGTTGGCCATTAGCACTTTTTAAAGTAGAGAATAAGCTTCCTCCAAGCTGGGAGTCCCGGTCACTGAAGACCCCAAGGACATGTTGAGTGGTTCCATAAGTGCTGATAAAAGGATGAAAGCACATCCCGAAAGCTTGAAATAAAAGTTCTTCCCAGTCCTTAGGTCTGATCAAATTGTACTGGGGTGGAAACCTTGCTCCACTCCCAGGTGGGAGGGAGGGAGGGAGGGCAGGCTAGGTCTGTACACTGCGATCCTCTGAACCTGGCTGGCCCCAACGATGATGCTGCTGGAGACCCCACCATGAAGGAGAAGAGTAGGGAAGTCCGATGTCTGTGCTGCTATTCGCAGAATTGAAGCCAGGGCGAGGAGAGCCCTCGCTGGCTGAGGACTTCACCATATGACACGAAAGAGCTTTTTACCTCTGACTTCTGTGATTCCAGAGGCAGCAGGGACCCCTCACCAGAGAAGCAAAGGCCAGGTCCCTTTCTGACGGTGCCAGTGTAGCTTCTCCGAGGGAACAGTGGTCTTTTTTTCTCTCTTTCTTAGTGGGAAGTGGTCACAGCCATGAACTTAGCAAAAGAAGCAGGTTAAAAATGTGTCCGTTCTTGGCTAATGCAGTTAGACATTTTGGAGAAAAGGCAATGAGAAGTGGTCATTATCCATTATCTGCATGAAATATTTCAGAGAAAGAAGCATCATTTGCCAAAAAAAAAGGGGGGGGAGGAGAGGGAGAGAGAAAAGATGTAAAGATGTTTGACTTCAAGCCAGGCAAGAAGGAAACAAGATCACCTTTTAGCTCTGTGGGATGGCTGTGCTAATGATGTTATTTCAAGTAAAATGGGAATATCTGTCTGAAAAAATACAGATGGTGCACTAGCTTCAGATATTTTCTGAAGGTTGTTTTGGACAATGACTCACTGTCCCTTTTCTTGGCAAAAGAAACCCCTCCAAACTTTCCAGTCTTGGAGAGAACTACATATGCACTTCCCCCCTATTCAGGGGGAAACATATAGAAAATCAGAATGCACATTTTGCTGAAAATAATTGCTACTGCTTGAAGACTCAAAGCCTACAACTTGTACTTTGGTTGGAAAGTTGCTTTTTCCCTGTTTCATTTCACATTGTTTTATCTCCTGCTTCTGACTTACGTGTCTCTTGGTGCAAGAATAATATAAGGACAATGATTTCTAAACTGGAACAACCACAGAGCTTATGACATGGCCCTCTGCTCACCCTTCATGAATATTTTCTCACTCTGCTTTCTTAAATTGTGACCAGGACATTGCCCAGTTATAATATATGCCGCACTGAAATTCTACGTAGCTGAGTACAAAGCATTTTTCGAGGAGACCTTCTGCTTTGAGCATTAGTCACCTCTCTCAATGCAACACCCAAGGCCTCTAACAAAGATCTTTTCCCTCAGATGGTGGGTTACTTTATTTCTTGAAGATTGCAGACATTATCATTACGGGTAACAACCTAATAACTCGTCCTTCGATGTCTGCACATCCCTTCCGCAGAAGTTCCCAGCACACATACCGCTGGCTCCTTGCAGGAATGATTTAATATTGAGCAACAAACCCCAAACTGGAGGAAACTCTTTTCTTATGCATGACACAGACAAAGCTGGTTCATCTAGAGTGCAAATATCATCGAAAAGCTGTTGGCTGGGAACAGGAGTTAGGGATGACAGAGAGTGCCAAGGTCAACTGATGCCAGCCATCTGTGGGTTTGGGCAACGATCAGGATGCATGGTCTTTACGAAGAGCCTAAGACAGTCCTGGGAAGTCGGAAGGTAGTCCTACAGCCTTAATTGGCACCTACGTACTTCATTCTCTGTGGTACTCCTAGCTATCCTGGAAAGTAAATACTATTTTCATGCTCATTCTGTAGATGAGGAAACTGAGCCTCTGAATATCCTGTGTCAGCAGGAATTGGCAGATTCGAACCAAGGCCAGTAGGCCATCCTATGTATTCAGTAACCCTTGAACCAGTCACTTTTATTTCTCTCTTGCTCCCTGTTTCCCACTGCAAACTGGGAGCAGCTAAGCGACAGGCGTCTTGCCTTTAGATCCCTGGAGAGGAAAGCGCCCGCAGCTCTCAGAGTTGGACCCCACTTCCACGACGCTGGTACCCGCACACTCATATGAACCCAGGCAGGGAGAAGTCAATCAGCTGAACATCTTGCTACCAATTACAGTTTTGCCATGTACCGCGGGCTGCTCAAACTTTCTTGAGTATATGAATCCCCCCCGGATTCATGATTTGTAGGCCATAGATTTGGGGTGGGGTGGGGCTGTGAGTTCTCATGTCTAACAAGCTCCCAGGTGACACTGCTGCTGCTGGTCCAAGGGCCACCCTTCGAGTAGCGAGGGTTCACCACGGACTTTCCCTTCCACTTCCTCCTTTTTCCTGACACGACCCTGTGAGGTAGGCAGCCTCGGGATGGTCACTGCTATTTGGGATTGACAGGTGACCATCAAAGCCAGAGAGCCGGTATAGGAAAGCACCAGAAAGTCAGGCCCAATCTTCAGCCTCTGCCTCTTGTGGGTCCCTTGGTTCGAGGTTTGCAGGTGGGTGGGCCCCAGTCATATGTGATTGCGTCCACATGGTTTGTCCAAACAAAATTGCTGACAACCCAAGACCCCCCGCCCCCGGCTGCTCCTTGAGTAGCAGCTGTACTCTTTCAAGGTGGCATAGACTTTCCTGTTACCCAGAGCCCCTCTCCGTCTCCCTAGCGGAGTGCCAGCTCCACCTGAGTTCACAGCTGAGGACTGTCTTCTCCCACCAGACCTGTTTTATGCGTTTAAGTTACCTGCCTTTTCCCAGTAACGCATGACCGGTTTTCCTCTCTAACCCCCCTGTCCAGCGTCTCCCCATAACCCACCTCCCTGCCCGCCTTGGCCTTTGGAGAACCACTGTGATGGAAGCCCCGATAAAATGTGACTAAAGTATTTGGCACTTGCTGGCTGCATAATAGTTCTTGATTAAATGAATAAACAGACGGGCCATGAAGGAACAATAGGGTATTCACTTCTGTGACTTAAACTAACTTAGTCCCTTTCTGCTGATGGCCAAGATGGGGGGAAAGGCAGAAAGCATGATCAGGAAACAACTTCGCGGCCTCAAGAGCTGTGACGATGGAAAGTGCCCACCGCAAGAGCACATTAAGTAAATGGACTTCCGGTTTCCTGCGGACCCCACCTGTTAGGCATCCATCGTGCATGTAAAACATTCCAATTAACTGAATGGTCTGCAGGAAATAATAAGAGAAATGTTGTTATCTTTGATGGCTCTCAGAAAGTTCTCCATCCTTCTCCACGGAGCACTTACGGGATCAGGAGGAGTGTCATTGTACCGCATGCATCACAGACAAAGAACTCTTCTGGTTCTTGCATTCAGACAGAGGAGGGAATAAGCCCTCCTTCCTCCTCTCATGTGTACAAGTGACACTCATGTTTTCATAAGGTATATGGGGTATGGCAGGGATAAAAGTCCATGTATCATGAATGTTGTTTTTCCAGCTGAAAATTTTCCTGTTTAGATACACAGGTGAACCTTGATGATATCGTTAGACAGCAGGGAGGCTGAGCCTGGGCCCGTGTACTGGGACTCTCTGTGAAGTGAAATCTCAGGAATGGTGTCGGGGACCTCCGCAGCCCCCCCAGCCTCATCACCTCCTGCAGCACAAAGCAGACGGGTCCCCTCCACGTGGCCCTCCAAGAGGCCCCACTCAGGGCCTGGCCAGCGCGGAAATGCAGCTCAGCATCCTTGAACTAAATCCTCCGTCTCTTTACTCAGCCTGCCAACAAGAGTGCCAATTAGTGCCAATAATAATAGACGTATTAACAGATTTCTAGACCACAGTCACCAAAACACTAGAGACTCGTGACAGGGAGACCTTCCTCCTCCGTGTCATCCCTTAGCGTACCTACTGGGTACATGGCAAGAGACTCTTGCGATCTCCTCATTTACGTCTGCCCTGCACACTGTGGAATCTTCATGTGATTTTAAACTGTCATTTAGTGGGGGAGATTGGCGAAAATGATCCTGTCACCACCGGATATGTTTTTAAATGAGGGCTTGGTTGAATTCTGGCCTAGTGTTTGAAAATCAGCCTTCTTGAGCTTTATATTCTTCACGGGTTTTAACTGTTCACCTCTACTGCAACTTTAAAAACTGTCAGTGTTTTTACTGTAAACATTTTATTGTGGATTTTCAAGGTAATCACAAATATGTGTGCCTAGAAAAAATCTGATATCTGATATCAGGCCACCCCTGAATTATTTTGTACAATTTTATCTAAATCATTCTGGCTAGACATTTGTGGAGCAATTGAGGTGGTAATTTTTTTTTAAATTGCTTCTCCTTTGTTTGGTTTTAACCTTTGATATAAGAGGTAATTTCTAAAATTTAAGGGTTTATTTCTGAAATTCAAAAATGTACAGCATATGTATTTCTCCAATACATTTCTCCTTTTTTAAACCAAGAATTTAGGAGCAGACCACCCTGATACTTGTGTAGCACGTATTGTGAAACAGCTAATGCACTTTATCCATGACAGATTAGTCCATACTTTCAACGTTCCCACGTGTAAATTCTTTTTGAATGAAAGTCTGCTCACGTTAAGGGTGCATTTTCTGATGCTTTGCAGTCTTGGTGCTTATTTGCAGTCTTCCCACTTAAAAGTCTAAATGCATAGCCCAAGGATATCTAGCAACAAGCAAGTTGGTGGCTGAGTTCTTTCAAAAAGATGATTTACAGAGTTATTGCGGTTTCATCATTGAGTAAAGCTGATCAGGGTGGTTGTGATTCACCCCTGGTCCATGCTGGGGGGAGGGGCTTACTCATCACAGGTGCCGTCTGCAGCTGAGACACGGGGGGCCCCGTTGGCCGCTGAATCATCCCCTTTGATTGCGTGCCCGAGTCATTCATTCACGCAGAGAGTTTGCGGGCCAGGGTGTACCCTCGGTGCTGGGAGAAGCAAGTTCTCTGTCTCCATGGGCACAGACATTTTCTCTCTATATTTAGGGGAGGAGACAATAAAAAACAAACAAGATTTCAGAGTATACTAAGTGCCGTAGGGATTTCAGAAAGTGCGTTGGTATGATCTAGGGCTGTTTGAGCTGAAACCTGAAGAATAAAAAAGAAGCAACTAGGGGAGGGTCTAGAGGAAGGAGTTCGCAGGCAGGGAAATCTGCAGTTGCCAAGAACCGCAGTCAGGCGAAGGGCTGGCGGGTGCAGGAGGAGCGAGGAGGCTGTGCCTTCGGCCTGAGCACCAGGTGAGAGCCACAAGGCAGAGAGGCGCGGCCACGCGCCACAGGCTCCTGCGCGCCAGGCTAGGGGTTTGAACTTTATTACAAGGGCAGCAGAGAAACATCACAGGAGCTGAAACAGAACAATGTCGCCACCTAATACCTTTCACAGAGAATATTCTAGCAGCTCTTTGAAAAACAGACTGGAGTCATTTAGTCACCCTAATGAACAATGAGTGGGACAGAAATGATCTCTTGTGTTGGCCATTTGCTCATCGGACTGACGGGGTTTGCTCATGGCTCAGCTGAGCTGAGAATGGAGAAGGTCCCTGTGGCCAGCCGGCCAGTGAGTGGTAAGGGACGAAATGGGAAACTGAGGCTGGCATGGAAGACGTTTGACCTTTCACACGTGATCGCGGAGGCTGTACGGACAACAGGCCTTTCCCGTTGGGTTCTGCCACAATTGCGATCATCTTCTTTTGTGAAATAAGTATTCATAAGAATAAACTTGTCACTCATCCACTTCACCAAGATTCACACGTGAAGCAATCTTATTAAACAAATCATCGATAGAGAGAGAGACAGATACTCATTATACACCCAGATCAGCCCCATTCTGGCTGTCTTCCCTCGCCCGCCTCAGCTGCCGGTGGCAAACAAAATCACTTAAGTGAGCAGTTTTAAATGCATAATATTAAAATGTGTTTTTAAAAACTCCTTGGAACCCTCAGCCATTGTTCAAATACACTGATTTTGATGGATGCTTTGGCACTTTTTTTTTTTTTTTTTTTTTTGGTGAGGCTTTTCAATACGCTACCTTATCGGGAGCATGCGATTTAGTCTGTTCTGCAGAAGAAAACAGACAAAAAGGGTCTCTCAGCACGAGTTACTCTTCTGTAAAGGTTATAGTAAACATGTCAATGCCTAATTAAGCAGAAAATTTTATCTGTATTGTGGGGGAGGCGTTTACTGTCTCTGACTTTTCTTCTGGGGAATCCATTTAGAAGGACAAAGTAGATTGTGAGGTTGAGCTGGTCCGGAAAGCTCAGCTTCCAAATGTCTCAGAAAAAAAGAACACTTCTTTTCTCCTTGTGCAAAAAATGACTATATTGGCTGGGCAGTGTGTGTGTGTGTGTGTGTGTGTGTGCGCGCGTGCGTGCACACACACGCATATATCTTTCATCAACACACATACAAAATAACATGAATTACTTCCCACCTTCTTATTAGGTATCAGGCCCGTGCTAGGTACTGAAAATACTGAGACAAATAAAATTTAGCCACACCTTTCACCCAATGTGATGGCAGAAAGCCCTCTTTTTCTCCCCTACATTTATTCACTGCTGTGTACACACAGTTTTCTTTGTTGCCATGATTGCATTCCCCCTAAGTATGGAGACTGTGTGGCTTCACCTGGAACAGTAGTTCCAGCTAATGTGTGTCATCCCAGAGTATGAGTAATAAAGCCCTTCTAATTCTCAAAAGTGACCCTGCTTGGGTGATAACATTTGCCTGATTCTTTGAAGCATTGTGTTTGGCTCTGTAACATTTTCATTTATCAATTTCGTAACAGGCACTCTCCTTGAACTTGATGATATGACTCCTTTCGCAAACATATAAATCTGTCCAAGAAAAAGAAAATACAATGAGGATGAAGGGGGTGGTCCAATTCAGTCATTCAGCTATTTTAAGCCGGGGTTTTCTTGCAAGTAGTGACCACTCGTTAATGGCTGTTTGACTGGATTGAGTAGCATTTGTTTCTCCCAATGAGTTTATGGAATGAGAAACCAGCACACCTGTTTAGTGAAAAACCCCCTTGTCAGCTTTCTGGGAAAGCAAAAACACACCACCAATAGCACCAAATACTCAACACAGCTGTGAATCTGGAGGCTCGACTGAATTTTTACACGTCGTCTGGTTTCATGGGATCCCGCCTTCAAAATCATGAGGTCTGCTCTCCAGCGGTCTCCCAATTCTCCCCTCCAAGGTGGTCTTCTGTTTAGTGACATTTCAGGGACATTCCACTGCTTAACCTTTCACCTTGGGGTCTCTGCCATGTGTCCTCATTCATCTGGCTGGTAATAGAAAGAAAGTGGAGCCTACTGGTTAAGATCATGGATTCTCTCTCCAGACAGGCTGGGTTCGTTCATGTCATGACTCTGTGATACTAGCTGTATGGTCTGGCGCAAATTTCTTAACCTGAAAGCCTCCGTTTCCCTCTGTGAAATGGAAATAGTAATCGTTCCTACTTCATGTGGGCAGTAGATGAATTGAAAGAACGTATTCGCAGAGCAGTTAGCAGAGTTCTTAGGAAAGGGTGGTCACTCACTAAATATTCCTCTGCAGCACCTCCTTTTCCCCTAACCAACCCCTTCCTCCTAACCCTTTGCCTGCCTACGGGACACACATCCAATGTGTGATCACCCCATTTCCGTTTCCGGGTGAATGGAAACAATGCCACTGCCCCAGGGTTTCTGCCAAGTGCCCACCTGCACTAAGGGGGAGATAGAAGCCCGTAAGGAAAGCATTGTACTGAGATCACACAAGCCTTGCAAATCTAAGGCTGAATCGCCCTTGCTTCAGTGTTTCCTTGGTTGCATTTTACCCATGTGGCTCTGAAAGGCCAGGTGAAGAAAATGAGCACATGGGCATAAATAGTCCCATTCCTCATCTCCATTGATGGATACTTGCCCATTAATTCCCTTTGCACCCGCTCTCTCGTGCCTTCATTTTCCCTATGCAATTACTGGCCCTAAATCCTTTCAGAGAGGGGAAAACACGCGTCTCCAATAGCATTTTGCATCTACAAATCAAACGTATAATTGGCATCTCATGACGGGTCTCCACAAATCACAGTGCATTTGAAATTGCAGGCACAAGATTGAGAGGGAACTTTCAGCCTTGTCTGTAAAGGTCTTCATAGACCTGTTTGAGAATAATACGATAGTCCCCAAATCTCCCATTCTGACACCATTTGCTATTATTTTAAAGTCATTACATTTGCTGAGCTTACATAATTTTTTGGCTATCAATGGAAGATCTTATTCAAGACTCCATAATCTCCCTTCCTGCTGTGTAATGCTCTACAAATAAAAATGTTGTAGCACAAAGACGCTGGCTATCAAAAATGGAAAGGCTGTGCATCCGAATTACTTGTGAGCCCTCATAAGTGATTTATTAAGGTGATTGTATGCCAATATAGCCAGGTGTCTTGGTAACCCTCACCACAGAGAGGCTGAGGGTCAAGTCTTAGTTTTCTTATGAGCCAGTGTCCTTCTCTGAAGAAATATGTCTTTAGTAGGATTTGAATGTTAGTCCAACTTTTCTGAGAGTCATATGCATGAGTTTAGCAACCATCTCATTATAGGAGTATTAGAGTGATATTCCTTAAACATGAACATTTTTAACTTGACATTGTAGGCATTTGTAGAGAATTATGACCCCTGCCAGTTAAAAAGTGGAGGGCATTAGGAAGCACAAAAGGCATTATTTGGCTTTTTCCTGTAGCCATTGCTTGCATTTCATAAAAATGTAGACTGAATTGCTCTCAGTGGGATATGGAAAGCATTTAGTCCAAGTGGAGAAATCGGGATGGAATATGTCACCTGGTATTGCCATTTCATTTCCTCTTCTTGTCTTGCAGGCTACGCCCAGGAGGAACAGCTGAAGGACGAGGAGGAGATAAAAGAAGAAGAGGAAGAGGAGGAAGACAGCGGTTCAGTGGTTCAACTTCAGAGCAGCAATGACCCCGGGACAGATGAGGAGCTAGACATGGGTCCGGAGCAGAAAGGCTGCTTCAGCTACCAGAACTCTCCAGGAAGCCACCTGTCCAATCAGGATGCTGAGAACGAGTCTCTGCTGAGCGATGCCAGTGATCCTGTGTCAGACATCAAGAGTGTGTGCAGTCGAGATGCCTTGGACAAGAAAGCGAGCACTCGCCCGAAGCTTCCGAATGAAGCCCACAACTGCATGGACAAAATGACAGCCGTCTACGCCAACATCCTGTCTGATTCCTACTGGTCGGGCCTGGGTCTGGGCTTCAAGCTGTCCAACAGCGACAGACGGAACTGTGACACCCGCAATGGCAGCAACAAGACTGATTTCGATTGGCACCAAGATGCTCTGTCCAAAAGCCTGCAGCAGAACCTGCCTTCCAGATCTGTGTCAAAGCCCAGCCTGTTCAGCTCAGTCCAGCTGTACCGGCAGAGCAGTAAGATGTGTGGGACCGTCTTCACCGGGGCCAGCAGGTTCCGGTGCCGCCAATGCAGCGCCGCCTATGACACCTTGGTTGAGTTGACTGTGCACATGAATGAAACGGGCCATTATCAAGACGACAACCGCAAAAAGGACAAGCTTCGACCCATGAGCTATTCAAAGCCCCGCAAACGGGCCTTCCAAGATATGGACAAAGAGGATGCCCAGAAGGTTCTGAAATGTATGTTTTGTGGCGACTCCTTCGATTCCCTCCAAGATTTGAGCGTCCACATGATAAAAACAAAACATTACCAAAAAGTGCCTTTGAAGGAGCCAGTACCAACCATTTCCTCGAAAATGGTCGCTCCGGCAAAGAAACGTGTCTTCGATGTCAATCGGCCGTGTTCCCCCGATTCCACCACAGGGTCGTTTGCAGATTCGTTTTCCTCTCCGAAGGGCGCCAGCTTGCAGCTGTCCTCCAATAACCGTTACGGTTACCAGAACGGAGCCAGCTACACCTGGCAGTTTGAGGCCTGCAAATCCCAGATCCTAAAGTGCATGGAGTGCGGGAGCTCCCATGACACCTTGCAGCAGCTCACCACCCACATGATGGTCACAGGTCACTTTCTCAAGGTCACCAGCTCTGCCTCCAAGAAAGGGAAGCAGCTGGTGTTAGACCCACTAGCTGTGGAGAAAATGCAGTCTTTGTCGGACGCCCCGAACAGTGATTCTCTGGCTCCCAAGCCATCAAGTAACTCAGCTTCTGACTGTACAGCTTCTACGACTGAGATAAAGAAGGAGAGTAAAAAAGAAAAACCAGATGAGATCGACAAGGACGAGAAAGTCGTGAAAAGCGAGGACTATGAAGACCCTCTACAAAAACCTTTAGACCCTACAATAAAATATCAGTACCTAAGGGAGGAGGACTTGGAAGATGGCTCAAAGGGTGGAGGGGACATTTTGAAGTCGTTGGAAAATACTGTCACCACAGCCATCAACAAGGCCCAGAATGGGGCTCCCAGCTGGAGCGCATACCCCAGCATCCACGCAGCCTACCAGCTGTCAGAGGGCACCAAGCCTTCCTTGCCTCTGGTGGGGTCACAGGTACTGCAGATCCGACCTAACCTCGCCAACAAGTTAAGGCCAATTGCACCCAAGTGGAAAGTAATGCCGCTGGTTTCCGTGCCCACAAACCTGGCCCCATACACTCAAGTGAAGAAGGAGCCAGAAGACAGAGATGAAATGGCGAAGGAGTGTGGGAAGGAAAGTCCCCATGAAGAGGCATCTTCTTTCAGCCACAGTGAGGGGGAGTCTTTCCCCAACAGCGAAACCCCTTCCGAATCCAAAAAGGCTGATCCTTGTCCCCCGAAGGAGGAGGACAACCTGATGAAAGAGGCCGGGGAGAAAGAGAAGCCCCAGCCCCTGGAGCCGGCATCTTCCCTCAGCAACGGGTGCGCCCTCGCCAACCCCACCTCGGCCCTGCCCTGCATCAACCCGCTCAGCGCCCTGCAATCCGTTTTGAACAATCACCTGGGCAAAGCCACAGAACCCTTGCGCTCCCCGTCCTGCTCCAGCCCGAGCTCAAGCACAATCTCCATGTTTCACAAGTCAAATCTCAGTGTCATGGACAAGCCGGTGTTGAGCCCTGCCACCACGAGGCCGGCCAGCGTGTCCAGGCGCTACCTGTTTGAGAACAACGATCAGCCCATCGACCTGACCAAATCCAAAAGCAAGAAAGCCGAGTCCTCGCAAGCACAATCCTGTACGTCCCCACCTCAGAAGCACGCTCTGTCTGACATCGCCGACATGGTCAAGGTCCTCCCCAAAGCCACCACCCCAAAGCCCGCCACTTCCTCCAGGGTCCCTCCCATGAAGCTGGAAATGGACGTCAGGCGCTTTGAGGACGTCTCCAGCGAAGTCTCGACTTTGCATAAAAGAAAAGGCCGGCAGTCCAACTGGAACCCTCAGCATCTTCTGATCCTGCAGGCTCAGTTTGCCTCGAGCCTCTTCCAGACATCAGAGGGCAAATACCTGCTGTCCGATCTGGGCCCACAAGAGCGCATGCAAATCTCAAAGTTCACGGGACTCTCGATGACCACTATCAGCCACTGGCTGGCCAATGTCAAGTACCAGCTTAGGAAAACGGGCGGGACAAAATTTCTGAAAAACATGGACAAAGGACACCCTATCTTTTATTGCAGTGACTGTGCCTCCCAGTTTAGAACCCCGTCTACCTACATCAGTCACTTAGAATCTCACCTAGGTTTCCAAATGAAGGACATGACCCGCATGGCCGTGGAACAGCAAAGCAAGGTGGAGCAAGAGATCTCCCGGGTGTCGTCGGCTCAGAGGTCTCCGGAAACCATAGCTGGCGAAGAGGACACAGACTCTAAATTCAAGTGTAAGTTGTGCTCTCGGACATTTGTGAGCAAACATGCAGTAAAACTCCACCTAAGCAAAACGCACAGCAAGTCACCCGAACACCATTCTCAGTTTGTAACAGACGCGGATGAAGAATAGCCCTGCAGGTATGGGTTTGCTCCCAGGTGGTTGTGACAGTGGCCTTGTGAGGAGTCTCTTGAAGGGAGATGGGTCTGTTTAGCGGCAGCTAACATCTCTCCGTACCAAGAGGCCAGTAGCCTGCTGGAATAGGACTTACTTTTATGAAGACTAGAACATGATGAATAAGTCCTATCCGTTCTCTTAATTTCTCCAGTGCAGACTTGGGCAATAGAATGAAATGGCTTTAGAGAGATGGAGTTCACAGGTCACTGTTTCATGATACGTGATCCCCTTAGTTTTCCGAGGCCCAGCTTGCAAGGTCCAGCCAAGGCCACGCGTCATTTTAATTAATAAGTGCTAACTTCTCTCACAGTCCCATTCCACAGCTCGCCTTCCCGTAGTAATGCTAATGACTTAGAAAGTGATAGAGAAAAAACCATCAATAGAATCAAGACTGTAGAGATCCTGGGGGCACCCACTGCACAGAGATTTCTTAATCAGTTTGTGAATAGTTCAAAGTTGTCTTCTTCATCCTTCCTTGTAATCAATGCTTTTTGCAGCTTGCTGTGGGCGGTTGCTCCCTTCCCCCCCTGGCCATCGGCTCGTTTCCGCCGTTAGGTTTCCTATGAAAGAGCTGAAAGAGCTTCCGCCCTGCAGTCGGATGGTAGGAGAATTTTCTTCTCTGCAGAACGCGGAGATGAAAAGAGAGGAGGCTGGTCTCCTTCCCTCATCTTGCGGCTTTCCTTAGTCTAGACCAATGCCAGAGTCCGCCTCTCACAACAATAGGCCAATGCACGCCCTTGAGATTTTGCTTGACATAAAGAAACAAAAGACTCTCTGCACACCCATTGCCAGCGCGCATGGGGCCTCACAGCTTCAAGATAATTTGCTTTGTGGGTCGTAGAAATTCTGTGCCCTGTTGAGTCACCAGTGCCCAGACTCTCGATGTCATCTCCAGGAAAGAGGGCAGAGACCGAGGTCACGTACCTTGGCAGACTAGTCACACGGGCCACTTTCAAATGCTTTCAAGGCTGGGTCTTAACAAATCCCTTTTCTCTCATTTTGTATTTTCTCTACTGTCTTTTCTCTTGCCACCCTCCCCCAGCATGATACACACACTCCCCATGTGCTAGGGACCCTCACTCCTATTCAGGGTGTCTTCTACCATGGGCCACACCCCAAGACGAGGACCCAAGTGGACTTAAAGCTTTGGCACTTGAGGGGCCAGTTTATGTCATGCCAGGTTACAGATGAGCTCTTTTGATTAATTCACAGTAAGACATGAAGCCTTTGCCATCTCCTCTGGTCTGAGTGTTTGCTTTTCCATAGGAGACTTTTCAGATCAAGCCACAACGATCTGAGCACTCACAGACGTCCAGGTGGAGAGCAGTGTTTATCTCACTTGGCTTTGGGCTCACGTCCTAACAGGGAGGGAGGCTGACTGAGTGTGAGGATGGTCAAAATGAAAGCAAGGGTGAAAACATCTAATCTGGGACTTTCAGTGGAAAGAACTAAGAGCTTCTGATAAAGGGGGACACCAGCTGGTAATTCTAATGGCTCTCTAGGCTCCAATGAAGACTGTTGTTTTGTTTGCATGTTTTTAATCACAATAAGTAAAATGTGTTACTGGCAGATTCATCTCTTGCTTTCCAAGCATGGTTTGTTCGGCTCACACTATGGAAAGAAAAGCTGAAATGCATCTATTGAAACTACACGTGAGGGTTGGGCTCAGCAAATCTATTTATTTGCTATATAACATTTTAAATTTTATGTAACTTGCTATTATGCTTTTCTGGTCTTTCAAAAAAAAAAAAAAACAACAAAAAAAAACCCCGTGAATATACACAGACTATCCAAAGAGAAGAGAGATGTTTCCCATCCTGTAGTAGTAGGTTCAAACCATGGTGAAGAGGACAAATAGGCAATGTTTATTTGTGCTACAATAAAGACCAATTTTCCACCTGATAGGTTTGTAATCATTTTTTTAAAAAATTAATATCACTGTCAAAACATTGCAATGGGTAAATAGAGAGGGGGAGAAAAAGAGAGCTGTAGTCAAAATCTGAAACGTATGTGCCTGTTCCAGGGAAACAAAGGTAAACCAATAATTTGGGGACAACCTACACAAAAGGTACTCACAAATCTGTTGAATACATAGATGGGAGAGCTCCTTTTCTCATCTCTCTGTACTTGTTCAGGCACAAATATTTCTGATTTGGACCTTTGAGGCTCCATTTTGCAGAGTTATCATGAGAAATCAGAGCTCTCCCCTGACATAAACTCCATGATTCTGTGATGCTGAGGAAGGGTCACTGGAAGACAGGTCTGAGCATCGGGGGCCCGTTTAAAGCGATGGGAGTGCATGTGTGTTATGTGTACATGAAACTGGTGCAGCGTACGGGGTGTTTGTGGGGTTCTGAGGCTACCCCACTCTGCCGGATGGTTCCCACAACGGCACGAAGGTGGCTTCTGTTGCCCTGGTTGCCTGGAAAAGAGGCATTGTGCCCTTGGGTGTTCATTTTGAACGGAATGGATGCAATATCTTGCCCGCTGCTTAGAACTCTGCAGACGTGGCTTTAAATGATCACAAAATGAGATCACTGCTATCTGGAACTCTAATTTTAGCTGCCGTGCATGATAGTACAAATTGTGCAAAATGACATGATGTTTTAGAAAGCATGATCAAGATTTTACGGAAAATTTGGGGGTTTTACCGTATCCATGTTCTCTATAAGATGCCAATTTGACCTGAATTTTCTTTCCCTTTTATGTCTTAAATCCTACAAAAATTCCTTGCCAAATGTTAAACACAACTTTTTCTTAAATAATAATTGTCAAATATTAAATGTGCATTCCTATTTTAGGAGAGAAGTAATCTGAAACAATTTCAATAGGTATTTGTGTATACCTTTAAAACCACATGCTCTTGAATAATAGAAATTAAATGAAGAGCAAATCAATGAGTCTAAAAGGCATAAGGACTTGAAATTATAGTCATTACCATGTAATATAGCATATAAGTTTAGCAGCACACTTAGCCTTGAAATTGGTGGCGCAAATGAATTCTAGTCCAGTGAGCTTCCACCTTTGTTAAGGGTGATTTTATAAAAACCCATGTTCACAGTGAACAGCATGTAAGGTTTCCAGATAAAATATAGTCTGTCCAGTTAAATTTGAATTTCAGTAAGTGACAAATAAGATTTTAGTATAAGTATGTCCCAAATATTGTAGCGGCCATATTTATACTAAAAATACATACGTTTATTGTTTATCTAAGATTCACATGTAAGTGGACATTCAGTATTATTTGCTAAATCTGGCAACCCTAACAACATAGATTATCTGCAGTCTGGAAGAGCAAAAGGGGCTGGTCTAATTTTTTTTCAATTACGGTCGATATATAATATTATATGTATTTCAGGTCTACAAGATAGTAATTACACACATATAATTTACAAAGTGATTACCCCAGTAAGTCTAGCACCCACCTGTCCCAATACAAAGTGATTACAATATTATTGACTATATTCCTTATGCTGTACTGTATATCCCATGACTGTTTTTATAACTGGAAATCTGTACGTCTTAACCCTCTCACCTTCTTCACCCCTGCCCCCAACCCTGCCCCCATCTGGCAACAACCAATTTGTTGTCTGTATCTGTGAGTGCATTTCTGCTGTATTTGTTCATTTATTTTTGTTTTTCAGATTTCACATATAAGTGAAATCATATGGTAGTTGTCTTTGTCTGGCTTATTTGACTTAGAATATGCCATCCGGGTCCATCCATGTTGTCACAAATGGCACACTTTCATTCTTCTTTATGGCTGAGTAATATTCCGCTTTATATAGGCACTATCTGTTTTTTATCCACTCGTCTCTTGATGGAGCCCTAGGTTGCCTCCATATCTTGGCTACTGAAAATTACACTGCAGTGAATGTGGGGAGCATATACCTTTTCAATTAGTGTTTTTGTTTTCTTCGGATAAATACCCAGAAGTGGAATTGCTGGATCATAACCTTGTTCTACTCTTATATTTTTTGAGGAACCTCCCTATCGTTTTCCACAGTGGCTGCCCCAACTGACAGTCCCACCAACGGTGCTCAAGGGCTCCTGTTTCTTCATGTCCTTGCCAACACTTGTTTGTTGATTTGTTGTTGACATGGGCTAGACCAATGTCTATAAGAGGCATTGACCATTCCTTCATCTGTTAAATAAATCTTTCAACCCTTCCTTCCTGACTCCCCTCCCTGGGTTCCTTGCATCCTTCCCGTCACACCGGTTGTGCTTTCACTGTGCACCAGCCTTGACTGAAGAGCAGATACGAAACAGTGAACCGGCAGTCGTGCCGCTTCACTAATTGGCCCAGTGTGCAGGCCTGCACCAGGCCCCTCGCAAACGGACCTCACGTCATCCTCACAGACAGCCCTGTGAGGCCGAGGTGGGTTCAGCCATGTCGCAGCAGGGAAGATGGAGGCAGAGCTTCTGCGCGCATTTCCCAAGCTTCCACACCCTCTGGGCCTCACTCGGTCACCGTCCCCAAACCTAGAAAGCCATCACTCCCTGCCAAGCACTGTGCTGGCCCCAGGGATGAACCAGTGGCCAGGGCAGGAGTGCAGCTTTGAGGCTAGTGACCGACACACAGATGGGCAGACGGGGATCCCTGGAGAGCGGAGCCCTCGGGAGGCCGTCTGGCCCGTCCCAGGGAAGCCCAGCAGGACATGGTGGCGCGGAGACCGTGTGATGTGAGGGGAAGAACTCCCGCTTCCCCGGCCCTCGAGCCTGAGTTCAAACCCCAACTCTTGTATCCTCGCTTCCATGCGTATAAACTGAGGACATAGGACAGTTGTGAGAAAGTAAATATATGCAATTCTTTCCCGTAAGTCCTGACACATAGTAGGCTCACAAGAAAAGTTTATTCTAGACTGTCTCTACAGGGATATCCCTGCCGTGTTCTTCAGCTTCCCCTGAAGTGTGTGAAACTTGCAGTCTTCCCGGCTGATTAATACCTAGGCAGGTGCCCCCTCACCCTGCGGTTCGATTATCACGACAGCAGCGGCAGCAAAACTAGCACTTACTGGCCTCTTCCTATGAGCCAGACATGGTTATTCATCTCATCCTGGTTTTTGCAAAGAGCTCAAAAGGTTTCGTGATTTGTCTGAGAACACACAGTAAAGTGTACAGGTGGGATTCGAACTCAGGGCCACCCTATACTCACCAACTTTCCTCAGCCCCTCAGTTTCTCCTCCACCTTACCGGCTGGTTTCTGGGTGTTCCCCAGGCAAGGCCTCGCCTTGGCCTCTCGGAGGTTGCAGTTGCAAACCAGATTTTGTGACTCAGGGGCCTGGGACAGACCTGCAAAGCAGAGCGAAGCAAAGCATCCTCTCTCTCTGCATGTTAATGTCCTTGTTCGGTCGGGTAATTATACATTTACCATACAGTGTCTAATCGAGAACTGGCCCAAAGCCCGGTGAACGTGTATGTCTAAGAATTTTTTCAATCCTCATTCTGACTTTCTGGAATTCATTTTTGGGTAGCAACATGAGAACTGGGAAACAAGGTCAGCTATGAGATGACAGCATTTCCAACGCAGCAAGAAGCAAACGCGTCGTCTCTCTGAACGTTTTCATTTTACCAGGCGACAGGCTTCACTCTCCTTGCGCATGAGCGCGCTCCGCCTCCGTTGCACTGCCCCCCTCGTTTGGACTTCTGAATGCTCAATCCTGACGTGTATAATTTGGTGCTTTAATATAGAGTAACATTATTTTTCATTTACTCCAATCTGCCATCAGTATCATCTTTTCATTTAACCAGATGCAATTCTTTTTTCTTTCACTAAATTGAAAATCCATGAGCGACAGGGAGTGCGATGTTTTAATTAGCTCATATTTTTTATATGGATTTATGTCTTTAAAATACATTTGTGTAATTCTTCAGCTAAATTAAAAACGTCTTTCTGTGAAAGTGAGGAGGGGAAAATAAAGAGCTAAATGCTGTCATTAGCTTAGGTAGATACAGATGGAGAACAAGACTTGGGGGAGGGACACCCACAATCCCTGCAGCCCCTGCCTGGGCCGATTTTGAACTTGCCCTTCATTTAAAGAAGTCTTTCTCTTTAACGATTTCTTGAAAATGGCTTCGGGAGGGGTTTTTTTTAAGGTCCCTAGTAAGTAAACAAGCAGTTACCTTCAACGAACTAATTTGAAACTGAACCCGCCACTGAACAAAACAGGAAAAAAAAAAAAGAAGTCGTAATGATAAACAGTTTTCTCCTGCATTTCTCTTTGTCTTTTTTCTTTAACAATCAAGTGTAAAGCTTTCCGCTGTGCTTTTCCTCTGTGTTATAGGAGACAAGTGACATTCCGTGGTAAATGGGGGGAAAAACCATGCAGAACTGAAATCTCTCCGGCATTGACACCAACTTGCCCTCTATTGTTGGAAGCGAGCAGGAGCTCATGATTGTTCATCAGACGGCTCCTAATGCAGTTAAAGCATTCAGCTATAATTTCTCCTTGCATTTATAATTACTGTCATAGACTGCACACCTCGGTGAGCAGATTAAAGCTATAAACTATTTAGCCGCGGCTCTCAGACGAGGAACTTGATTTGTCTGGCAGGAGTTATTTGTTAGGGAGCTTGACACTTCACATAAAAATGACTCAACTTGATGAAGAACAATGCAGTTTTAGCAATGCGGGGATTTTAAATCAGCCCCAACGCCACACCCTGCAAGCATCACAGGGCAGTTTGTTAAATGATATGTAGGCCACAGAGATGACGGGGCAAAGGCGCTCAGGGCACCAAAACAGACGACAGACGGTTGGGGTGCAGCAGCTGTCTCTCCTGCCTCTTCCTCAGGAGGAGCGAGAGCAGGTTGGGAATCAGCGTGTCATGTTCCCCTCTGGCTTCCGGTGCGAGCGTAACAGGAAGCTCACCTGTCCGGGAATGGGGATGCCACGGGCCAAAGGCACAGGTCGCATTTGGAAGGGGGCGGGTCTCCGAGAGTCTGTGCTGCTGGGCACGGCGCTCGCCTCGCCGACCCCAGGAAGGCCAGCGTTGTGCAGAGTGGTGCTTGTGCTTTTTCCTCACGCTCTTCATTTCTTTGGGTATTTCTTTGTTTTACCTGCAAGAGGGACAGGGTATATTTAGGCACAGAGGGCATTCCTCACGGGCTGGTCTGCTTTGCTGCTGGGAGAACTCAGAAAAAACGTCCGCGTTCAGGTTGAGGAGAAACACTGGCACCGATTGCGGTCGGACAAGCGCAGTCTTCTTGCTCCCGCCTCAGTTCGTGGAGAAAACTAGGCGAAGCCGCGCAGGGTCAGCTCCCAGCCGTGGACCCAGCCCACAAAGCAGGTGCTCAACCGGCATCGCTCGCCTCGCTCTGTTTCCCACCTTGTCACAGGCTCCAAAACAATTTTTGTCTGCTCAAGGCTGAAATCAAGATGTGGGATGGGTCGTGCCGTTTTATTTGAAGAAGTAAGGAGAGGCTTGAGGACAGATTTCACGTCAACAGTTCTAGGGGTGTTGGGGTGCCCCCGAGACAAGGTGGAATGCAGCTTTAACCTGCCTTCCTTTCCCTCGGACTCCCCTTTTCTCTCTACCACCAGCCGCCTTGAGAAAAGTCCCCTTGCTACAGTCCAGGGTCCCCAGTATTGAACCATGCTTAGCAGGGTCTGCCTTGCAGTTGCCAGTGCAGATGCTGGTGGCGGTGGCGAATACTGTGCCTGACACACGGTCCGCCATCCCTGTTGGCCTTGCTGGCATTGATACTGAGCATTTACGTTTATGGAGCAGCTCCTTTGTGCTGGGCCCTTTCCACGTGGCATGTCGATTCATCTTAACCTTAAACTCTAAGAAGAAAGAGCTGCGATGACAGAAGCACACAGGTGAAGAAGCCAGCCCTCGGGCGATGTGACCAGCAAGACCACACAGCCACTAAGTGGCAGAGCCGCAGATCAAGTGCAGACAGAGGAGTGATTTACCGCGAGCCAGAATTTTGGCCCGAAATTCTCCCAGTGCCTTCCTGGGGTCCTTCGGGTTAAATGCTGTTGGGCGCTACAGATGTGAACCCTGTCCACAAGTTATTTGCATGGGAGAGAAGATGAATGGGCCAAAAAAAAAGTTTAAATGTTCTGAAAGCCCAAATCTTTGACAGAGACAACTTGCAACCACCCGGGCCCTCCAGCAAATTGGCACTCTCAGTCTGCATGGCTTTATCTGGTATTTTTTCATCTATGGAGGAAAAATGATGTTTCAAGGTCATGTTATTTTCAATGCTACATTACTCGATTTCACGTCAAATAGTTCTGTTTTTGTTCACCAAAGGATTTTGTCGTGTTTAATTGTTTACGGCTCCTCTTCCCCTCCCCCCATATTTGAGGGAGCCTCCACTTCCCTATTTGCCACTTTGCTGTGGATCCCCAGGTGTGTGCTAACCATGGAGATGGGTCCCTATTGGATAGCGTAGGCTATGGCTTAGAAGTCAAAGAACCAATCAGGACCTCGTCATCCCAGAAATGTAAGAGGATGAAAGCGGGAGGCCTTTGGAAGTGGAGGGAAGGTGGAAGGCCTGTCACAAAGTGTCAGGGGACGGGAACTTCGGAGTCGCAGAAATCCCATGGAGGAAGCCCATGGCAGCTCAGCTCAGTGGGGCAGAACGTGGGCTCTGGGCTCTGGAACTGCAGAGGCCTAGCCTCAGGGCCGGGTCCCCACTTCCCAGCCGAGGGACCTACGAGAGGTCACGTTACCTCTCTGAATCTCAGCCGCCTCGCTGCCACGTGGCTGCGTGAAGGCTGGCTGCACATAGTATTGCCAGGATACAAACCAAACCCGCTCCGTGCCCCCCAGCGCTGCCTCAGGCACGTGGAGACCCTCAGTGAAGGAGAGCGTCTCTCGCGATTGTGCAGCACGGCCATCCTAGAATCGCGATGGGGTGAATGTGTCTTCACAGTCTTAATAAAGCAGCAACGGTGATTATAACGTGCTGGGGGCAGGTCACATGTCCTGCTTCAAGAACTCTGTGTCGGGAAAGGCAAACAAGAACGTTCGTTGAACAGCCAGGGTTACGTGTCGGGCTGTGGCTGGGGCTACAACAGTGCAAGCAGCCTAGGACCCGCCCACAGAATGCTGACCGTCCATCAGAGAAGACGGATGTGATGCCCGAGGCTTCCACTGTGCTGGGCGCTATTCCAGGACACATGCCGGACCAGAGGGCTCGAGGACGTATGGCCAAACGAGCCGAGCTCTGGGCTGAGTCTGGAACAGGGCAGACGAGCTAGCCAGGTGCGGGGAAGGCGAAGAGCACACTGGGAAGAAGAAATGGAAAGGCTAAAAGCCTTGCACATGAAAGCAGCGGGTGGTTTGCTCCAGAAAACGCACGTCGTTCAGCACGATCGGAGCCTCATTTGGGGGAGAGGGTGGCAGAGGAGGCGGAGCAGGCAGAGAGGCTGATGGGTGTACCCACAATGGCTTCTACCTTGTCTCTTAGCCTCATAGAGACAGGTGGTCAGTAAAGCTTTCCTTATTGAAACATTTGACCATTGTTCCCATGAAGTTGACTTGATAAGGCCAGGAAGTGGTGGAGCGCTGGACTTCTCCCGGGCGCCCAGTTGCCTGGATATGAAGTTGACGCCCCCGCTAAGCTCCAGGAGGGCAGGGGCTGCGTCTCCTTAGCTGTCCATACATGGGCTCTATGAATATAGATGGAAGGAAGGACGGAAGGAAGGAAGGAAGGAAGGAAGGACAGGAAGGCCACTGAGGAGGTGATCCTAACTTCTTTTTGACATCCTCTATGTGCGAGATAACAATAATGCCTGTGTCGCTCATCGGTGAGGTGAGTCAGGTAAATAAACTCTGTAAAACTCTTAGCCCAGTGCCCAGTACATGACAGAAGCCCCATGTGAAGGACCCTTCAGACTTTGCACAGCCCAGAGAAGTGCGGGGACAGGAGAAACATTCCCAGCCCCCAGCCCCAACCCTTTGGTATGTCCCAAGGACCGGCACTGCCACGAGGCTTGTGCATCTGCGCTCGGAAATGTTTCCTCCAAGGTGCATGGGCTCACGGGAGCGGAGTCGATAAATGCCTTCAGGTGAATGAGCTGAGCGGTTCTGCATCCTCTGTGACGGGTGTCCTGGGGACCTTCATTCACTTGTCCTTTAGCTCATACCCATGGAGAACCTGTTCCCGGCAGGCTTCACGCTAAGTGCTGGGTTCCACCTGAGAAGAAGAGAAGCCTGGCCTGACATTCTAACCAGGGGACAGGTGGATAATATGGAACACGAACAGCCAGCACTTATTGAGCGCCTGAGTAAGAAGAAACAATTTCTAAGAATGAGAGGCTGCCAAGGAAATACAGGGCAATGTAAGGGACAACAACAGGACCACCTACTTTAAATCGGGGGTCAGAGACAGAGGATGAGGCTGAGAAGGAGCCAGGTGTGTGACAAATTGGGAGCATTGGTGTTTGATTCAGAAAAGGCTGGAGGCTTGACCGCTGGGGCTGGAGGGACCGGACACATCGGGTGAGGGGTTTGAAATGTGGGCAAGCCCGGGCCTTTGTAAAACATCCCAAGAGCTTTGGATTTGGGGTCCCTAAACCGAGGGAGAAGCCATCCGAGGGCGTCAAGCAGGCGAGCAGCATGCACTTCCTTCGCTTGTAGACGCAGACTCTGGCTGCTGGGGGGTGTGGCGGGGGGAGAGGCCAGGAGCAGAAGCAGGGGCCAGTGAGGAGGCCGTGGGGAGACGGGGGTGGTCCGGACTACAGAGCAACTGTCGAGCTTGGGGACAGACAGGTGGCTCCAAGGGGATTCCAGATCACTTGGAACCATGCTTGTCTCGGTAGAAGGGAGGTCAGACAAAGAGGACATGTAAGGCGTTAGGATAAATTCCACGGACTCTCCAGTGGGCTCCAGACACAGCCACTCTTCCCACACCTCCCCTGGACCACCGCCAACTCCCAGGCATGCCATTTCTGCCTGTTTCCCAAGAACAAGCCATTCCGATAGAAGTAAACCACAATTTTTTATGCTTCTCCGGGAATTATGAAGCACACTACGAAAGACCCCTGCTGTGTGCGCCTTCCTATTTTTCAATCCTAATTTAATTCCTCCCTCCATTCTGTGATTCAGCCCCCCTCCTCCACGCATCAACCCTAGGTGGTCCTGACTTGGCAGAAGATTTACTGGCAAGATGCGATGGAGGAACACATTGTTTCTTCAAGATGATTTAATGACCTTTTTGGCATCTCCATGACTGCTGAAATCTTCTGTAATTATTCCATTTGGTAGCAGAGAGTTCTGTTGATCAGAGGAAGGCGGATGGATATGTCAAATGTCAATAAATTTGCAATCCATAATTGTCACTCCTTGATGCTGGAGCAGACCGGGGAACGGCTCAATCACAGGCCGGGAATGGTTGAACCAACACAAGCACCAAAGAATCTCGAGAGTTACACGTGCAAAAACATTGCCCTGTCCGCCCTTCCTGCACAAACTCGCCTTCTCTCTCCCTGCCTTGTTTTTCCTGCTTATGCAATTGTTACTGTTTCCTTCTCTAGAAGAGGGACATGTTTCACATTCTACTGTCCAAGGCCTTCTAAGTCCATCTACATGCGGAACCTGTGATGCCGTAAACACAGACACACGTGTCCCCTAGACAACCTACTTGTTGGTTTTCTTTTCAGTCTTGCTATTCAGGTATCTTTGGCCCCTCCTAGAAATCAAGCATTGATTATTTTTTTCCGCTTTGCTAGCTCTCCCGCGGCATGCTTTATCTGAGAAAGGCCTGTGTCAGAAATCAGAAAGTGTTCCTAACAATGGGGGAAAACCCGAATAGAAACATTCGCGGGCTTGCTCTTGACAAGTGCAGGTGATCCGGAAGATGCAAGAACAGCTCAGAAGTCATGGCAACATGTGACAGAGACGTTTGTTTAATCGCTCATCTCATTCCTCGAGCTCACCTTATCAAGTTTCAACCTCTGCATCTGTGAGTTCCTAGTTCAAAAATGCAGACTCTTCTCTGTCCTCGTGTTAATTTTTAAATTATATATCATTGTAGAGAGGCCCTTGTGGTGAGTATGATGAGCCATTTTCGCATCTGAAATGGGAAGTTACAACTGAACATTAGTGGTCGCTTATAAATCACTGCGAGCAAGTGACATCTGTGACCACACGGTGTTAACTGGGAAGAAATGCACAGCGCGAGACGGAACCTCAAATGGGGGAGGAGGTTTTCAGGGAGGACGGTCCAAGCTGATGGTCACAAATTCGTGGGTGGGCTGAGCAATCCCAAGTCCCCAGGGGATCTGAGCTGAGGTTTGTCTGAAGCTGGGATTCTGTTCTGTGGCTGCCTTTTCCCTGCGAATATTTTTTTAAGTGGAAAGTTCCTTAGAGGTTGACAGATGTGTCCTAAGGCTCAGTAGGAATCAGCAGAAAGGCAACAGGATCTGTCACTCCGAGGCAGCGTCTCTGCCAGGCCACTGGAGTGTGAGCTGGGGACTGGGCTTGGGAACTCGGGTGCTGAGTGGCTGTGCCCACCCCCACTGGGGGGCCACCAGAGAGGTCTGCGGGTCAGGCTGCCTGGCTGTGAACCCGGGTTCCACTACTCACTAGTAGTAAAGCAACTGTCCTAACCTCACTTAAGATACAGCCTCTTCATCCACAGAATAGGGATGACTGTCCTACCTCAGGGATTGGTGATAAAAATAATCCAGGTTACGCTTTAAGGTAATAGTTCTCAAACTTGAGGGTGTATCGAATCATCTGGACGGTTTATTCAAACCCAGATGGCTGACTCCCATCCCAGAGTGTCAGGTTCAGTAAATCTTGAGCAGGGCCAGCGATTTTGAATTTCTAATGGGTTCCCAGGTGATAACATGACGTCGGTCTAAGAATGACACTTTGAGGACCACTCCTTTAATCACAGTAGCTGGCATGTTAAACTCTAAAAAGTTTGCTTTTATTCGCTTCCATTCAGACTTTGACCTGACGCTCTGTCCTGTGTGAAGTTCAAGTGCAGAGGAAACAAGGAGAAAGGACCAAGAATCTAGGAAAGTAGGAGGTGGACTGGAAGTTTGCATGACTCTGCCGAGATCACTTAAAGGAATAGACAATATGGACTCATTTGCTCCTACTGTAGCGGGAAGAGTCGCCTGTCTGGAGAGCCTAGATTGGCAGTCAAGGGAATAGGTCCCTTCTTGGAGCGATACCTTCCTTAACTCTGAAAAGATGGGCATAAAATTCATTTGGAAGCAATAGTTAAAGCTGTTCAGCATGTTAACTCTAAATTGTGTTTACCGAAATCTCTTGTTTAGCATTGACTGCAAACCAAGTCAAACTTAATTTAGCAAAACGGAAGTTACCGGTTTTATCCAAGGATACAGTTGGTTTCATACACAGATGAATCGTAGTTTTAAAGGATATATGTCATCAGAACTTGGTCTTTCCCCATTTTTCAGCTCAGATTTCCTCTGTGCTGCCTTCGTTTTCAGCCAACGGTGAGCTCCCACACTGGCTCCAGGGGTGCATCACCTCCCAGCTTCGGAGTCTCAGTGGAGGAGGGCTTGTTCCTCGGGGGTGCTGACCGAATATTTTGACTGAGTTATTTGGCCTGCAACTGGGGGCGGGGGGTGGGGGTGGATGGTCTCTCTGGCCTGAGTCAGGTGCACACTCCCAAGTGCAGTGGATCAGCCCCTTACAATGGGGCTGACATTGTTCTACCCTGAGCTGTGGTGGTATCTCTGTTTTGGGGAAGGCGAATGACCCCGAATCCAATTCTTGCCCAGTCTTTACCGAGACCGACTTTTCCCTCTTGTGACGTCTGCTGGTTTTTCCAGTTCTGAAATGACAGTGAGTGTCCCCGCTATCCTTCTGCTGCCCAGCCTAGGATCTACGGGCCCCCCTCTTTCTCCCACATCCCCCACCACCCTCCATTTCATCACTAATTTTTCTCGGCCGGACCTCCACGATGCTCTCCCCACCGCGGCCCTCCCACGGGTATTTCCACAGGGCCAGGCGGGCTGAAGCCCACCCACCTCGCGCGAGGACGGGTGCGCTTGCCCCCACTGGGCGTCCTCATCCCCCCTTACGGCCCTGCGCCGGCCTGCCCTGCCCAGCACTGCCAGATTCAAAGTCAAGAGTCAACGTTCCTTCCTCAATGAGAAGACTTATCATTTCATGGGCATTGATTCTACGTCAGGGACTTCAAATACACTCTTTCTTCTCCTCCTAGTAACCGTTCTCATCATTTCAATCTCAGCTGAAACATCTTCTTTAGACTCTTTCCCGAAAACCTAAGTCAGGAGTTACCAAGCATTTTCTATAAATGGCCAAATAATGAACACTTTCAGGGTTGTGTCCCCACACCCACTGTCACAACTACTCAATCTGTGATCGTAGCATAAAAGCAGTCACAGGTGCCATGTAAATGAATGGGAGTGGCTATGTTCCAATGAAACTTTATTGATGGGCGCTGAAATTTGAATTTCATATCATTGTTATGTGCCACACAATACTCTTTTTTTAAAGTTTTTTTTCTGCCACTTAAAAATGTAAAAAGCATTCTTCATCTGTGGGCCCTAAAACAACAAAACAAAAAAATCAGGCGGTGGGCTGAGTTAGCCCATGGGCCACAGTTTGCCAGGTCCTGACTGGAAGCCACCCAGCCGCCTGACATGTGTCTTTCTCATCACCCTGTTTTGCTTCCTTTATTAGGCTTATAAGTACCTGATACTATGTCCTTATTTGTACATTTTCTGGTGTCTGGCACTGTGTTGGGCTCCCAGGGGACAGCAGTAAGCAGAACAGCATTTTCCTTTCCTTCACAGATCTTGTAGCAGAAGGACAGGAAACAAGAAAACAAATGAATTAAAATAGCATTTTAGATCCCTTGAAAGAAAAAGCTAAAGTATTAAGAGCCTGGAACCATGGTACTCACCTGCTTGGGGTGCCCCAGGAAGACCCCTTTGAGAGGTGGCATCTGAGGCATGAAGAACTGAGGGAACCAGCCCTGAAACAAATGAGAAGAGGACGTCAGGCCGGGACAGCCAGTGCAAAGGCCCTGCAGCGAGCACGAACCGGGAACAGTGGAGGGAAAGGAAAAAAAGCCAGTCTCGCCGGAACTCTGTGCTCAGGGAGAAATGATTTGGAATATTTAACACAGACCCACTTGTACAGGCCAGGGGGACGAGTTTAGATTATGCTGACTTCATGGGCGGGTTTCAAGTAGGAGAAGGGCGTGACCCAGTTGGCGTTTCTAAGGACAGCCCAGGCTGCTGTGTGCAGAAGGGATCGCGGATGCGTGTGTGTGAGCGCACCTGCCTTGCCTTCCCAGGAAGTTCCTTGAAGACCTCAGACATGGACCCTGCACATGTTAAGCCCTCAACAAAAACTTCGTGAAATTAATGCATTAATTAAAACCATTAACACGGCATAACTTTTTCTTGACCCCTTGACAACAAGGCTTTTTATAGCTAGGTTCCTAAAGCCGGTCAATCTACATCATAAAATTCAAAAATTACAGCTTATAACATAAAGTGACCTCCCGTTACATAATGTGGCAAAATAAGCAAATTAATACCAGAGGTAATAAATGTCTAGGCACTAATGTGGCTTGAGCATGAAATATGTTCCCATCGTTTTGGGAGTAAGGATTCAAAATGAGGATCGAATTACCCCCATTTAAATGAAGCTCCTGCTTCCCAGGTCCAAGTGGAATAAATGCAGCCCACTGAAGCGTTTTCCATTCTTTTTCATCGTTCAGTCGACAGTGTTTTTGAACACATACTACATGCGGGCATAGGCCAGGCACTGGGATCCAGAAACAAGCAAGCCAGAGGTCTCTGCCCTTCGTGGAGTTCATGTGCTAGTTGGTGGCCGTGGCAAGGACAGCAGCCAATAAAGAAAGACAGTAATTTCGGCGCTGTAAGTGCTAAGACTACAGGGCAATGGGGTAGGGAAAAGGAGGCTACTTTAGACGGTGGGCAAGAAGGCCTTTCTGAGGAAGTCACTTTTTGCTGAGGTCTGAAAAATGTGAAGCAACCGATCATCCACTGAGTCAAAGACTGAGCGCTCCGGCGGAAGGAGCTGCACAGGCAAAGTCCCCAAGGTGAGAAACCGCCTGGCGTGTTCAGAGCCTTCTCTTGCATAGCGGCTGGCAGGTGGTTTTGTCATGGGACCAGATAGTAAATTCTGGATGCTCTGCAGGTCATACAGTCTCTATTGCAAATACTTGGCCCTGCCATTACACCGCAAAAGCAGCCATAGGTGATACATGAAGGAAGAGGAAGTGGGACTCCATTCCAATAAAACTTTATTTATAAAAACAGTCAGAGGGCCAGATTTGGCCCATGGGCTACATTTTGCCAGCCTGTGACCTAGTGGGATAGTGTCTTAGGTAAGACTTGCAGAAGCAGCCCAAGATATCAGGATTCCTGTGTAAGCAATTTCCTAGGAAGGCACTCCCAGGAGAAACCGGTAAAAGAGTGAAGAAGCAGGACCGGAAAGGGGGAAATCCAGACACTGCAGTGAACTCGGCCTCAGCCTGATCCCATGGGGAGCTCTGGGGTGTCTATTACGCCCATCTGGAGCAAGCGCTGGGCTCTGGTCCTCCTACTTCAGCCACTCATTGGCGAAGGGCCATCCCAGGGGGCAGAGCTTGCAGACACGAGGCACATTCGGGCAAAGCAGCCAGAGTAGCCGTGGGCCGTCCGTGGAAGAGCTGCATGTGTATCTGTTAGAAGGGAAAACAGGCAGAAGCCAGGAACAGGGTACAAGGATATAGTATTAAAAATCCAGAGGTATGTCTACAACACCCCCTTCAGGTGAGTTCCACCGTGGCCAGGTTCTTAGCTACCTCCCGGCTTTATGGAAAAAAACCAACAACAACTACCAAAAAAAAAGACCTGTTTCCTCAAACGTAAATTTGTGAATATAGTCTGTATGTGCCTCTCAGGGCTAATGTTAAAATAGATCAAATTCTGTAGTCCAAAAAAAAGGTCAAAACAAGAGTTACTTTTCACCTCATTGCGATTGATAAAATAATCTAAGTTGTAACGAAACCAGCGCAAGTATACAGGGTCCCGGCTTTTGAAAGTGATCAGAGACACAGGTGAATAGCCTGTCATGCAAACCAATGAAGGAGAGGGAACTGGCATTGGTGGAGCACCTACTGTGTGCATTGTGCTAGGAGTTTCCTTGTCTTTTGCTCATTTAACGCTCGCCACAGGCTTTTAGTAGAGATGTCAGTCTCCCCATTTTATAGAGGACCCTGCGGTTTGACTACAAGCCCCTTGAGGGGAGAGCAGGTGCTGCAAAATAAAAGGACGCACAATTCATGTTTACCAACTGCACCTCAGGTTCGTAACCTGCTAAGGACAACACAACTAATAAGGGACAGATTGGGGATTGGAGCCCAGCTCTGTCACTCAAGACCGTGCATTTTCTAGCTGCCCCTTACAGACTGGAGATTAAAAGGAATAAATACAAAATGGCCAGCTGGCTGCTGCGTACGCTACTCCGCACAACCGCAGGTGGCGCTCCTGTGCCAAGGCACATGGTTTGTGTCACTGGAACGATGAGGCTTTGCAGGGACTCACTCCCACTCTCAGATCAGTGACAGACACCTGCAGGCCTTTTGCCCTGTTCCCTGGACAAATCTCTCCCAGGATTCCTGCCTAACAGTCAGAGCAGTCTCATGTACTTATTCGGTCAACGAACATTTATTGAGCACTTATTATGTGCCTGGCACCACCGGAGCCCCGAAGACACAAATGTTAATAGCAGTGACAGTCAGCCTTAAGTGAGCATGCTACCAGCGTTCTCTCCTTCTGTCATCTCCAGGTCCTTGGTAAGAGTTCTCCTCATGGAGCCCTCCTCTATAGAGAAAAAAACAACTGAGCCTTTAAAAAATTGAGGAAGTGGTTCACTATCATACATGAAGAAGCCACAAAACCAGAATTCAAATAGGCATTTTCCAGATCCACCAGAGCTGTCAGAACACACACACTGTCCTGATCTCCAGGAAAATATAGGCTCATACGTATTGAAGGCTGACTAGGTCCAAGACACTCTTTTAAACCATTTACATGTGTCATATCATTTACCCCTCTGGCCATCCCACCAGCTGTATCGCTGGGATCAACCCCATTTTACAAAAGTACCCCGAGTTCACAGAAATTAATTTAACCCCAGATCAGCTTGATTCTAGGGCTGGGGGGCAGCCTTATAAATTTTTTTGATTACCAAAAAGAAAGAGGCAGAGATAACACAATAACAATGAACGTACATTGAGGACTTGTCCTGTGCCACACGCTGGGCAAGGCACTTCACTTCTCAGCTGATGGAAGCTTTGACCTCTGTGAAGTAAAGGGATATCCTTATGCCCCTTTAAAGGTGAAGGCAAGGGGATGTAGCCAGGGGATGTCCCTCGTGGTCACACAGTGTTATGTGATGGGAGCAACATTCAGTTGCAGATCAACGTGCCTCCCCAAAGGAGACATAATGAGCCCTGTTCCCATTTAGGGAAGGTTTTCATGAGCAGCCGCCCTTGACTTGGGTTCATGAAGAATGAACAGGCATTCATGGCCGCCCGCTCCATGCAAAGGCAAGGGCGCCTGTGCGTGGAGTCGTAATGAGCTAGGGGTGAAGGGGCATGATGGGAAGGAAACAGAGGTGCCTGGAAGTCCCCTGAGCTCCATGTCAGGTTCGCAGCTGAATGCCCAGGGCGAGGGCTTCCTTCCTTCCTCCCCCTTTCCCTCCTCCTCCTCTTCCACTTCCTCCTTCACTCACGAGAGCTTTGCCGCCTCCAACCACGCGCGGCGTGTAACCGGGGCTTGTCGGGAACGCAGTGTGTCTGCTCGGGCTGCTCTCTGATGCTGGACTGCCACCTCCGTCTTAGTCACGCGTGCCCATCTTTTTCAATCTAATGAACTCCAACCATCAGTGCAACTTAAGTTCGGCTGTCTGTTCGTGCATAGTTAATATTAAAAATGTACTAACAGTGTGGCTGAGAAATCAAATTATGCACATAAATATGCTGGCATAGCAGAGGCGGCGGCAGAAGCTGAAGTTAGCAACACTGATGCCAGTTCACATTTGCAAATCTCCCGTCAATCTGTCATTAAACATGTTATCAAATGATGATAAGTGTATGCTTCTTGCTTGCATTGGTGAGCCGATTCCCGATGTTGATGCACATTAGTGGGATAATACGCATTAACATAGTTGTGCTTCGATGAACACAAAACATTTTTTATCTGTCTCAGTTTGTTTCCCCTTGTGGCCCCCAAGTTAAGTGTTTTGTGTTATCAAATTGCCAAAAAACAAAAATGGGAAAATGTATTATTTTTAATTAGCTAACCTTGTCATTGGTGGGGCTTTTCCCCCTAACCCCTCCCCAGCCCCCTCCCCGATCGTTCCTGTGTGTTGCTAAAAAAAAAAAAAAAAAAAAAGACAGAGAGAAAGACAGAGAGACGGGAGCTGCACTGTCTTCCTTCAGTAAAACGATTAATGTCAGACACTCAGAAGCTGGCAATTATGCTCCGTCTTAATGCACTGGCCTTTCATCTGGGGCCCTCGCTCTTGACAGGACTGATCGTTTCAGTTCAGTGATATGAAAGGCAGCGGAGGAAATGATCGGAGACATCCCGGTCCGTCACGAGGGCCAGCACTGGAAGGCCTCCCGGGCTCTGGGGCCTGATGCTGCTCAGCCGAGTCATGGGCCAGGGAGACAGATGGTGGCCCTGGGCGTTGCCTGGACCTATGGGTGTCGCTGTGCTGCATGGGGAAGAGGTAGCTGCGACCATCTCCCAAACACAAATGTGCAAGCCCCCACAAAGTGAGAAACGCTGTATGGAGAAGCCAAGTGTCGCCCTTCCCCCTGATGACAGGGCACCCAATCGATCACGAGAATAAACGCCATCATACATGTGGATTTCGAGCGTCGGTCTCCCATGAGAAGTTCATTATCCCTATGATCCAGAATATAATTGGATTCCTTTTTTCTTAAAATTGAAATAAAATTTAGAAATTTTTGAACGAGCACTCAGACATTCGTGGTCTCAGACGGGGCCGGCTGCAATATTTGAAAGCTGGAGGCGGTGCTGGGCCCAGCTGCTGCTGGGAAGGGATGTTCTGAAGCGTCAGGCTGCTGGCTTTTTCAGAGGGGACCCGCCAGCACACCTTGGAGCTCTGATTCATCCCTGCATTCAACACAGGCACGCCGTCCACCTACTATGTGCAGATACCACCACAAACTCAGGGAGCCCCATAGACACAATCCTCGCCCTCATGACATATGTAGTATTTGGGGGAAACATACCGTTTTCACACCACTACACAATAATTCATTGATTTCCATTAGGAAAAGTTTAAGTGGAGGTAGAGGGGCGGTTTGTTGTAGTCTTCACTTCCCAAGCTCGGCGGAAAACATTCTTCGCCATTAGTAACACCCAGCGGCTTTTGGGTCCAGCCTTCCTGGGTTCTTGTTTACACGTGTTTTAAAATTAACATTGACTTCTTGCCATTTGTGCTTGTTCCTAAGTGGGGTGAGCGGCTTATTAATGATTAGAATTATTGTTTCTGTTATGAATGCGCTAATTAAAAGAAAAGTCTGTCACGCGGCTTTGTGAGGCAAGCCAGGGACTTGGAGACGTAGGGACAGGAAGTGGGAAGAGGAAATGTGTGCGACGATGCAAAAGACAGAGTTCCGGAGAAGGGAAAGGGCTCTCGAGGCTCCTACCATCTTCTTTGTAGATGTTTTCCAGGGTGACTTCCCTACTTAGGGCATGAAAATCCACTAATATTTTTAATATAGGCATCACCTTTGTGTTTTTTTTTCACCTTTGTATTTTCTTTGTCAAAGAATAGGCGTGGCTAGCTTCTCCCAGACTTGTGCCTGGAGGGTTTCTTGTCCTCCACAAGTTCATTCAGATATGCAACACCTCTGAATTGATGATGGGCTGCCAGACCCCAGGCTGGCCACCAGGGGTGTTAATGAGACCACACAGCCTCCCTCCCTCGAGGGAGTCATGCCATAGAGGACAAGGACAAGAAGCAAAGGCACAATTCAGTGCCTGGGCATGAATGTCAAGATGTGAGCCCAGAACTAACAGGGGGCACTCAGCGTTGTCAGTAAGAAACAACTCTTTCTTAACATCATGAACTCAGACCAAAATTGGTAAAATAATGTTAGGAGTTTATATGTATTGAAAAATTACATGGTGCTCTTCCACGTGTCCATTGTAACTGTCTACTCTCAAATCGTCTATTCTCAAATTAGCTGTCCTCTTCCTGGTCTTTCCCACTCGACCTTGACCTCCGCTAGCACAGACGCTGTGTTTATCAGAACACAGCTCCAGGTCTGGCCCACGACGGGTGGGCACCAACACATGTGTGTTGGCTTACTTTCCAAGAATGATAGTTCAGATGTTGGGGATTAAAGAGTAAGAGCAATACAAGTGGAATATGTGTAGCACGTGTACCCTAAGAGCCGTCATGGATTCAGAAAAATGAAACCGAGCCCCATGCTTCTCACAGAGTGAGCAGCTGTTACTATCTGTTGAATATCCCCAGAAGAGAAAGTGTTGTTGGATTGTCTGAAAGGTTAGTAAACTTGCTTCAAGACTAAGGTTGGCAAGAAGCCGAGGAAACGCTGCAGAGTGGCTGAGCCGGGGCGGTGGTATTTTGAATTTCTTCCCCTTCTAAAACCATCTCTATGTGCTAATGCCACTTTGACAACAAACAAAATTCATAGTAGACAAAAGTAGAAATCATTTCTTCAGTCAGTATTTCTCTTATTTTACCTGAATTGCTTGACTTGAACCTTTAAAACTTTTAATGACTTTCAGCTTTTGGTTTTCTCCAGGAGTATTTCAAAATGGAAAATCTTGATATACTCTGAAAAGATCCTTCAACTCTTCTTCCTTCTTGTTAGAGCCTTCCTTCATCTTTGCCTTCAAGCCCACTTCTATGTCGTCATCGTAACATTCTCAGCAGTTACCAGGAGGTGCCCACAGAAAACTGATTCTTAAAAAAAAAAGTCTTAAACATGATTTTTTAAAAAGCTGGATTTAGACAGATTTGTGATTTTTCCCAATGTCAAAAGCAAGTTACTGGCCAATATGGTTTGGACTTACACTGATGTTAAGATTTCTGCTAATAGAAACTTGTTTTTCTCATATTCATGTTTTCCCCCGAGTCTTAAGAAATGAGTAGTGTTGTTATCTCATCCACAGTGATCGACATAATCCTCATTCATTCAGCATATTTATTACGTGCCTACTGTTGCCAGACACCATAGCAGGTTGTGGGAATTCAGCATCAAACAAAACAGAGACAGCATCCCTGCTTTCAAGGAGTTGGCATTCTGGTGGGGGAAGACAGATCACAAACACCTCAAAACATGACACAGGAGACCCCTCATCATGGCTCTGCTCCCCGTAGTTTCACCTGCCCCAGTCAGCTATAGTCCGAAAATACTACATTTCCCCAAACACCGTCTGTCTGCTCCTGACATCCAGACATCAACATGGTCACGGCTCGGTGATCCAGGATCGCCTAAAGCAGGTGATCCTCCTTCTGATGTATTGTTGAGGTCAGCAGTAGCCTGGTACTACGTCACAATGCCTACGTCATTCCATCTGCTGCGTCTCTTCACGTAGGCATCACCTTATCTCACATCAGCTAAGGAAGAAGGAAGGTGATGAGGATAATAAGACATGTTGAGGAATACCACCTTCACATAACTCTTATTACAGTATATTATTATAATTATTCTATTTTATTATTTGTTATTATTGTTAATCTCACTTATAAATTAAACTTGATCACAGGAATGTATGTATAGACAAAAACTATGTGTGTGTGTGTATGTGTGTGTAGGGTTCAGTACTACCCATGGTTTCTGGCATGCAGTCGGAATCTTGGAACATATCCGTGGATAAAAGGGGACTGCTGTATGTTGGCCACTGATAAATTAAAAGGAAAGGGAGAGCTATTTTAGGTTGTTGAGGGAAGGCTTGTCTGGGGAAGAGGCATCTCAGCTGAGACTTGAATAAATTACATGAGGAAACTACGCAGATATCTGGGGAGTTGGAACAAGTCAGTGTCTAATAATCACAGCATCTAGATCAGTCATAAGAGGAATAATATCATGATCAAAGAATCATTGAAAATTAAAATGACTGAAAATTTGGCAATGGGTGACAAAGACCATTTATTACGACCAGGGCATCGAAAGACGATAAAATCTAAATGTTTTCTATATTGCTATTTTTCAATTATAACTTTCAATTGTATTTTCTAGAAATTACCTGAGGAGTTACAGATGGCCTCTGAGGGAGGTACAGCATTTTTTTTTTTTTTTAATTTTTAGGATTAGTTGCCAAAGTTGAAAAATTAGAGAAATTCATTTAAAAATTCGGTTTTTCGGCTTCTTTTTGAAAGTTGCAAAAATGGTCAGTGGTGGTTCCACTTTCCCACGTGGAATCAGTTGGAGCAAAGCAACATGCCCTTCAGGCAGGATACGCTCCCTTCATTTTACCACAGGTCCCACCTCCCCCTACTACCTGACCCCAAATCATGATAGTCAATTAAGTCTTTTTGCTTCACCTCTTTTAGCACTTAAATTTGTGATCCCAATATTTCAGGCTTATGCTGTGTACACCTAACTGCTCATTTTGGTTTATTTGTGATTATTCAGACATTAGCTTGCATCTATCGCTAAGACAAAAAGTCCTCTAAATCAAGAGGTAAATAATTTGTTTATGTAACAATCATTCACATAGCATCTGCTTATGAAATGCAATGTGCTAGACAACAAACGGTCAAAGTTAAAAGCCACAGACACTCTCCTGGTCCAGTTCACCGTTTATTGGGGAATAAAAATATAATTGTAATAATAGACTCCATATTTTTCAGGTGGCTTTCCCATATTCAAAGCTCCCTGAGATCTGTTACCTCGGCTGGTCCCTTCCCGCATCTAAGCGAGAGGGAATGTCAGTAGTTTGAGTGTCATTATCAGTACACGCAGACAGGTACAGAGAGGTGACTGTAAGTGTCTGAGATAACACAGGCACCGGCATCAAAGCCAAGGCCTGTGACATGGTCCACGTCCTCTCGCCAAAGTGCTACCTTTTGTCAGGGCTGGAGAAGCCCAGCCCACTGCCTGTTTTTGTAGATAAAGTTTTATTGGAACACAGCCATGGCATGTGTTTACATGTTACCTGTGGCTGCTTCCCTGCTATAAGGGCAGCGTTGAGTGATCGTGATAGAGACCACGTGGCCCACAAAACCTGAACTAGTCACCATCCGGCCCTTTACAGAAAAAGTCCGGCACCCCTTGTTCTGTGTGGTAGATGCTTGGTGGGGATGAAGGGTAGTGGGATAAAGCCACATGGCCACGTTCCCCCAAGAACTTGACAGTGGAAGGAAATTTCGGTCGCCAGTCCATGGTGAGGGAAGCTGGCCAACCCTAAACAAACCAGTCAGAAATGCCAAGAGCAAAATTGGGAGTTCAGCCGGGAGTCTCAGTTGTATGTCACAGAATCGACACCAGCACGCGGATAAATGTTATGTATTATGTGGTCCATGAGATTCCCCAGAGGTCCAGATGGTCGGACCCCAAGGCCTGGCAGCAGGGGCCCTCGCCCAGAGGATGGGCAGGGCCGTGCCGGGCGGGGGGCAGCCCTCCCGGCATTGCTCACAGACCCTGTCTCCCAGCCCCATGCAGAACAGCTGACTCTCCCTCTAGGAGCTTGGGGACAGCTGCCTCTGAAGAACACATGGGTGTCCCTTGTCAGGACAGAGGATGCCCCGCACCTGCTCCTTTACAGGGCTGCCTTTGGAGCCAGAGCTGGGGCCCCGCTGGGTGGCCCCCAGGTCCTATGCCAGCACGTGAGCTTCACCTGAAGCTGGGTGGGGGAGGCGCTCACTTCCGCCTTGAGGAATGCGATCCCTTCCGGTCCGGTTGCTGAGATGCTGACCCTATAGCACACACTCTGTTATTTATTTTTGAAGAAAAATACGTATATCACAGAAAGATGGTATGTATAGCATTTTTAAGGGAAAAAAAAGGAACAGATGTGAAATTTTGTCAGGGTGCATTTCAAATTTTCCACAGGAAAGGACATCTCTGGCCACCAGACATTGAATGCCTGACCCCTAATCGAAGAAGTCTCCTATGTAATAATATGAATAGTGATAAATACCAATTGCTGAGGCTTTGGAGCCTTAGTGTATGAAGTGAGCGTGATCATGGTCCCCATGTTACAAATGAGAAAAGGGGAGCACAGAGGACGATATGTCTAGGCTTGTAGGTGACAGAGGAGGATTGGACCTGGAGCAGTTTGTACCTTAAACCCCCATGCTGGCAACGCGAGGATTTCTGTCTGTTCATTTGGAGCATTTCTGAATCCAGTAGCCACGCAATTGTGATGGACCATCTCCGGTCTCTCCAGAACCCTTGCTGGTGTCTGTCTGAAGTCCACCCCCGACCAGGAAACACACATACGCCAGCCTGTCACTGAGCTTTGCTTTCCCCACTGTATGTGCGTTAATAGTAGTCACTACGTTACCCGGAATAGTAGCTTCTTGGGGGCTTACAGGGCAGGTTCCACAGCACTAACTTGTTTAACTTCATCAATGAAAACTACTGTCCTCGTTTCCAAATTCAGACTGAGTCTTCGAGTAACTTGGCCAGGGTAAGCGACAGAGCTGGAACCAAAGCCACATGCACCAGTCACTACAGCTCTCTTATTGTCCTCTCATGGACGTGGAATCAAGGTTCATCACTGGTCTATTCAGTCAATCCTTTAGTTAGGTAGGTAGGTAGTTTGGATGAGTTAAGAATCCCCATCGAAAACAAGGCCAAGGACTTGAACTCCACATCCACCCAGCACAAAGCTCATGCTCTTTCCCACCAGTTATACAGTTTTCATCTCTGTGGTATTTCTATATTTTTTCCATATGGACTCATAAATAAGGACTCTGGGGCAGACCTTGGACTCCTGCACCTTGCAGGTGTTGTTCAGAATGAATGGCATTATTGACACGTGTGAGGGAAGAGTCTGGAACTGGACCGCCTGGTTCTGATTCTGCTCTGCCAATTAGCAGCTCTGCACCCGGTGATGTGGTAAATGTTCGACACCTGGCTCTCCAAGGACACCCCAGCCCCGATTTGCCGCGCTCACCGACTTCTGCAGTGTAAGTAATCCCACTGTGAGAAGGCAGGTGCGCAGCGGACTCCCAGGAGCTCCCGACAGGGGGCAAGCTGCTCTTGCACACTCGTGTGTGGGCAAGTCACTTATTCTCTCCAACCACGGAGGCTGGGCAGAGGCGGGCACCTCCCTCAATGGCTCTTAGAAGGAATCGTGACAAAACGTGGCCAAGCCCTTCGCACTGTGTCTAGCACTGCGGTAGGCTCTCACTGAACGTCATCGTCCCTAGCGGGGATTCTTTCGGTTAGATGGACTCCTACCAACGCATGCCTCAATTTCATTATCTTACACGTAGTAATAAAACACTTCCCTGCCTCTTTCTCGGGATTATTGTAAAGATCAAGTGAAATAATCTACATCAGCTGCTTTGCAAAGGTACCAGTTTATTAAGATAAAGAGTATTTTATTAAAGTCAGGCCAAAACCCAAACTATGAACTTGATACAGCCGAGTCCTACTTCTTGGCTCCCGTGCCACCATTTTTTCCTGAGCGTCCGGCTCTCCTCGGTTCCTGACACCGATTCTCGTTCCGGGGCCGTTTCACTGAGATGAGTCTGGAAACTCACCAACTCAGAGGAAAATTTGGTCCATCGGGAGGTTCTGAGAGCCATTTTGGTTTAAGTCTTTTTCATCTTTTATCCCCTCAACCCTCTCATCCTTCTTGTGACGAATCTTCTATTCTCCCTGTTTTTAGCTCTTATTTCTCAATTTTCCCTTTGAAAAGCAGGCTTTCTGTCATGTTTTACAGGGGAAGGACATACAAAACCGTCCTGCACCGACACTACTTCTGTAGCATAAAGACACAGTCATGCCCTGGCTGGTGTGACTCAGTGGACTGAGCCTGCAGACCAAAGGGTCACCATGTTGATCCCCAGTCAGGGCACAGGCCTGGGTTGCAGGTCAGGTCCCCAGCATGGGGCGTGTAAGGGGCAACCTATTGATGTTTCTCTCCATCTCCTTCTCCCTCCCTCCCCCTCTCTCTAAAAAATAAAGAAAGAAATGTTTTTAAAAAAGAAGAGAAGAGACACCAGTCATCTCCATCGCTTGAGGCTCCAAAGAGATGTTCTCTAAGATGCACTAGGTTCTTTGCTCAGCCCTGCCCGGGCCCTTAGAGAATACGATGTTGAGGGGCACACTTTGCTCTTTCCTTGCCACACATTTCTGCTGAGTCATCAGGTTTTGGTTCCGTCCCCATTCCCTCCATTTACAAATAGACATGTTTGACTAGTTCTTTGCTGACCCTAATGGCCACAGGTCATCTCCAGTCCCAGGCACAGCCAGGCCTCTGGGCTGCAGGATAGCGCAGTAGTTAGGGGGTGTGTGCTCTGCCAGCCCCCGTCCTCCAGTTCAAATCTCAGCCCTGCAACCTGCTAGGTGTGAATTCATGGTAAACTACTTACACTCTCTGTGTCTCAGTTTTTCCTATAAAAACATGGAAAATAATAAGACCTACCGCAGTGGGTAGCTAAGAAAGGTGAATGAGTTAATACCTACATGATTGGGCAAAAGTAGGTTTACAGCTGTTCCCAGGGAAAATAATACAATAATTTATAAATAATAATACAAGAATAAGCTCTGTGTTTCATGTACTCACAACTGTAAACCTAATTTTTGCCCCACTTCGTATATAAAGGGTTTAGAATATGTCCTGGCTGATAGTAAAAAGATTAAAATGTTAGCTATTATCATCATAAAGCAGTATGTCTCTAATTTCACCCAAGTGAAATTTGTACTTTTTGCTGTTTCTGCATGCCCCTGTGGTATTATTTACTTATCATAAACACTTTTATTAAAGAGGAAATTTAATTAATCATCAGCTTGTATGGAAAATCAGTAAGACTTTAAAAAAGAGCAAAAAGATAGATAGATAGATAGATAGATAGATAGATAGATAGATAGACAGGTAGATAGATAGATAATAGATAGATGATAGACAGACAGACAGACACAGGCAGGTATGTAAGTGACAGCTAGATGGTGGTTTTCCATCTAGTCACACCCTGCCGCCTGACACCTGCCTGAATCCTGAACCTGTGATCCGCTGTCTCTGTTATAACAGAGGTTAGAAAGTATTAGTGAGGTTCGATCCTTGAACCTGAGACTTGAACTGAGACTTTCTTCATGGGGGTGAGCAGGAAATCTAAAACAGAGCCATCCTTCACTCTGCAGTTCTTTTTTGTTGCCCTGTCCATGGGCCTCCTGAAGGCCCTCCCCGTGGCCCCCACACTTCGGCTACGAAGGGGCCGATCGATTCATTACCACCCCGCTCCATGAGAACCACAGAACCCCTGACCACTTTGACAGCTCTTCCTCCTCAGGACTATTTCTTCTCTCAAGCTAGTTCTCCATCTCCAGATGTTCCTTCTCCAAATTTTTTTTACAGTGGTACGCTTTCCTTATGAGTGTTTCAGATCTAGATCTGGGTTCACATCTCCTCTGATGTCCAGAGATTGCTGTCCTATGGAGGAACCTGAAATTTGCACTCGGTGCTGCCATGCCAAGCAGCTCACCACCTGGCTCAAGGGGAAGCGCAGACGTCAGTGGATATTAGCAGAAGAGTGTGATCACGTAGTTTAGTTGCCGTGAAGTTCTATTATTAAAAGACTGCAATCTATCCTATGGCATGCGATATGCCCGCAGTTTCCAATATTTAAGAATTAAATTCCTTCTAATTAAGCACTTCGTTATTTCCCACATCGATCAGCTCACCAGGATGGTAAAAGTGCTATTTAAAACAGGCTAGCCAGCGGGCTGGCACATCCCGGGGTGTCTTGTCTCCATTCTTTCCCTCCCGCGCTGTCTATCTTGAAAACACAGGCTCTGGAATATCTTTGCTCCTTATCATAACTCGAGTTTGTTCTGTTCTTCCTTGGTCTGGGGTCAAAGCCACCTTCCTAGAAATCCCTTTATAGTCTTGGTCCAAGGTTAAGGTTAGAGTGATAGAAGCCCAAAAATACAACTCTTATCTTTTCCCTGTTGAAGGCAATTGAAAGTTTCGCATAGTCACCAAAGTTTCTCATGTAAGCTTTGGATACTTTGGATATTTTCCCCAAGGCAATGTATGGAGGTGAAACCAAGTTTGGGAATTTCTGCAGGTCCAGGGACCCCCAACTTCAGGGTCTGCTCATTATACAGATGAGAAGAATGAAGCACAAAGAGGGAAATGATTTGCTCAAAGCAAATCCAGGGTCTTAGATTTCCAATCCATTTACCCCAAGACAACTGCAAGGCAGAGAAAAGTACATGCCATTTGCCACCCCGACACCTGCCGGAGCACCCTGTCCCATGACCCCTGACAATTTGGCCACACCAGTAGTTTATATCACCTTATCTCAAGTGTTACCATGTTCTTGTCATCTCTGTCCACTACAATAGACTTCTGTATATTTTAAGTAGTAGCAAGAGGAATGACGTCAGGAAATAAATTCACTATATAATAAAGCCTCGAATTCAGAAACAGTAACCCAATGAGAGAAACCATAGCGTCCTGATACGATCGACCACTGTAATCACAGGCAGGTCATTGCCGGGAGGCAGCATTGGGAATAACTTAGTTGAATCCAGATGCCGTCGCTTATGATGCCGTCGCTTATTAACTGCATGACCTTAAGAAGGACTTAGCTTGTCCAAGTCCCCGTTTACTCATCTGTTGAATGGAGACAGTAAGAGTATCTACTTCCTAAGGCTGTTTGTGAGGATTAAATGTTATAATTAGATCCATGCCCGACATCCTGAAAACACTAAATCAATGTTGCCTGTAATTGCCGTGGGACCCATTGGAACAGCCCTCAACCCTGGGTCATCCACTGGAGACTGTAACGGCCTGTCACCTATATCATTGGCTAGGAAATTATACAAAATCCTGAAGCTAAGTGTTGCACTCTCCTTCCCAGGCAGGCAAGCAGGAGAGAGAATGTAGCCGGGAAGGGGCCTCTTAAATGGATGGGTCTCGGGCTCTGTTTCTCCTGCCTCTTCACAGCCCCAACCCTGTAAGCTCACCCTTCTTCTTCTAATCAGAGGAGCACTCAGACGTTCCTTTGGACAAATGTTTATTGGGAACCCACCCTGTGCCAGGTACTCTGCTGTGCATGAGGACGTCAGTAGTGAACAAGTTAATCTCGTGTAGCTCTCGCGTTCCAGCGGAAAGGGCAGACAACAAACAAGGAAACAAAAACATACAGTCACTTCCAGAGTGCTGCTGGGAGGGGCATCAGGCGTGAGTGGGCGTGTGAGTCAAGGGGGTAGGCTATTTTGACAGGGTCATGGAGGAAGCCCGCTCTGAAGAGCTGGCCTTTTTCTGAGACATAAATAATTAGAAAGAACTGGCCATGGAGATCTGGGGAAAGGACATTCCAGGCAAAGGCAAAAGCAAGTCTCTGGTACATGAGCGGGCGTGGCTTATTTGAACAATGGTGAACGGGGAGGGTGCGGCTGGAGAAGGGGGGCAGAGGGCAGAAAACGTAGCCGCTGAGAAGGCACAGCAAAGTCACTGGAAAGACGTGAGCCCAGGCCTGAAGGCATCTGGTCTACCCCTTGGAACGGTGCTACTGAGGGAGGAGAACCACAGTAAAGGGCAGCTGAGAATCTAGTCTGTTTTTGAAACCCAGTAAGTCCTTAAGAAGGATGGGTCACAAATTACTTGCAATACACCTGATGACTATCCAAAACTTCCTTCTGTCTCATTCTTGAGAATTGCTCCCATAAAGCATAAAGTACCTCTGTCAGGATGTGAGCCTGCCTGTCCCAAAAGGGTTTGTGGGAGTCATTTTCTGGCTTATAAATAGACCCTGAGAGTCTCCCAGCACCTGCACATTGCACAATCCAGCAACTCAGTGGTGACTCTGTCCCGGGGTGGGCGGGGGAGCTTGGAGCCTGGGAACTATCTTATTTCTGGGCAAACCCCCAACTTCAGCGATGACGGATAGCTTAGTATACCCCATCTGCTCCACAAAAGAGAATAGCCACACCCTGCCTGATGACAGAACTCAGTGTTTGAACACAATTTGGAATAGAAACACTAACAAGGTCAAGTAAAAATTGAGACAGCTAATCGGATCATTAATCAGATAATTCAAATGGCCCCTCCCCCAAGGTTTTACAGAAAATAGCTTGAATGGCTATTTTCCCCTAAAATTATAATGACACGTCGGCTCACCGCATGGTATGACGAGTCCCACATAATTAGAATAAATAAATCTCACATAAAAATACATTTCACATAAATACTATCAACCTGAATCCTTAAAAAACGTATTTTATTTTTTTATTTTATGATATTTTATTATAAAATAAGTAAATGGTTTCCCCTTTATTGTGCTCACTTAAAAATGTGTGTGATTCGAATGCATCAGTGCTTTAAATTTTCTGTCATTTTGTTGCTAGTGCCGTCATCTTTTTTTTGTTTGTTTTTAATACTAAGCCTAACCAATTATTCTCCACCTCGGCCCAACCCCATTTCATAATCCTCCCAGTCGCTGAGTAATTAGTCAATATGGTTTCGCTATATGCACGGAGCCCGACAAAGAAGCAGCCATTGGCCTTTGGCACAACTCAGCAAGCAGCCTCTCAGTCCTGAAGCTTGAAATGTGGGTTGCATGTCCTTATTTGCTGGTAGACATCTAAGGCTTTGGTTAGGTGACTACAGTTGGGGAGTTTTGACTTAGATGATTCACTTTGCACCATAATCCCCAGATGCCAGAAGACAGCGACTTCTAAACATCACACACGGTCCATCAGAGGATGACATGTCGCCTGTCGTGAGTGCGTATTTTAGTTCTTCAAAACTGAATCTCACAAAGTAAAATAAAATACAATTTAAACAAATAAAGCTCACGCACGTTTTCCTCTCCAGGGTTTATCTTCTTTATTTCCCCCGTGCTGTTCAGCTAATTCCCTGCCAAGGAAGGATTTGCTGTAACCGAGCCATTCCACAGAGACAAGCCAAAAACACTTGCGAATAAAGTGTTTATTTCTCTCAACAACAGAGATGGCAATTTTCAGATTCCCGTTAAGTGCAGCCCCCAGCAAAGGCCCACTACCTGTTTCAGTCACCTGCACAGACTCGCTCACGCTTTGGTTGATTCCATGGGTATTGTTTTGTCATGATCTTTAGTGGCGTGGGGAGGGGGCGGGGGAATATAGCAAATGTCAAATCTCAGGAAGAGGCCCTCAAGTCAGTACCAATCCAGGATGTGTGAAATCACCAAAGCACTTACATCCCCACGTATGCCTTTTCAGGTCAGAAGTCTCGTAAAATCGCTCAGGACCTCTTGTTCTGTTCACGTTCCTTTTCATTTCCCCATCCTAATGGCAGTGGCTCAAACTTCTGGAGAGAGGCAGCTTTTGATGTTCACCTGGAAGACATTTTCTTGACAAAAGATTGGGAGTGTTTGCGTTTTTCTTTTCTTCTCTCTCTCTTAATCCAAAACGTAATATTTGTGATCTTTAATACATAGGGCACACGTTCTTTTCCTCCATCTTCTCTTTCTTTGAAAATGATTGGCACCTGCCTGTGTTCGTGTAGTTGTGGTGAGTGAGTGAGTGAGTGAAAATAATTAGTCCGATCAGCTCAGCACATCAGTCAATGTCATCAATTGGTCAAACATTCTAATTTCATGATCGTTTCTGAGAGCCTCAGTGCAGCACCTTAGAGCTTCTTCTAGGCCTCTGGGAATTTGGAGGAAGGGAGGGAGGAGAGAAGGGGTCAGGACTGGCCATTTGTCTCCATTTTGTGTGCGCGTGTGTGTCTGTGTGTATGGAGAAACTGTAGACAGTGATTTCTAAAAGTGAAAAAGAAATATGTATCGGAAACAATGTGATGTAGCAGAAAGAATATGCTCTTTGAAATCAATGAGGGCAAAGTTCAAATTTTGTTTTTCTCAGTGACTGTGTGACCTTGGGCAGGCCACTTACCCTCTCTGAGTCTTACTGTCTTCAACCGTAAAATGAAGATTGAAAAATGCCTACCCTACTTGCTTACCAGGAAAATTAAAAATCTGGTAATGATATTCTCAGGAGACAGTAAATCTCCGTAAATGTTCGTCTCTGCCTACCCTCCAAATGAAACTAAACTTTGACTATTGACATGTGCAGAACACCTTAACCAGACGCCACAGAAACCAGGCTGTAAAAGAGAAAACTGTGCCACCTGAGGAACAACAGATAAGCGTCTGCAAATAGGTGACGCTCTCTTCGATGGGCGCCTCTTCCCTTTTTATCGTTACTTAGTTGCTAGGCAACTTTAATCTCATCATCCCTAAAAGCACACCGCCACTTTCAGCCCCCAACTTACAGATTTTTTTAAAAAGGAACCTTCTATTAGGAGAAAATTCACCTTTGTGGCAATGCCATTTGAGGGAAGAAAAGTATATGTTTTAAAAGGCACCCCAGCCGACACGACTACATCTCCCATTTAGCTCTCGGAGATGAGAATATCATAATATTTAAATCAGTTTTGAGAACTTTCCTTGAAAAGGAAAAGGGGGGGAAATTCACTAGTTGAATACCCAGGGAGGCCACAGAGAGTTCAGTTACCATAGCAATTTCGCGCTGGCAAATGGCGTTGGGGAGCAGATTGGTTGGTGCCAGTTAATTTTTGTACGTTTGTAATTTAGGCATGTTGGCTCATTCTCCGAGCCAGTTTAGATTCTTCTGTTTACCTGCCATCCTGCGTGATGCAGGTGACAGGGCCAGGTTTCAGCCATTCCTTTGATTTGTGAACATGAGTGAGGGTCAGGAGGACCGTGGGGAGCCACCCCCCTTCCCGAGGAGCTCCCCCCACCCCAGAGAACCCCCGCACTTGGTTTTCGGCAAAGCTTTGGGGAAGATTGTGTACAAATCGCCAGCAGACAGCCTTGCAAAATTCTCTGCGAGAATCCGGGAATAGTTCAGAGATCCATTTTGGTCTTAAAAATTCTAGTTTCCTAGAACCTTCTGAATGACTCATTATTATTCTTTGCAAAATGCAAAAACAAAATGAGATGGAGTCCTTTTCTGTCTCCTTCTATCACCCTGTGGGAAACACAATCCTTGAAAATAAATTCTTTGTTGCCTAAACTGCTAAACGATTGTCTTTCCTACAGCACATGGGTGCTGGGTGCGAACACGGATGTCTGTGGTGTTTCTTGAACTGTCTTCACGCTCCTTTGGGATTAGGCCACAGGAAAATGTCAGTCCCTCTGGCCATTAAATGGAGATAGTTCCATATCCTCGAGAAAGCAGTAAGGAGATGAATACTTTATGGATACCATCCTTTAATCTCAATGAGCCGTGGACTAAGATAGGCAAATCTTAGAGATGGGCTTCAGTGGATGTGAACTAATAAATACTCATTTCCATAAAATTTAAATGAACCCAGTAAAATCTACCTCTTGCTGTGCAAGAACCCTACTATCTCATTACTCAAAATAGCAGCAATGTAATTATTGGAAACCACACCCTCCTCACAACGGTGGCTGGGAGTGAACTCAGAGCTAATTTCTACACACACAGCCACCAAGCTAGTAGGATAAGTAGCTGGACACCTTCAAGTGCTTTCTGCTCCCAGTAACACCCCCATCCAACCGCAGGTGCCTTATGAAATAATCATTTTCAAATGCAGGCCTGTACTTCTTTTTTTTTTTTTTTTGTCTTGAAAATGCTTTCTTAAAACGTGTGACTTATGTGCAGAAAATGTGTTTGAAAAGACCACAGCTTGAAAACTGGTCTTTGAAACATTTCAACAACCAATGGAGAAAGGAAAAATCGCCACCAGCAGAACCAGAAACCTGCTGTAAACTTCTCCTCTAAAACATCTCCCGTCACGGGAACTAAAGAAAACAAAGCTATTCTCTCTGGAAACTGCTGGAGTCCCAAGTCGCAGAGGAGGAAGAGCAACAGTTTTTTAGACCCATGAGGTGACTTCTTTCCTTGGTTCTGCCTGGATGAACGGGGACTTCACGGGTCGTGGCAGAGCGCCCACGGGTGTTCGAGTCTGCACACGGTCGTGCTGTGGAACGGAGACACACCTTGGAGAGGAAGGGACAAGGGGCAGGAGACTGAGAAAACGGCGCAGGAAACGGGAACCGGGACAAGGGATGACTAGGTTAAGTCTACTTATAAACTCATCAGAAGCCGTGCGTGCCTTTCTTGAAAAGTCCTCAATGTACATTCCAGAAACTGCTGCCGAACTCCTAAACCCACTCTCCCTGCCTTGGAGCTGTTGTGATAATCTAGGCCCAAAAACTGCCACAGAAAATGTTGAAATATTCCAGGCCCTTCAAACCCCCCCAAACAAACCCCCCAAAAAAGTTGTCCTTTTTTTTTTTTTTTCTTTTCACAAATGGGATTAATAACATAGCCATAAAGGTGGCATGATTCAATTAAAAGGCTTTACTGGGCCACATTTTGATTAGCCAAAAGACATGGCGAAGATTTCCTTTTTCCTTTGGCATGCAGAGACAACAGCCCAAATACTTAAAGCCTTAAAAACGGCATGTGCAGTTTAAGGAAATTCAAAACTTCAGACACCCACGGAGACGGACTGATTCGCCACCCCAGCTGAGCTCTGCATTCTCTGGGCATTTTTAAATGAACTTTAAGCCACGATGAGGTCTGTCTTGTTGAGACTTAATGGCTTAATTAGAGAAGCCCTTTTTCCAGTAGGCAAACATTTCCTTTAAAACACATTTTTTTAATTTTAAAAAGCCTCCGTTTGATTTTAGGGAACATTGGGAGCTATTCTGTGTGTTCCTCTTCAGCAGGGAAACTGGGAAATGGTTTAAACAAATACTGAGACCAACTCTTTTGCTCTGAAGATTAAGCCATATCTCAGACAGCTCTTACATAACATGTGTGATGGATTGAAGTTTCTGCAGTCATTTGAGCTGTGTTCAAACTCCCATACCATCTTGAAATCCAAAGCCCTCTTACAATTTATCTGCATTTCCCAGAAACTTGACTGTTCTTAGTCACTTCTGGCTGTGATGGGGAGGCAAGCTGAGGTCATGATTAAGAATATAGCGGCTAGAATCGAATCGCCTAGAAATAACTATTGTGTGACCTTGGACAAGATAAATAACTCTTTAGTACTCAGGTTCCTCCTCTGTGACATCGGGGAAAATAACAGGTCCCACTTCCAGAACCGTTGTGGGGATTAAGTAAGTTAAACTTGTAAGCATGTCACACAGGGCTTGCCAAGTAGTCAGCACCCAGTAAACGTTTGTTATCATTTCTTTTCTTCTGCAGAATTCCTTTTTCCCACTGTTTTCTCTGTGGTGATTCGCGTATCACTTCCCCAGGGCTGATCCAAGGCGGGCACAAGCCCTTTCTCTTTCATTATTAATATCCTCAGCCCCTCCATATCACAGTTCAAATAAGGCCTCGTGTTGTAAGGTTTTCTGCAAGGCGGAAATGATTAGAGCGAGTCATTGAATAGTTTCAGAGTTTCCTGCAATTATAATATATATTTGATATATATTATAACAAATGCACATATTTATACTATTATACTACTTGTGGCATATGTAATGTTTACAGTATAACTGAAAAGTCCCTCTAGCTTCTCACGTTGCTTGTTTCTCCTCCTCACCTTCTTCCTGCCCCATGACAAAGCAAAACAAACCAGAAAACTTCCCTTAGTTATTGGGACCTACACAATCCTTGGCCCCAAACCTAAACGCAGCCCTCAACCGAGTTTGCGCAGCAAAGGGCCGTTGGTGAACTTTCTAAAACGCTGATAGCGCTGGCGGGATCTTGTTCTTCTTTGCTCCCCGTCGGGGTCGCTAAGAAAACGGCAGTGGATGGAGCTGTGCCGACTATGCCGCCCTCGCAGGGGGCCGCGCCGACCTCTCTGGTTTTAAATAACCATTGTTTTCCCTGGGACAACGGGTCTTTTCACTCGCAGGGCAGAGGAGGGCCTGCCCTGGGCTCTCTGCGCTGTCCCAGACGGAAGACAAAGACTGGACGTGTGAGCAACGCCTCGTCCCCCGTGTCGGGCTCCCCGCTTCCGGAGCTCAGGGTCGGGCTCCTCCCCGGGGATCACGCGTGCGCCACGAAAAACCGCGTCTGGTTGCAGAGGACACACCACCGGCCCTCGTGGGTCCTACGCAGCAGGCTCTGCTTTCTCCCCCGAATACCAGGCAGCTGCCCCCCGGGGTTCTGATGCTCAACCGCTTTCGGGTCTCTGGTTCGTGTGGCTTTCCCCTCGCGCCTGTCCCCACAGTCCCAGGGTCAGCTTTGCTCAGGGAGCATCACAGCTGCGGGCAGGGGCGCCATTGAGCTCACCGGCTCCGCTTGCCAGAAAAGCAGGCCCGTTCTCGGCCCGCCCCGCGCGCTTGGGAGAATTCCATCAGCGTCTCCTTTGCCAGAATGTGTCCTGGCCACACATAGATGACAATGAGGCTGAGAAAATGAGTGTGTTGCTCCTCCAGCCCCTACCGTAGAGGAAGCAAGAGCAAAGCAAAGGCTGGAATGATGTGGGGGCGGAGGGGGGGGTTGCGGGGAGGCGCAGTGATAACTCTGAAATTAGCCATCCAATAGGATGAGCCGCAGCAGAGAGAGGGAGAGCTAAGATTCATAGATTTGAAGTGCACAATGTCTTGCTGTTGAATCTCTCTTTCTGCTTATCAGCTACACGATGCCAAGAGTCTGCATGAAGCCTTGGGGAGAAAAAAAAATCAGTTAAATATTTAGATGATTGGCCAACATGGGGAGCTTGCCTTTGGCAGCAAAGATTTATGAAGCAGACTACAAAACAAGATGTCATTAAGCGGTCTGAAAGCATGCCCTCGTAATTAAGGGAGGAGAAGGTCTCTAATTTCGGTAATGAAATCTGTGGGTCCGATGAGCATTTATTTTATAAATATTGTGTGCCTACTATGTGCCAGACACTGCATGGGTTGACCCTGTGCGGATCCCATGTGAGCCCTTCTGCCACACCTACCGGTAATAACAGCTATCATTATTGGGTCCCAACGCTCTACACGGATCATTTTACATGACAATGCTTCTCCCTCACAACAGCAAGTAGGATTTTCTTGTGCTCAACTCACACGTGGAGAAGGCCAACTGTCTCAGTTTGTCTGGGACTAAGGTGCTTTCCAGGACACAGAACACTTTTCCATTGCTTTTAGAGAGAGGGGGCCGGGGAGAGAGGGAGAGAAACATCAATCGGCTGCATTTCTCATACATACCCCGACTGGGGATCAAACCCATGACCCTTCGGTCCACGGGACAATGCACCAACCAACTGAGCCATACCGGCCAGGGCGCCCAGGACCCAGGACTTTCAGTGCTGAACCGGAGAAACCCCAAGCATGCCCACTAAGACAGAAAAAAAATGAGGCTGAGTTTGTTTAAAAGACCTGCCCAAGGTAACACAGTTAGCACAGAGCTCCTAGACCCCTTTCCAGTGCCGCCTGTTACCACGCCCCTGTCTCTCCCAGGCTGCAGCCGGAGTCCTAAGTCTCTTCTGGAACCCAGAGCTCTTACAGCCTGCCCTCCCTGCCTCCTCTGTCTTTCCTTATGCTTCTGCTTTCTGGCCCAGACACAGAAGGGCTGACCCTCTCCCTTTTTGAGCGACAGAGCCATCAAAAAGGACCCCACATGCAGTAGGCGAACTTGGGCGGTCTTGGAGGGACCAACACCAGCGAGCTTGGCCGCTGGCTTCGACCCTTCAACGTAAAGGGCCGCATGCCCCCCTCAACCCCTTCCCCGGGCCATTAGCATTTAATTGCCAACAGACAGTTTCTCAGCCCTCACTGCACATTAGTGCCACCTGGGGAGCTCTTACTATGCGCTGAAGCCAAGGCCGTTTAAAGCAGAACCTCTACGAGCGGGCCTCGAGGTAGGAATCTTTCCCTTTATTTTAAATTGAGTTTATCTTATCTACAGCCGAGGGCATAAATATTAAGGGTAAGGGTCGATGGATTTTAGATACATTTACACCCCTGTAACCACCCCCAAGATCAAAATATAAATCATTTCCCACCCCCCAGGAGACTCCCTCCCTCATGGGTATAGACCTAGATTCTAAACACCCACAGGTGATTCTGCTGTGCTCTCAGATTTGGGCGCAACTGGTTCACGGCTCAGACTCTCCAAGGCCACAGATCAGCCATGTTTCCAAAGACAGCAGCGGCTGCATGTTCTCTGTCATAGTGGGAAAAGACAGTGACCCCAAAGAGTGTCCCCCGCTATGGTTATTGCACGTAGGCTTCTCTGCGGACGTAGGGACGCCTCAGAGGCAGAAGCTGCCTCTTGCCGAGAGCCTAGCAAAGTGCCTGGACCATCGTAACTATTGACCGGCTTGAGGGGTGAGTAAATAGACTTGTGTGTCAAGGAGCCGTGCTTGGTGTCCATTTAGAAGGTTGCTCGAGGTTCTCAGAGAAAACAGACAGAACGCAGCGTTCGGCTCTTTTTTCAGTTCCTGCCTTCTTCCTTTGACCTAAAAAGGGCAAGTTCGCGGAAATGTTGATTTGGGGTCTCGTTCTTGCGCAGAGTTCACACTTGGTCTGTGTGCATGGGTGACACCCGTGACTTGCAGCGTAACCTGCAGTGTTGAAAGCTGATGTCAGCTGCTAAATGGGGAAGAGCAGGGTGTCTCAGAGGCGCTGTGTGTGCGTGCACGTGAGGCAGGGACTAAGTGGAGGCCTCGGGGAAATTGATGTTGTACCAGCAGAAGGCCAGCGACACTTAGGAATGATCCATGTCGCATGCCCGTCTGGCTGCCCTGGGTCACCGGGGGAGGCCTTTAAAAAAAAAATGTATAGAACGTACGAGTTTGAAAAATATGTATTTTGCCTGGAGGGCAGTTAGAAAGGCTTTATTGTGTCAGCAACCGCAGATCATTTATATATTTTTCTGCCCACATATTTTATTCATAATGTCTATTTTATTCTCCTTTATTTTGTCAAGCTGGTGTTGGACATTACTGCTTTCCTCTTCGAAAACAACCCATGAGCAGAGCACGGCCACGGGACTGTGGCTACTCAAGAGCGTGGTGGGCATGTTTAAATATGGGGATGGTGTTTAAGCAGGGCGTGAGGGTTTGGGCTTGAGATTTGTTATTACATCGTCCCTGAAGCCTTGCTTACATGGGAGAGGGGTGGGCAGGAGACCATGTGATGTTAACCAGGACAGAGAACTCAGGGAGCAGAAGGCCAAAGGCCATTACAGGCCTTTGTGTGTAGGGCAGACCGAGGTTCACCCACCCACGAGCGAGACAGTGCAAAATGTTCACACCTCCCTCTGCAAACCCGCTAAGAGAGCCAAAAATGAATGACTTGCTTTTCATGAGTTCTCTGGGCAGCTCAGGAGGTCCTGGGAAATGACTGCTCCGACTTCGGGCCTCAGAACCTAATAATTAGTCAAAGAATGATTGTCCTGTCGCTGGTGGGGTATTTTGAGAAGCGTGTCTGCTATGCATTGGACTCTGGGCTCCAGATGTGAGAATCTGAAGATATTAGCTCTTCCTCCTACCTTCCCACCCTGCTCCCATCCCAGAACAAGGCCTGCAAGCTCTTTATCGAAAAAAAAAATAGAAGTATGTGTCACAGAGGAAGGAGAAGAAGGGGAGGGAAAGGAAAGAAAGCCAAGGAAAGTGAAAGAAGGAAAAGAAAGGGAAGGAGGGATGGAGAAAGGGAGGAAGGAATGCTTGAAGGGAAGGGGAAGAGAAGAAACCTTTGCATATTGGAAAAATTGTTAAGGAGGCAGCTTTTGGTTCATGAGAAGGTGGTTTAGAAATAAAAAGAAAACATTTTATTCTCCAGAACAACTAGCCTGACAGACACATCCCCTGTCTCTCACACGCATCTTTCAAATTAGCGTGCCACCAATAGGGCGGCGTTACCGTAGAATGATTGCTTGCTCCGCAGCCATGTCTGCCTGGCCTGTGCGAGGCACGGTCAGCCCTGTGTTTATGCTGATCCGAGCACACTCAAACCTTCCTGTCATTCAGAGTCCTCCGAAAATGAGAAGAATATGGGCCCTCTCTCTTTGGGGTCTTCTTTTTATCTGGAAGAGAGTTTTGATCTGTGTAAGGAAAGCCATGGACCTCCCTTTAATGTGTTCAGTGCAGTGCTGGTCCCAAAACTCAGGGGACTGAAGTGGGGAGAGTTCATGATCAAATACGTTTGGAAAATGCTGTTGACTGCATCTCATTATTGGACATTCCCGATGGACATGAGCAAATTAATAGCTCTGGGAGGTCCCGAAGTAAAGAAATCTGTTAAGAAATGTCATTTAACTCAGAATCCCCCAACTGTATTTGACCACAGGATTTTTTTTTTCTCCTTCTAGAATCCTTTAAAACAAGTGTTCTCAAGAACATACCCTGCAACAAACCCAGGGCTCAGGAGACATTAGACCCGAGTGAAGACTAAATTACCCTTGCAATTCAGCTGGCCCCAGCTTTGCCTTTCATAAACGGGCAAACAGAGTAACCCAGGTTGTATCCTCTGTGGAGGGTCACAGAGGCAGTAGTAGAACCACATGACCCAGGACAAGTGCATTTGCCTCTGTGGGCCTCAGTTTCCCTGTCACGCTTAGACTAGACCAGACCAGAGGGTCTCAGCTGGTAAGCCCTGGAGCAGTCACACTATGTCACCAAATTCTGATTAACGTGTGCATGCATTGATTTAAACCCACACGTGTGTATGATTTCACAGTTTCTGTGCGCCAGGAGTTCAGGCCCAGGTGAGCTGGCGACAAGGTTGTAACGCAGGTAGGGGCCAAGGCAGCAGGCTCAGCAGGGGCTCAATGGGGAAAAGGGTCCCTTCCAAGCTTCCTCGTGTGGTTGGGAAAATGCATTTCCCTGCTGCTCTACAGCTTTCATTTCATACTGGCTGTTGACTGGGGGCCGCCCTCTGCACCCAGGGACCAGCCACACAATTCCTGTCACATAGGGGGTTCGCCAACCTGACCACTTTGTTCATCAAAGAGTCATGGGGAGTGTCTTGCAAGATGGGAAGTCACCATCCTCTGTATTAGTGCCATGAAAGTGACATCCCATCACCTTTGCCATAGGTTACTGCATTTAAAAGCAAGTCACAGGTCCGCCCACGCTTCAGGGAAGGGGGTCCCAAGAGGACATGGACCACAGGAGGTAGGGAACATGGTGACCCTCTTAAGAGTCTGCCTGCCACAATGTGTGAACTGCGTTTTTGCTGTCGATGAGCACACCATTACAAGATACGTGGTCAAATGGACTGTTGTATTGAGATCATTATCTGCATGCCGTAAGGCGAGATACGCCTTGCAAGAAGCTGAAAGTGAGAGTTATAGCAGAGAGCAGCCCTGCATCTCACAAGGCGTAAACTTCTAAAAGCAGCTCGTAACAGGAAAATTGCCCGTAGTCAAAATTACCATTAAAAATCCCTTAAGCCGTCCATAAAGTACAGTAGACTTGTTTGGTGTGTTACTATATTGTGCATTACCCTGAACTGTAATTCTTATGCAGGCTGACGTTTAAAAATCATGCAGCCAGATTGAAGGAGAGTCTATACTCAGAATCTGGGCATTCAAACCATCTGCCTTAATACAATTTCCTAACAGTGAAGAGAATATAGATGAAGGCTATTAAAGCATTCCTTCTGGCCTCTAGAAATTATTCCACGCTGTTTTAGAAGGAAGATTCAGAAACTTTATAATGGGCTAATAGATTTCCTTTGTTGGTGGTGGTTAAACAAGATAATGCACGTGACACAGAGCGCCCCTCAGCTGACACAGGGAAGGCAGTCGGCCAGTGTTTGCAAACTCTGACTATGTGCCTTGACTGATAAGACACTCAGATAAACATACAGAGTCCTTCAAGCAGTTGTAGAGAACTTGGCCACATGTGTCCTGGTTGTCCAAGTTGGCAATGTCTTCCTGTTGGTCCCCAGGGACTCCCGTCAAACGGGCATTGGGCTCATCTTTGCAGAGTGAAGGTTTACCGTCAAGGTTTTAACTGAATGAATCTCGTATTAACATCTTCCAAGAACGATGCAACTCCACCCAAAGTGTAGTCTAGAACCATGGTAAGTTGGGGACGGGGAGCACAACGATTATGTCTCACGAGCATGTAAGTGAGTAAGGTCAGGGCAGTAGATGTGCCTATTCAGACAAGGAGGAAACTGCAAGGTACCCTAGCATGTAGCACAATGACCAGGAACCATTTTCTTTTTTTATTGATTGATTTTAGAGAGAGAGAAACATCAATTTGTTGTCCCACCCATTGATGCGTTCATTGGGTGCTTCCTGTACGTGCCCTGACCGGAGATCAAACCTGCAACCTTGGTATATTGGGATGACACTCTAAGGAACTGAGCTACCTGGCCAGGGACCAGGAATGCTTTTTACAAACACAGGGAAAGGTGGGTTTGTGCTAACAGTGCCTCTCTGATACTAATCACTGACTTGCTCCGATTGGACCAAGTCCACCAATAACATATCTGGCTTGTGATGCTGAGCCTCACACCCTAAACCTTGCAAAGCCCTACACTGCAGTGAGTGCTCCCTTATTCTTCCTGCCTTAAAGAGAACTGGGCTTCTGTGTCTGGTGTCCAAAATTCAAAAGCCACAGGAGGCAGGCTCACAGGTAGAAGTCAGGCAGAAGAGAAGTGAGCGAGGTGGCAGGCCATCGCTGGGCCTCCCAAGGAATTCAGATTCGGGCCCCGGTCCAGGCCCCGCGTGGCAGGAACATAACAGGCCTGCAGCTGGATTCCACCAATGAGCACGTTCCGCAGCCTTAAGGGCCTGCAGGTGGCAAAGTCTGTTTACACGGTCCCCCAACCCCCAGGTCTTTGAAAAAGGAAAATGTGGTTACCCTGTATGGAAACAAGAAAGTAGCTTTTATGTTGGTCTGACCACATTGCCTCATTTCAGCTTTTGGATAGTGCAATGTTCGCTCTGCGACGTGGAACCGCGCACTTCCAAGCAGGGTTAGGAGGAGGTTAGGGTTGATTTCCATTCTTTTTCCGTGAAGGGCCGATTCTCAGTCACCCTCCCTACTGTTATCCCATCTGGTTATAAGTGAAATACAAGATTTGCAATATCATTTTTATCTGCACGTATTTAAAATGTAATGTCCAAATATTATGCTGTTTGAAAGAAGACACCTGTCCAAAAAATTCCCAGGAAGGTTTTAGAGAGTGCACTTAGGCTGAGATTTAGACACAAGTAAAGCTCATTTTTCATTTAGTAGAAACCTTCAGACCAGCCAAGACTTGGAATCCACGCCGAACGTTTTGCAAATACAGCAATGCCTCACTTGTCTGACATGGCCTCTTCCACGGAAATGCGTTTTCACAGAACTGAAGCTTCTCCCTTTGCACATCAAATCATATATTTATTTTAACCATTTTGCATAGCAATATTTCTGAGAGTGTATTACACACTTCCCTACCTCCTTAAACGGAATGTGAGAAACATAATTTAATCTTCGCTTTCTGACTCGGGGTCATAGTCATGAATACCAAATATTGGGCTGCTCTGGGCTCCTATAAAGGCATGCCTCTGGGTCCCCACATCGTAAGTGGGCTGTTCGAACTCACTGGCAGGAACTGGGGTCTGTCATATTGTTGAGATTGTCCTTACAAGCTTTCCGTCTCATCCTTTAGCGTCCTCCTCATACCTAAAGATCCTTTGCTCCCCACCCATTAAATTTTGTCTCTTTTATGGTATAGGAAGGTAAAGTAAAGAGAAATCCTGGATTTTTTTTTTCTGTTTTTTAGCACATTCTTTGGTGTGGTTGACCTGAACAAGTTACTCGACCCCCCTTGGCCTCTGTCGCATCTTCTAAAAATGAGAAGATGAAACATACTATTCACTAAAACCCAATAAATCTATTCCAGTTTGCATGATATTATACTGGTTTTGACTCTGATATGAAATGAGCAAACATGTTCAAATTGTGCATAAACACAGAGATTGTAGGTCCTGAGTGAGGACTTCAAATCCTTTCCAGGAGCAAAGTGTGTGGAAATTAATTACCTTATTTGTTTATCGGTCCTCAGTTCAAGTCCGTATAGTTGAGGCTGCCAGAGAAGTGACTGCTCGGTCTCTGGAATATCATGTTGTTTCAGTATCTATTGCTGCGTCACAAAGCAACCCCAAATGGAGCAGCTTAAAGGAACAATGCTTTGCTATTTCTCATGAGTCTGTGGTTCAGGAATTCAAGCAAGTTTAGGCTCGCCAGTTGTGCTCCATGTATAACCCAAGGGAGCCCCCCCAACTGCATTCACCTGCAATCAGGGGGCTGGACCGGGAGTGAGTCCCCTGAGGCCCTCACTCACGTGTCAGATGCCTCATTGCCCCTCCCCCAGTTGCTGGCCTACCCCCTGTTCTCACCGTCCCACAGTCTAGTCCTAGCTTTTTTGCAGCATGACGTCTGGCTTTCCCAAGGGAAAGCCAAAGCCTTTCAAAGGGTAGGCCAGGAATCAGCACATCAGTTCTACCACATTTTAGTGGTCAAAGCAAGTCACCATTCAAGGAGATGCAAGGAAAGGGGAAACAGGCCCTACCCCTTCGTGGGTAGAACTGTGGGCACGTGCAGGGAGGGAGGGAATGGGGACCATGTTTGGAAATTCTTCAGTCCGCACTTGCGTACATCCTCACATGGTGTTGTAGAAGCCTAAATATTTCCTTTCAGTGCCAAAAGTATTCATTAGTTTTTATGTACCTAATCGTTCTCTTAAGTAGCATGGGTTTGGTAAATAGAATTTTTCCTCTGGGACAGGAATGACAAGAAAATCCACACTTTAACTGGGCACTTCTCCGAACCAGATTCTGAGTCTATACTTTTCCCCTGGAGATATACAGCGGAGTCTCCACGTTTTGATCCAGTGTTTGATGACTCCAAGTCTAATCATGTGGAAAGAAACATTACTTCTTTCTGAACTTTCTTTATAGCTGCACTTGATTCTGGTTGCTATCGAAATTCTACCAAAAGTGTTTGCCCAACAAATCAAATTACCCAACTGCAATATTCTATTTGCTTTCTTATCAAGGGAAAATGGTTCTTTTCTCCTCTCGGATTTTGTGGACCTCCTTTTGTAGGTCCTGATGTTCGTTCATTCATTTATTTATGCAGATTTGCTCAGCCTGTTCGGCCTGCCAGGCTAAAATACTCATTGCATAAGGCAGACATCACTCTGCTCTCCCAGAGTTGACATCCTAGCACAGAAAATAGATAAGAAAGAAGTAACTCATCAATTATAATTGCAATGTAGGCTACAAAAGAAAAGTATAAAGAGTGGGTGCTATATCCCAGGGACCTAACTGAATATGAGAAGTTGGCAGAGGCCTAGAGGAAATGGTGTTTAAGCCGAACTCGGGAGGAGAGTGGGTATCCCTCGGTGAAAGAGCCGTGGAAGCGAGAGCAAAGAGCCGTGGAAGCAAGAGCGGAGGAGGGGAGTCTCCAGGCAGGGAGAATAGCGCATACAAAGACCCCTTGGAAAAGAATGGGATAGGGTGTGTTCAAGGGACTGAGAAAACCCCAAAGTGGCTGGAATGACAAGAGCCAGGGAGAAGACATGTGTGTGATATGGAAATGAAACTAGCCACCTAAGAGCTGTGAAATCTTGAGCATATGAGTCAAGCTCTTTGAGCCTTAGGGTGGCCTCTTTCCGAGCCACCTCAACCCACAAAGAGGCACACCCACCCACCAAAGAGGACTCCCACCCACCACCGAGCCAGCCATTGTTGTTCTAGGTGCCAGGCAGCATGTTCTGCGCTGGGAATATAAACATAAATGACAACAGCTGCAAAGTAAAGGAGAATTGGTTGGGAGAAATGTGTGCTCCTGGACCCCCAGCCTCCCTGGCAGGGAATGGAGGCAGGAGGGAGAAGGGTCACCCTGAAACACAATCGGAGCCCTAAGGAAATCCCTCGGGTTAGGTTAGGGTCTCGAGCCGCCCTGGGGACTGAGCATGTTACTCTGCCCTCCCTTCCATCCAAAGGCATTTCCAATTTTTTTTTTAATTGTTTTAAAGTGACCAGAACAGACATGGAAAGTAAAAGAAATTCTTTCTAGGTTTTTTGATGATGTGATTTTGGCTAAGATCGTCAACACTGAACATGACTCATTGAGTTATTTGTCTTACTGTGTGTACCTTCAGGTGTCCTCATTTTGCCAGTCACCTAAGCACACATTTGCCCTGCCCTTCCAGTACTTTCACGGCGACTGCAGTGCAGGAGATGACAGAGGAGAAGGGATCGTTCCATGGGGTGATTGGGGCAGGGCAGGAGAGCAGGACAGAGGAGCCAATTAAGCCTCCTCTTAAAAAGTAATGCATTTGTTAGGAAAGAGATTCTGGTTGCTACCTTTAAGTCCCTCATATAACGAGTTTACTTCTCTTTCCCCTTCACCATACAAATACTGTGTGAACAATCCCAGGACAAATATGCTAGATTCACAATGTCCTGGTCCCCGGCCCCTTCCATGTTATTGCTGAACACATGGTCTAAAATGACCACTCAGCTCCTACCATTGTTTCTGCATCTCATCTGCAGAAAGGAGGACAGGAGACAGAGGGAAAGAAGGCATGCTCGTTCCTTCTAAGGATGCCACCACTTTTGCTCATATTTCATTGGCCAGACCTGGTCCCATGGTTATACCGAGTACAGGGAAGGCTGGGTATTGTAGTCTTCAGCTGAGCAGCCATGTATCCTGCTAAAGCCCAAGGAGTTCTATTTCTAAAAGAAGAAGGGAAGAATGGATGCTGGAGAGCAAGCAGCAGCTGCCACAGCAGATGGCAGGTGGGCAAAGCCAGGACGGGCAGCCAAAGAAAGGCTCTTATGAAAATCATCTGCGAGGTTTTACAATGTCCATGTTATAGAAGAGGATCACAGAGACACAGGGAGGTTAATGCAGATAGAGCGGCATACCAAGGCAGGGGTGGGAGGGGCCCCACCCCGGGACGGGCCGTAAAGACCTGCATTGTCTGTCTGAGAACGGTGCGCCCCCTGGAAAGCTCCGCTGCTTTCTATTATCGCCATGCACTGAGGCTTCTAACATGCCAGGGATCAAACACTCCTCCCTGCTGGGAGACACCATCCCCGCCGCCCCCCAGCCCCCAGGCCGTGGCCGAGGCAGGGAGTGCTGGAAGAGGAGCCAGAGGTATCTTGAGCCTGAAGGGGCGGTGGGGAAGGCGAAGGGCTGAAGTAGACCTCTCCTCTAACACACACACCCACACTCACTTTTCTTAATCCCAGCTGGCTCCTTTGCCATCGGCACACCCTGTCCTTGAACCCAGTATGGTCTGGCATGTAAGTCCACTTCAGAGCTTTGTCCGAATCCTGGCTCTGCCATTTCCTAGGTCTGTGGCTTCAAACATGTCAATCAGTTGACAGTCTGCCCAGATCAGTGATTGTCAACCTCGAACCCATGTAAATCAGAGTCACCCGGTAGGTGAGGGAGGGGCACGTCAAAACACAGGCCGCTGGGCCACCCCCCCACCCCCACTCCCACAGATCTTTTGATTCTCTCAGTCTGGGGTGGTGCTGGGGAACTAGAATGTCTCACAAACTGGCAAATGATGATGCTGCTGGTCCAGAGAGCACACCCTGAAAAGACATTGGTCTAAGAGGGGGACATGTGCCTTGCCATTCATTTTAAGTGACTGCAAATGGTCATAAAAGAGCCTGATGCCACAGGAGGCCGTGAGAGTTTTAGCAGCTTTTGGAAATGGGAAACATGTACTAGTAACACATTGTATTATCTAATGATTTATAATTTTCACTGCTCTCTCACAAAGCCCAGGCATTATTGGTAATAATAATAGCTAACAGTTCTCATCAGCCTCACTGGATGTTAAACTCAACGAGACAAAAGACTATCTCCACCAAAAGTAAACACACCACCAACTCAATATACCACCTGTCCCATGATGATTGCTCAATAAATATTGGTTGAGCCCAGTTGCTCAATAAGTATTCGTTTTCACTATGTGCCAGGCATTATGCTGTGTATTTCCTGGGCATGAAGCAGCGCCTATCATGAACCCCCCTTTACAGGTAGGGAGATCAAGGCTCATAGAAGTGAAGCACCTTGCCAAGGGTCATTTATCAAGAGATGGCCAAAGCCAGGACTTGACCCCAATTCTGTTTGACCTCAAGACCTGTCTATTGCAGAGGTCAGGAAACTACATCCTGCATGCTAAATCCTTCCTGCCACTTTCTTCCGTAGGACCCAAGAGTTAAGAATGGTTTTATGTTTTTAAATGGTTGAACAAAACTAAAAAAGAATCCGATCAGAAGAGTAACATTTCATGACATGAAAATTGAAATTCCAATGTGCACATCCCTCAGTAAGTTTGGTTGGCACTTAGCCACGCCCACTTGTTTCCATACTTGCTTACATGTTATCTGCGAAACTATTCACTACCTGTGTTTACAGAAGTAGTTTGCTGAGCCCTACTCTTGGTTCACATTATCCTTTCCATAATGTTAGAGTCCAGGAGAAATGGCCCAAGGTGAAAATCATTGCAATTCATCGTTTCTTTATTTTTTTTAAAACTTGTTTCCATGAGTTGCCTCCAATCCCACCATTAAACAGTCAGTGTTTTAGCTTAACGTGGTTTCAAGCTGTGTCTTTCAAGGAGCAAGAACCCCTGAGAGTGATAACTCATTATTTGGCTCATAACAGTGAAAGAAAGCAGTGTTTCTCAAAAGGCAATGCTCCAGGGAAAGGCCACCACTGTCCCCAGATGCTGAGGTGTCTAGTTTTTCAGGCCGTCTTCCCAGGGTGAGACAGACTCAGGGAGCCCAGGTCGTGGCATCCAACGTTCCCAGCCAGGCCGGAATTCCCTGGTCTTGGGCAAGATCGGTTGGAGACAGCCTGTTTGCTGGATCTCAGAGAATCAAAGCTAAGGATTAGAATGGTCAAGTTCACACAGAAAATTGCTGATTGTGTTTTATCCTTTTAAATATCTGTAGTCATAGAAATCTCTACAGTCAGAAATATTGACGGCTTCCGTCTCCACCAACCACAGAAGCAGCCCACGTGGGCTGCAGGGGAAAGGCTGCAAAATAGCTAAAATAAGATGTTTTCTGAGGGAAGATGCAGCTCCTAGCCTCCTCCTCCCCCGCCACCATCCGATAGCGAAGTCCAACCCACAGCACACGAATACCAGTCAGCAAAAGGAAATAGTCCTTCTGCAGCTTCGTGGGGACGCCAGCATGCGGACCCCACGTCCAACGCTACATTCCAGGACTGTGAGAACCTGCATTTCTGCAGCACACACAGATTTTACAAGGAGTGTGTTGAGGTGAATCGAGAGCCCTCCTCCTCCCGCACACGCTGCAGTCTGCGTTCCAGAGCAAACTCTGCGCGCGCCATTCCCCCTTTGGTTCCTCAGCCTTCTAGTTCGGCGAGGTCAAACACCTGCTCAGGGCCAGCCCCGCCGCTGAGTGTTGGGAGCGGTCTCGGCCCTCGAGAAGCCCATGGCGGGAGTCAGACATCAATTTCAAGGCTTCTTCGTGGCAGAGATTTGCATCTTGCTTTCTTTCTAAGAACATGGGGCCTGGCACGTAGTATGGGCTCAGCCACTGTTTGTTAAATCCAAGCTGGCTCTAATATAAGGTGTGGAAAATGAGCTGGGGTCTTAGAAAATAGCAAATTCAGCCAGGCTCCCCCCAGACAACAGGTGAGTTTGGTCTGGGCCTTGAAGGATGCATAAGAGTTTAGGAGGTGGAGACAGAGGAAGGGACGCCGTAGAATGATTCTCCAGGAAAAAGGAGACAGAGGATGGGTCTTTTTTTTTTCCTTCCTCAGACCCTTCTAGAACTAGGCACTGAATAAATCAATATAGCCAGGCCTCTCCATAAATGCACTCAAACCTCCTAGAATATTCAGATGAGCCAAAGCTTTGTTCTGCTGCCTTTTGTGGCATTGCTCGGGGCCTGGGCCTGGGGACAGTTGTTTCGTCCTGTGTGATGATCTGAAGAGGGTCCAATGAGTGGTGAGAAATGAGTCCTGAACCCCCAGGGCAGGGGCAGGGAGCCTGCACAGCATCGCACAGGGTTCGGCAGGTGAAAGGGAGGACAGAGAGGGTCGGCATCCCAGGCGGGAGAGCGGCTCATCCTCTCCTGAGCTCCACCAGGCTGGGCACCGTGCTCAGCACGGGGTGTAGAACAACAGCATTAACACCAGGAGCTGCCTGGCACTGTCGCTGGCAACATAGGCTCTGGAGGTAAACGTTCGTTTACTCATTCATCATGCATTCAGGTAATATTTATTGAGCGCCTACTATGTTCCTATGTCCTAGGCGCTGGAGACAGCTGTGAATGCTGCCCTTGTAGAATTTATGGTCTCATAGAGAAAGACCGGTAATAAAAGCTTATGATTATTGAGTGCGACAGGCCAGGCATTGTTTTAAACAGTTATATAAACATTACATATAATAATCAAACCTCACAAGAAACCTATACATTACAATTCTACTCCCATTTGACAGAGGGGGAAACCCAGTCAGAGAGAGTTTAAACAAGAGTTAGAATAGGGACCCAGAGCGCAGGCGCCTGGCCAGAGTCTGCTCTGCCTGCCACATGGAGAAAGAGACAGACACAAACGTGACTCAGAAAGGCCCCTCTGAGCAGTGACCTTGGGCTGTGCCCTCAAGGAGCAGCCAGCCACAGCAAGGTCGGGGCAGGGGTGGTTCCTGGGAGAAAGAGCACAAGGGGCCAAGACCCCCAAGGAGGAGGCAGGCCAGTCTCCTCCAGGTCATGGGCAGTGGCTGGAATTTAGTGACAGGCAGACTGGCATGACGACAAACCAGAGAGAGAGGCTGGCCGGGTCTCACTGGGACTGTCACTTCCTATTTAACTTCTCTGAGCCTCAGTTTCCTCATCTGAAACACAGGGACAGAACTTTTAAAGAGAATGGCGGTAGCAGGCTCACCGAAAGCCTGGAGCAGAGCAAGCACCCTACAAATGAGGCCATGATTCCCATTCATAAGACAAGGATGTCGCAACTGAGTGACGCAGATAATTGTAAGACGGGAGGGCCAGAACACGCAATGCTTCTCGCTGCCCAGAAACCTTGGCGTCCTGGATGTAGGTGGCTTCTTGCATTTGCTTCTCCTTCTTCCAGAGAAAGTGCTGGGCCATCAGCCTAAACTTCTGTGGCCAACACTCCCCTTCTCTCCCGCCCATCCCAGACCTGCCAGCAATGCTCTATCCCACCAGCCCCAAACAGCCCACCCCTGACAGGGAGTTTTCCGGGGACACCAATATGGCAGCGCCCTTCTGCATCGCTGTGGCTGTGGACAGCTCCGCACTCTAACTGCCGCGGCTCAGGTGGTGACAGGCTGGAGCAGAACACCGTGGGGAGAGCTTGGGCACGGGGTCCTCGGAGTCTGAGCCCTTGCTCTTCTTAGCTGAATAACCCTGAGCTGAAAGATAGCCTCGCTGGGACCGAGATTTTTATCCTCCCTTGGCAAGTTTATGGGAGATTAGAAATAATATATAATCTCACTTTGTTAAGTAAAAGACTTGAATCGAGCTCTTCTGGTCTCCTCCCCCAGCTGCACCTCTGGGTGTTGCTGGCTGGCCTTTCCTGCCTCCCCTGGGGCCTATGAAGGAGGCATCAGAGGTCCCTGCCTCCTTGCCACCCAAGGCTGGGCTCTTCCACCCCCGCTCCCAAGGGCACCGGGGACAGTGCCCTGGCAAATGCACGCCGAGCCGGGGTTTCTGGGCCTGGCGCTCCTTGGGCCCATTGTCCAGTAGAAAGCAGTTTTCTAGTAAGAAGGCAGGCTCCCACTAAAATTCCAACCTAAGAAACCGTGAGTTACTCATAGAATTAAAACACCACTCTGCCCAGAACTGGTGTTTGGTATCCATGGAAACAAGTGCCTTAGGGGCTGTGAGTGCACAGACCCAGCCCTCAGCACGTTTGCCCAGAGGATGGACGACCAGCCTTGCCAGGCTGCTCAAGACAAAGGGGGTTAAGGAGATCCCAGACTTTCTGTTTAAAACCAGGGAAGCCCTAGGCCAAGCGAGACCAGCTGGCCGCCTTATCCCAGACCTTGATCTGGACAGAAGAGGTTGGACTCGGGGAAGGTCCTTTCTAGCCCTAAAATGCCAGGAATGTGACTGCAGGTGTGTTCTTGGGATTGCGACACTCACCCGCGCCTCTGAATGTCTCTCATCACAGGGTTCCAGGTGGCTCTCACCAAACGACCTGCCGTGGCTCACAAAGCAACACTGATGTGCCTTCTTAGCTTGAGTCCCTATAGGCCAGAACGTGAGAGCTATGGAAAGTAGTCTGGAAATATTTGTTTAATGAGTAAATAAATAACCGAATGAATGACATAGTTAAAGCTGCAAGGCTTAAATGAATAAATTAGTAAGTTAAAGAATGACCATTATGGTTTAAGTATTTCTTCCATCTGTAGCACATCATCTTGATCAGACCCTGTAAGACCCACTGACACGGATACATCCTGGCTGCAGGGGCAAAAGGCTGGGGCCGGCCCAGGCTCTGACTCTCAGCCCCCCCACCCTCCGGACCCCCACTGATCCATCTGCACGTAAGACGTCCAAGGAGACACGTCCCATTCCTGCGTCCAACCTTCCATGACCATCTCTCTAAACACGCTCATGCCACTCCTTCCTGGGCAAACATTTTCCAAACTCAGACCTTCTTGGGAGAATGCCTTCGCTCACACAAATGGCTCCCCAGGTTGGAAGTTCAGGTTCTGGGGCACAGGTGGACAAGTTAGGGGGGAGTTTCTCACATCAGCGAGCGCAGAGCCGCCCCCTCCGCACAAGGCGCACCCAGGGCAATAGCAGCGGGTCCAGCACAGAAGCTCAGGTGGGAAGAGGGACACAGAGGGAGAAGCAGACTCCTCCTCACCCCCTAAGCCTCCAATCAGATGCCGCCTCCTCCTCGGGGAAGCCTTCCCTGACCTTCTTGAGCAGAGCTAGTAGCTCCTCCCCCACAGCCTCACAGCACTGAGACAGTCCCTCTGCTACCACCTCGATTTCAGTGCGTCACCAAATGCATTTTATTTACATCCTCCTCCCCCGGGTGCGGAATGTGCAGGGCAGCCGGTGAACAGCCCACAAGGGGTGGCCAGTGGAAGTGTGAATCAACAAATAGCCAAATTAATCAATGGAGAGGCAACAGCGAGTGCAGGTCAACTACAGCGAAATGCATGAGCCTGGCAGAGTTTCCGAGGCCTGATCACAGGGGGAAAGCCTTCCCGAGGGCACGGAATAGTCCAGAAGCAGTGTTCAGTCTTGGTTAAACTGCCTCCAGAGCAGGGGCACTGTGGAAGTGCAGCCATGGGGTCTTGTGCTTGAAGCATTTTAGTGCCTCCGGTCTTGTTTGGGGTGTTAACACCCACACTCAGGGTCACTTACTCAGCGGAGATCTCAGGCGGTTCCCTCACTCCCTGTCACTGAGCCCTTCTCTGTGTGGCTTCACCTGCCTGGCTTCCTCTCTGAGCTGAGGGCTTGTCATAGCCTGACTGTTTTAATGGCTTTCCCTGAACACCTAGATAGAAGAAGAAATAAGTACTATTCATAAAGCTGAAGGTGGGGACGCAGCACCTGGTCAGGGGCCAGGGAGAGGAAGCTGTGTTTGGACGCAGAAGCCGCCCAGGGAGAGCGAGCGGCGTGCGTACGGTCACCACTGCCCTCCGGTGGAGGAAATGTCCGGTCCTCTCGGGAGGCCGTGGCCCGAGCATCCGCACCTGGATCCCCGCCAGGAGGTCTGCCGCCCGAAGCTCTCCCAAAGGGCCGCACCCCCTCCAGCTAAGGCGAGCCGTCACATTTAGGGAGCGGGGACTGGTGTGTGTGAGTGTGTGTGTGTGTGTGTGTTACTCTGTGACATTTTTGTATTCCTGGCAAGAGAAGAAAAAAATGAGGGGATCTGGCACTCCTAGAAATGGCAGCCTTGGTGTCTCAGACACGTGTCCTTCTGCGTTTCAGTGCCTACCACAGGAAATGCGTCGCTAATGGTGGAATTTGAGGTGTCAGTGGGAGAACCACTGTGTGTGGGTGCTATCATTTTAGTTAACAGATACGTGCACTTGCCTCCTCTGTGTCGGTTACCAAGGAAAGAAAGGCGAGTGAGGCAGGGACTTCTATCCCGGACGAGCTCACAGTTCAGGGGGATAAACAGCCCTACGAACAGGTCGCCAGGCTCCGTTCGTAGGCGTCAGGGCCTCAGCCGCTGTGGGCTATTTGTAATTTCAGCCATGTAGTCCCCCCACCACCCACAGGAAGATGTAGTCACTGACCTCTTTGCTGTGGCATCAGTTTGACCTGTGTCCCGATGTTCATGAGAAGGAGCAAGTCCATTGCCCCGTAAGCCCCCCCAAGTCAACCACTCAGCTCCCACCTCTCCACAAGGCTTCGCTGTCCTTGGGTCATCGCTGCAGGCACCGGGGTACGGGCGATGTGACAGCAGAGCTGTGTTCTGCTGTAGAGAAGTGCCGTTGAGTTGGTAAGAACTGAGCTATGTTGTCGTGTGCGTCACTTGAGGAAAGTAAGCCCTGGGGGAGTCCCAGGGGCCTGTGTCAATAAGCCTGTGCTCCCAAACCGCGGACCCACCCGGAGAGACTTGGTGCGCCTCACGCCCTGCAAACGCGGCAAGAGTCAACAGGTCCACAGTCACTATGATCAGATTTTCGCGATGAAAATGAGGCCCTGCGGTATCTGCGCTGAGCTGCCCCTGGAGGGATCAAAGGCGAGAATACCTGAAATTGAGCATGTCCTGGAAAGCAGTTGAAAGCAAGGTCACGGCAGCCTGAAGCCACGGGTACCACACCTGCCACGGGGAGGCGGACAAAGGATGACGAGGATGCAGAGGAGGGTGCAGGAGAGCCCTACTCTCAAATCACACTTGGGACACGGCCCCTGGGAGCTGAGACTGCACCAGGCCATACGCATCTGTTTATAGTCTGCCGGATAGAAAATATCAAACCAGAAGACATAGGTCATAGGTTGCTCCTTCCGTCAAGGGAGGGCCCTGTCATCTGGACGTGGGCTGTGGGACGTCAAAGTGTTCTCAGGTTCCTGAGTAATTACTGTTGCTCAGTCTGCTGTCTATCAGAAACGACGCATACATTGGCCCAAAAATCTGGAGCTCCCACGATACCGGTAGATCAAGGGCTGTCTTCCAGAGATGCAATATTAGCTCTGCAGTGGCCTGTTGATTCATCCTTTGATGTGAATAAATATTGACTGAGTGCTTGCTATGTGCCAAGCCCTGTACAAGGCAGCGAACAGTCCAAGAAAGTCCCTGCTTCCTGCAGGACAAGCTTATAGCCCCGGACAAAGAGAAAAGATAAACAAGACTATTTCTGGGTGTGATAAGAGCTTTGAAGGTATCAAAATAAGCTTCAGGGTTTGTGGCCTGGGACGATGGTGAAACTAGTGTAAACAAAATGATCAGGGAAGGGTTGGCCAGTATGAAACCTTTGCAATGGGGTGTGTTTGCGCGGGGGGGGGGGCGTTGGCGGGAGGTGGAGGCTCAGCCATGCAAACAACAATGGCCAAGACAAGAGTGAACTGAGTATTGGAGGGAGAGAAAGGCCTTAAAGCTGCAGACTGGTGGACTTGAAAACAAGTGGGAGGAGGTGAATTAAAAGACACAAGAAAGGCTAGATCATTTCAGCATCTGAAATCTGTCCCAAAGAGTATGCAAAGTGAACCACTGAAGGGTTTTAAAGATGAGGGAGGGGTGAGAGCTGGCAAAACAGGAGGAAAAGATAGACAAGACAATGCTGCTCACCCAGAGTCCAAACTAACTGTTGCATCATGACCAGTGGAGAAAACGCTTGCAATGTAGTTAATTTCCAGGAATCGCATATGCCTTCCAGGATGCTCTGTGCTGCATCTTATTTAAAAAAATCCACATTAAACAAGTACTCCAACTCTGTTTATAAGAGGTTTGGATTTGAGCTTTACAGGCTTATTCCTCAGCAGCTAACTATGATAGAGACATAGTAACTTGAACTTTTTGCAATGTTGATGAGATAGAATTAGGTCCATGGAGTGTGTCAAATGCGGTAAACACCTATGCCCTGGCTGACAAACTATTACTGATAATCGATTGATAATAGATCGTTGTCCAGTTAGAATCTGTGGTAAGGCATTTCGATTTTTAATTTAGTGAGGATTTGGCATCTTTCTATTTGGAGCACAAGACGATTGAACCTTGTAGTGTTCCCCTTTTCGCATTGGTTGCCAGGAAGCTCATATCCAAATCGAATGGTTAACCACAGCACTATTTTAATTCTTATCATGAAGATATTTGCTTTCTCCTCCTTTTCTTAGTTTTATTATTTATTTCTTTTATGTCACCTTAAATCTTTTTGTGGCTAGGGGTAGAATATCAATAAAGAAAATTACACACTTCAAAGCCATAACCCCATAGTCTACTTGCTATGTACTTTAGAAATTTTATATCCACCAGTGGCAGGTGGTGAATAGTTAGCTGAATTAGCAATTAAATATACCATTATCGATAATTTCCATAAAATGTTAGGCTTCGGGACTTGGGCCAAGAATTAACACGCGGGCAAACATCATTTTTTTCTTCTAGAAAATCAGGCTCTCCCATAAATTCAAGGTCTGCCTACTGCCATCAGAAAGGTTTTAAGCTTAACATAAAACGGGGATGTTTCTCGTCACTGGAAAGCATTTGCCAAAGAACTTCAACTTCTGTCTCCTTTCCTGTTGAACTTTAAAAACCGGAGAGACAACCGTCTGCCGAGACTGTTTTGTCTAGAGCCCGGCTTAGCAGCCATCCAGAGTGATAAGTTTGAATTCTTGGTCTCCAAGTCAAAACTCCAGGAAACACCCTGGTTGCACCTTGTTAACTGCGACGTTAGTGTAAAATAAAAGAATAAAAGAGCCTCTCTTCTCGAAGCAGGACATGAAGGCAGGTGGGTACACACAGACCCAGGCCCAGCCTTCTCTCTGATCCAGCACTAAAAGCATTTACGACCCGACTGAACCCCAGAAAGGCCTGCTTTGTGTGTCCCCCTGATCAGCTGTGTCAGTTGCAGACTCGCGGCTCTGGCGTGACTCACGGCTGACCATAGCCCCTGGGAGCTGTTAACCAGTTCGGCCCCCGTGGGGTTCAGATCAGCGCACTCCTGCACTGAGACTGATTATGTGGACAACAGCTGCAAGGAGAAAAGAGGGAAAGGGGCCAAATTCCAGACCGTGGTCTACATAGTTTCCTATATCTTTTCTAAAAACAACAAATCATCAAGAACATTATTTTTTAATAATATAAGCAATAAATATCCACTGGAAAGAAATTGAAGCACACAGGTAGACACACGGGGCGGAGGGGTGGGGGAGGGAGAAAGACAGTAATGTCTATTCGTAACAGTTTCCTAGATATTAATATTTAGTACACAGAATCTAGATCGGGGATGACAAACTGCAGCCCCCCCAGCCAAATCCCGACACTCCTTGTTTTTATAAATAAAGTTTTATTGGACACTACCATGCCCATTTGTTTACATATTACCGTTGGCTAATTTCAGGATTCAGGGGCAGAGTCGGGTAGCAGAAGAAGTTTGCCAGTCGCTGGTTGTCCCTTTACATCCCCACATGTCTCTATTCATACCTAAGTCTCACACACAACTTTTTTTCTTTTTAGTTTGAAAGAATTAAAAACTCATGGGAAGTTGCAAGGAAAGGTAAAGAGAATTGCTGGGTGCCCCTTCCCCGGATCCGCCATGGTTAACGTCTTGCGTGCTATAGCACAGTAGTGAAAGCAAAGCGAACTCAGGTTCCCCAGTCTACATGCAGTTATCTGTGGCGCGGTGCACCATTCTTAAATTAGAAGGTCATCTAAAATACCATTTTAAGTTAAGGGTGACAATAATGAGAAGTTCTCAGCTGATAGAGCGAAGGGAAGGAACTCCTCAGGGTCCACTGTGATCCGATTGCCTTCAGAAAACCAGGGCTATTTCCTCGGCTCCAGCGGTCACCCCTAAATCCTACTGACCAAGAGGATTCAGCGGAGGTTATGTATTTTAGTTCCACCTAAACTTAAAATCCTTCCCAGTTTCTCCCTCCTGCACCCTCATCATCTTGACACTGGAAAAAAAGGGAAAAAAAAGAAAAAGTGCATGACATATGACTGGAGAATCAAAGACGACAGCACATTGATAAGGTCCAGAGAGGCTCAGTCCCTCCGAAGCCAGCGATTAAAGAGAAGAATGACATTCGGTTTATTTAAATGTGTTTATCTGACATCTGCCTGGGATTCGTCTGCAGCAGGGAGGGCTCCTTCCCAGTCCTTGCCCACAACGTGCCTGAACTCAATATAAACCACGTTGCAAGGGAGGAAGTCCTCAAGCCTTAACAGCTAAGAAGGGAAGATGTCAGTTTCTGGCAAACTGTGTGAGACGGAGAAACACTGCGTTGTAGCTCATTTCCCCATGGACAGAACTGCCAAGTGTCAACGCGGGCTCTGGGTGCATTAATACTTGTGTGGAAAGAACCAGCCAGGGGAGGGACCTCCCTCACTGACCCAACAAGTGTTACTGAGCATCCGCTGTGCACCAGAGACCGTGTTCTGTGCTGGGGTTCAAGTGGGCTGTGGACTCACAGACAAATGAGACCTCGGCCGGACTGTGCTTACGTTCTAACAGCAGACCTCAAACTGGTACAGCAGTAACAAAAATTAAAGCAACGGCAGCAAGCACCATAACAAACAAGCCAGCAGAGTGCGTATAGTTATGCTCCTTCTTTTCTGATCAGGAAATTAAGGTTCAGAGAGGTCAGGCTGCTTGCCTAAGCTGAAACAGACTCAGGACCTACCCCACGTCTGTCCACCTCCCAAACCCTGTGGTTTCCCACGGCCCCACAGCTGCCTCCCATAGGTCCATAGGACGAAGAAGAGAAAACGGAGGGTGAGAGATACAACTTTTGTGTGAGAGGAGCTTCAGAAGGAGTTGCTACCTTAAGCTGGGTGAAAGCAGAGAGGACTTTCTGGAAGAGGCAAAAATCTAAGAGAGGACTTGAAGGCTCTGTGGAAATCCTTACCAGTGGCCCACCAACATAATCCCCTGTAAGCTTTTTCATCTGCATAAATAATGTGTGCAAGGATATTTTGGGATGGTGATGTGTGGCTCTTTGCGTGTGGTGGGGTAATGCTTTCAGCGGGTCACCCTGATTTTTCCTAGTATTACCGCATTGGCTGTCCTTTCCCACCCAGGCATCAGCGTCTATCGCCCCGGGGGAGAGATGATTACACCAAAAGTGAAAGGGAATGAATTCAAGTTGAGCAAAGGCAGGTTTTGCGAACACACGATTCCTGAGGTGACTCAGGGCAAAGGTATGATTAACGGGCGAGTCTTCCCTGCCGGCCCCAACTATATAACCCTGTGGGCAGGGGGGCGGATGGGAGCTGGAAGGGAGCTAGGGCATCGGATCTGCCAGGCGTCCCCGAGAAAGGGGGTGATAGAAACCCTGTCAGTGTGAGTAGATTCAGGAGTCGTTGGTAACGTGGAGCGTCTAGAAGTCAGAGCTCAGGCTCCCCCATCCGCTGCCAATCACCAGCCTTCCAGAACATTCGCGAGCGGCCCCCAGTGAGCAAATATGACGACTAACATTTTTGAGGCTCCTGAGCTGTACCAGGCTCTGTGCTGAAGGTGCGGTGACCAACTGCCTCAGTTTGCCTGAGACTGAGGAGTTTCTGGCACATAGGAGCTTCCATCCTGAAGCTGGAATAGCCACTAAGGCTTTTTGTGTATTCTCTCTTATTTATTTTCGAGGACACTGTCTTTTTAGAGCAGTTTTAGATTTACAGACAAACACAGAGAAGCTCATAGAGAATTTTTATATACCCCACCCCAGTTTTCTGAGCATCTTACATTACTATGCACATTTGTCCCAACTAATAGACCAGTATTGATACATGATTAACTAAAATCCATACTTTATTCCAATTTACTTAATTTTTTCCTCCCATGCCTTTTTCCTGCTCTGGGACCCACCCAGAACACACCACACTTAGTTGTCTTGTCTCCGTTGGCTCCTCTGAGTGGTGACAGCTGCCCAGACTTCCCTTTTCTTTGGTGACCTTCCGGTTTTAAGGCCCCACACAGATCTGAAGGGACAGATACTATTGTTCCATTTTACAGATGGGTCTGCTGACGTCTGAGGTGATAACCAGCAAAGGACTGAATGAGAAGTTGAGTTTTCCCTAAAGGCCAATGACTCCTTTGTAACATCAGCAGCCACAAAGCCTTCGGTACTGCTGTGCCCCAGGTGTCTGCTAAGAAGCCCATTCAGATTGTTCCGTTTAATCCTCACAATCTCCTTGTGTTGTGAAGACAGAAAGCGTGCCCTTTGTAGAGATAAGGAAACTGAGGCCCAAGGCGTTTAAATCCCTGGCCCAAGTCACAAGTGGGAGAGCGGCAACCCCCGCCAGGCCCCTGAAAGTCCCTTATGCTCTGTTCTTCTGGAACATGCTCCCTAGGAGAGTGAAGTTCTGAGGGACATACTGTCTCTCCATGTGGAAATACAAAACCAGGTGAAACTTGACCGCATCACCTGAGGATTTTTGTGAAAAATACAGATTTTTTTTTTTTAAATTGTATTTATTGATTTTAGAGGAAGGGAGAGAGAGAAACACTGATTTGCTGTTCCACCCATTGATGCATTCATTGGTTGGTTCTTGTATGTGCTCTGACTTGGGATCGAACCTGCAACCTTGGTATATTGGGATGATGATGCTCTAACCAACTGGGCTAGCCGGCCAGGGCCAAAATGCAGATTTGGATTCCATAAATCTGGAGTCAGGCCTGAGAGCCCATGTAGATAACCAGATGGCAGTGAGCCCATCAGGAGTAGCCAGGCTGGGGACCACGTCCTACATCATGGCTTTGTTTTCTCGGGGCGGGGGCGTAGGGGGGAAGAAGGGGAACTGCCTTGTGCCCGCATGAGAAAGTCGCCTGCAATCCTCAGGTCACTTGCTCGCCCTCTGGAGCTCCGAATGCCAGCAGCGAGAAAGAAATCTCAGAGATGAGAAATCCCAGATGCTATCATCCTCGACGACCACTTGGCAACTCCAGCCTCCCCAGCAGGGTTTGTAAAAGATGTAATTAGCCCAGGTGAGGCTCATTAGAGCCAGCCTGGATTTCTGCCAGTGCTGCCGCTACTGGGAGCTTTATGCCAACCCCTTGATTTTAATATCAATGGCAGCGATGACAGGGAGCTAGAAGGCAGGCGGCTGGGAGGAAGCTTTGTACCTGGGCGGCCCTCTCCCTCCTCCCCTCCCACTAGCTCCCAAGGTGAGGCAGTTGGCTTCGTCAGATCAGAGCTAGCTAGTGATTTCCACTGTCCTCCCCTTTCTAATGGGCCGGGCCTCAGGAAGCGAGACAGTTTGGGGAGCCAGGCATTAACGGCCGTGCGGGGCTCCCGCAGAGCTCTGGACTTCACCTGTCAGTTCCCTTGGAATTCCTGTGGGCCTGCGGCACATGGCAAAGTTTCACTGCAGAACCTCAGGGCTCTGGAGGGTTTCTGCCAGAGGGTCCCAGTCCCCTGCGTGTGTCCTTGTTCTCATGCAAAATTTAAAATGGGCACTGGTAGCCAGTGCTGTCTTTTCTCCCTGTAAATTGAGATATTTTCGCGGATGCCATATTTTCGGAATAGGGCTCTAGGCTGCATCCCAGGCTTCTGGATTACTGCACAGGTGCCAGCTCACAGTTATCATCTTCATGCCCCCTTGCCCATCATTGTCACTGTCATCCAGCGGAGATTTATGACGAGCTAGGCACCAGGCTTTGCCCTTTATCTGTGCTCTCTCGATGAAGGCATGCCACGAGGAAGGTTATTCCCACGTTGCTGGGCAGAAAACAGGCTTCTCCGTTTAGTGGCTTGCCCCATCCGCTCAGCCATTGTAGTTGAAACTAAGGGTATTTTCCACCAAGTACATGCCTGAAATAATTTAGATAAAAGTGATTGCTTTATAGGTTTGGTCATTAACCAGGATCGGATCACCGAGAAAGAAAATGAGAAAGAGAGAGGAAAAGAAAGAGGGGAGAAAGAGAGAGAAAAAAGAAAGAGGGGAGAAAGAGAGAAGAAACATGAGGAGAAAAATCAGGTAGATTCACAAAATAATTCCCTCGTGATGTATAAGTAAGGAAAAAAAACGGCAGCGATGATGTGTTCACATTGAGCATTGGAGCAAATGAATTCCAACTGGCTATGTTAGAAATAGATGTATTTCATGTGTGTGTGTTACTTTACTCTGAGAAAAGTAACCCTTATGAGAAAGGCCAGAAATAAGTTTACAACCTTTGCTTTCTCTCCTGCCCTTAAAAAATAGAATATATGTCCTGGTGAAATTCCATAACCTGGTCATACATATATTTAAGATATATTTGTAGAGTACCTTGCACATATCAGGAAATAGAAATTTAAAAAACAACAACAACAACAACAAAAAATAGCCCTGGCTGGTGTAGCCCAATGGATTGAGTGCCGGCCTGCAAAACCAAAAGGTTGCCAGTTCGATTCCCAGTCAGGGTACATGTCTGGTTTTCCAGCCAGGTCCCCAGTAGGGGACACACCAGAGGCAAACACACTTTGATGTTTCTCTCCCTCTTTCTCCTTCCCTTCCTCTCTCTCTATAAATAAATAAAATCTTCAAAAACAAAAAAAAAAGAAAGAAATATAGAACTTGCCTCCTGGCAGGTAGATGGACAACTCAACTAGTGATTGCAATGCCCTGTGAAAAGTACAACGGTTTGAGTGTTTGTTAGAGCCATTTGGGCGCAAGCAACAGAAACTGACTCTGGTGAATTCACGAAGTTCAGGGTCCCGTGAGAAGAAAAGGGCATTGAATGCAGGCCTAACGGCGGGGGTCCGGGGAACACACTTGAGGAAGGCGCGTTTCAGCTGAAAGGTGAGGAAGGAGCAGAGGGGTGATGTAGCAAAGTGTGGGTGGGTGTTTTTGTGGGCGTTAAGTCAGCCGCAGGGCAGACAGGTGGAAGGTGAGGGTCCCAGCCGAGGAACAGCATGTGTGGGGTGGACAGAGCGTGCCACCAGGGGGTGATGGGAATTCCTCTGAAGAGATGTCTCACGGCCGCTGGGCCCTCAGAAATTCTCTTTGGTGTGGGGGTGAGGAAAAGGGATGAAGAGGAAAACCAGCAAGCATCAGGAGGACGGGCCACACAGAAGCCATGTCCTGCCCTCCCCAGTGCAGAAAGCTACAGGAAGGATATGCTGTAAGGAATCGCAGAAGAAGGAGACAGCACAAATTAAAACTCCTTTTTGATGAAGCTGCCTCACAGGGAACGATTTTAGGAAAAAGCCTTCTGGTTACCATGACTCAGACAGCGATCTGCAAAATAATTCACCAAATTAGAGTTTGCCGGGTGTAAGTTTATAAATCTGATCCCCCCCCCGCCCGCCCCCCATTACGTTGATTATATCTTTCATCCTCAAGAATGAGGCCAAGAGCCTCCCCCCAAACCGCCTCCTCCCTCCCTCTGTAATCCTCACCCCTCATTTCTCTCCTCTCTCCTCCTCAGCACCCTGCCACCCCTAAGGCGGTGGCGTGATCCCCGCCAAGCTTCCAGGGAGTTCATTAAAACCCGCCACCCTCTCCAGTGCCCACCGGGCACTCCCAGCAGCCCCTGGGGCCATGGCGGCAGCAGAGAAAGCCAGTCACTCAGGAGGGGCCAGCCCACTCTGAGGACAGGGACCCCCGCACCAATGAGAGGAGCCAGCAAACAGTTAATGGTTTAATCCTTTACAGGAAAAGTCAAGGCAGACTTGTGATTCTTGATGTTAATGAAGGTGTCACACATTGTCTAGAGAAAGTTGTGCCTGGCAATCTTCCCTTTTTCGGATGCCTACCCCAGTGACATTTCATCTCACATCCACCTTAATGAAATGCATAATTAACATATTCTAATTGTGCTGAGCGCTGCGATGATTTTGACAGAACTCACTTTCCATGTCTAATTTGATGCTAATTTAATCTGTTCCTCTCCCGCTGACATGACCTTTCTTGATTGAGTTTCACTGAGGAAATTTTTTGATGGATTGATTTATCAGCATTGCAGAGACAACAAAGGCTCAGAAAATAGGGAGGGAACGGCCCTCGAAGCCAGCGTGCTCTGAACTCGCTGGCTGGAATGTCCCCTTTCCAGAGACAGCCTGTCTGATCTACTGATGGAATCTGAGAAACGTGACATCTGTGCGTGGGTTTGATCTCCCCAGTAAAGGCAGTAAATAACTTATTGTGGTTTGTGTGGCGAACTCCTCCAGGGCTCGGCCAGGGAAGCTTAGGCGACTCCAGGTGACAAAAAGCCAAGCGGGAGAGGCTCGTCCCCCAGCCGATGGCCGCTTTGCGCTTGGGTTCTCGGGGAGAGCGCCTGGTCGGTTGGCTTCGACCTGGAGAAGCCATGGGAGGCAAGGAAGGTCCGTCTTGCATTAAAATGGGGAAACAGCACATCTATGCCGGCCATGGAGTACGGATTTCATATTTTCAGTTGTTTTGTAGCCAGCAAAATCTTAATCTTGTGGAAGCATCTGTGGAATCCCTACCCCCCCGCAACCATTCCCTGCTCCTACAATGCACAGTGTCTACAGTCTGGTACTATGAGACTCTTTTTGTCCAGTTCTAGGCCTACGTGGAAGTGTGTGTTCAGGACACACGCAGACAGGCTTGGAGCTTAACTGATCCTCACATAGTCAAGCGTCTTGGTGGGAGTTAGTCTCGCTCATGCTGTGGACACAGGGGTCAAAACAAGAAGAGCAGCCAGATGCGAATGTGAAGGAGCCGTCCGTCAGCCTCCATTGTACAAAAGTGGCTCCTTTCCACCAGCTGGTATGGCTCACATGCCAAGAGGTCAGGCCAGCATGTCTCCGCGTCGATTGCCATGTAGGCCCGGGTCGTCCCGGGGCCTGTGCTGGACGCTGTAGGGTGCTTAGCAGCATCCTTGGCCTCTAGCCACTAGACGCCCATAGCACCCCCATTCCAAGTTGTGACAACTAAAAATGTCTCCGGATGTGGCCAAATGTCCCCAGGGGAGTGCACTCACCCCCAGCTGACAACCGCTGAGACAGAGGAGCCTGTAATGCCCGCGACCCCACAGGTCTGCGCTGCCGGCCCCACCCCCGCTTTGCCCACCCCGCGTCGCCTCTCCAGCTGGAGCCTGCCTGACCCCCATCTAGGGACAAACCCTCTCCATCCCCCTCACCCTCCTCCTCAGCTTCTTTGTATTTTTATTTTCTGCATATGTAAGTACATTTTATTAAAAACTGGCTTAGACACTGTTCCTCTCTACTCACTATGGCTGGGACCCAGCTGGTCTTTTCTTTTTTAGTTGTGGTAGGATACACATCACATAAAATTCCCTATTCTAGCCATCGTCAAGTGTACCCGTCGGTGGCTTTTAGTGCATTGACAATGTGCAACCATCGCCACTATCTAATTGCAGAAATATTTTCATTAAAAGAAACCCTGCAACCATTAAGGAGTCCCTCCCCACTTCCCCTTCCCCCAGCCCCAGGCAACCACTAATCTGCTCTTTGGGTCTTCGGATTCACCGATTCTGGGCATTTCATAAAAACGGAATCATACAATAGCTGCATTTTGTGCCTGACAGTTCCTGAGTTCCTATACAACCCAGCAATTCCACTCCCGGGCATATACCCCGAAAGAACTGACACAGGCGTCCCAACAAAAACTTGAGTGTGAATATTCATAGAAGCACTATTCCCAGCACCAAAAGTGAGACACAACCCTGGTGCCCAACAGCTAATGAAGGGATGAACAAAATATGGTCTCTCTACACAACGGCATGACCCTGAAAGAGAATGAAGTCCTGATGTGGGCTGTCACATGGATCAACAGCGTCCAGCACATAGTAGGTGCTCAGTAAATAGAGTGAATACATGAAAGGCATAGAAAACTAAATGAAGTAGAGAGAGTCATGAACTCCTCATCGTTACCAGTGGCAAGCAGCCTGTTAGGGAAGGCAAGGTAGAATCCAGAAACCCCTGCGCTGCTGCTTTCTTTCTTTTTACTGCAAAAACTCTTACTCATCTTCCCGAACATTTCTCTTAGAAGACAATGCACTTAGGGGGTCGTAGTAAATAGAGGTTTCCCTTCAAAGCGGCTCCCTGTGAGGATGAAACATTTATTCCAACGTGATGGCTGCTCCTGCAAAGACGTTTTGCAAAATTTTTTTAGGAGCTGCCTGACGAGCCCACAAGGACAGCAAGCTAACGAGATTATAATCATTATAATTACAATTCCTCGTAGATCAAAAGCAGTTTCACTCAGCAAAATGACCAGGCCTGCTTCACGATCCTTTATTCGAAGTGGCTTCTGGCTTTGCGCAAAGGTGAAATCTGTCTGCAAAGTCCAGCTGGACGGCGTGTCCAGGGGTGTTCCCATGGCGACAGGGGCAGTGGGGCGTGGTCCAAGGGGGCTAAGTGCCTACTCTGCCAGGAACCGGGAAACTCTGCCTCAGCCTTCTTGGTGGTAAAATTGTATGACCATTGCCCCACCTCGAAGAGCTTGCCTGAGGATTAAATTAGTTATTAATATACCCAACAAGCATTAACAGTGGTGCCCGACACATAGTAAAGGCTTTGAGGCATGAGCTGCTATAAGAAATGTGTCTGAATGTTTTCAATAATTGTGTGACTTTCCCAGATCGAAAGGGGCTACACTTAACTGAATTCTGAAGTAATTATTAGAGACGTGGCTGGGTAGTTAAGTTGACTAGAGCATCATTCCAATATACCAATGTTGTAAGTTCAAGTCCTGGTCAGGGAACATACAAGAATCAGCCAACGAGTGCATCAATAAGTGGAAGAGCAGCCCCTGCTGGTATGGCTCAGTGGATCAAACACTGGCCTGCCAACGGAAAGGTTGCTGGTTCGATTCCCAATCACGGCATGCGCCTGGGTTTCCGGCTAGATTCCCCAGTAGGGGACTCACGAGAGGCAACTACACATTGATGTTTCCCTCTCTTTCTCCCTCCCTTCCTCTCTCCCTAGAGATAAATAAATAAAATCTTTAAAGAAAATAAGTGTAACAGCAAACTGATCTCTCTCAGACACCCGTTTCAAGGCACACCTTCAATGATGTGTCCATTTCTATGGCTGTTGCAACCAATTACCATTAACTTACTGGCTTAACACAACACAAATTCACCTTACAGTACCGGTGGTCAGAAGTCTAACTAAATCAGCCTCACTCAGTTAAAGCCAGCTTGTCAGCAGGCTGGTTCCTTCTAGACACGCTAGGGGGGGATCTGTTTGCTGACTTGTTCAGCTTCCCGAGGCTGCCTACATCTCTCAGCCCTCGGCCCCTCCCTCAAGTTACCCCGACGCCTTCTGTCCTCGTGACTTCCGAGTAGCAGCTCTGACCCTGTGCCTCCCTCTTGTGAGGATCCTGGTGACCACACTGAGCCCGCCCAGATAATCCAAACTAATCTACCCAAGCTCAAGATCCTTAGTTTCCTCCTGCCTGCAAAGCCCCCTTTACCATAGGGGAACGTGATCCCAGGTTCTGGGGACAAGGATGTGGGCATTTTAGAGGCCACTATCCAGGCCGCCACAGGGACTTTCATTTTAGGTGAGAAGTAGTTCTCAGTGCAGGACATCAATTCCCTGCCACGTCTCGGTGCATCTCTGCTTTGCATTTCAAGGAAAGAAAAGAAGTTTGGAGGAAGCGACAGGAATCTGAGACTGGAGTGACTTTTAGGATGGTGCAGTTTTTTGCCATTCTCTGCCCTAGGGCCTTTGCGAGGGGCTGTTAACCTTTGGCTAGCCACACGGGCCACTCACATGTCATGTTGGAGAACATCGGTTAGGCTGCAAAGCTTGATCATGGCATGGCACCACACCTGATACATTTAAGACAGCAAAGTCTGCCAGTGCGCCTGGCCTCAGCCTGTCTTACACAGCTTCCATCGAGTCATGGATTTTGTTGTGGGTCTGCACCCTGATGTTTCTGTCCCTAGAGCAGAGCCTGGCCCCTCACAGGCGATTAATAAACAAACGCTCCACAAATGAACAAATGATTGATATTGAGGGCTTTTGCAGCGTCTGGAAACTCTAACTGTTCTCCACAAACAATGAAACGTATCTTGTGTAATCTGCCAATATTTCACCCAGAAAACCCTGGATCTCTCCAAGCGTTATCATAATCTGTGGTCACCCTGAAACTTCAGGGTTTTCCCATAAGAAACCAGAAGAGAGATTGGGCAAGTGAGGTTGCTTAGAGCAACACCTGCTCATCGAATCTTCTTTCTCTTTAGAAAATAGTTCCCTTCAATTAGACCGTGAGCATTTTTAATAAGCCGGCCCCCAGGGAACAAAGCTGTTATGAAATGACTTAGTGGTTCCAGCCTTAATTTTTGGCCTCAGAATATTGCTGGGTGTTTTTTCTTTGTCAGTCTAAAAGGAAAATATAACATTTCAATTTCAGTCCATTAATGCAAAGAAGAGACTATTTGCATTTGATCAGCAAATTGGACCAGAATAATTTTTGTCAACTTCTGATCTGCCAATACTCAGTTTCTTTAAAAAATTAAACTAAATACTCATTAATTCACTGTTTTCCCTTATTTAGTGAAAAGATTTTTCTGTCAGGTGTGTTTTTATCCAGAATCAGTTATAGAATATTTTGCATTATTAAAAGTTAGAGAGTTGGAAAGTGACATTTTCTTTGAACTCCAGACAAATTGCAAACTTCAAAAAATATTTGGCAAAAACATCATAGTATTATAGTCCAAAGAGTCTACAATGCAGAAAAAAAATGAATAGAGTTTTGTTCTTTTTTTTTTTTTGCAAATAGAATTCTAATACTACTTAAATTTAATATGTTAGTTTTAGCATTTACAAGTATTAATTGATTCTCTGTCAAAAGAAGTATCATTCTGGGTCACATAAAAAAATTAACCCAATTATCATCAATCCAGTATTTTGAAACATTATATGTGGTAGGCAACATCCCAAATTAGCCTCTCAAGTTTCACTTCTCATGTCTATCCAACCAAACACTACTCTAGGTCCTGAGGGAGGGGTTTGTACATGTAATTAGCATCTCAACTCCGTTGACCTTAACATACAAAAATGACCGCTCAGACGGGCCTACCCCAATCAGGTGACCCTTTGAGAGCAGTGTGTTAAGAGCAGAGTGTTTTCTCTGGCTGGTAGCAAAGAAGTCAGAGATGTATCCCTACTGGCCTCCAGAAAGGAAACAGGGAAGTAATTGGGGCCAGACAAACATGAGTTCAGCGTCTCCGCGTACTGGTTTCATGAGCTTTCGCCTACTTGCCTAATACCCTGCACTTCTATTTCCTAATCTATTCCATTAGTAACCTCATAAATTTATTGTGAGATATGAAGAGGGAGAACGCACACAAGACACTTAGTACAATGCCTGACCCACGCTATGCGCGTGATAAAAGGTAACCATCATTACATAAATATCTCCTTTGTGACATTGTCATTCACGGACTCTTTTGCAACCTGGGTTTTGCTTCTAAAACCTTGTAAGTCCACAGAAAATGGCACCGAAATTCCAGCGCGGAGCATTGTATTAGGTTTAGAGTTTGATCTGGAGCCATTCTTCACCCCTCTATGTTCCTTTTCAGATCCCTCACCTAAGCTCAATCTTTTCCCCCTCTATTTACTGCATAGCTGAACCAGAAGCCCGAACCTGTATCACCGCATGGGTCTCAGCAAAATGAGTGAGCCTGTGTCCTGTTCTTACAGGGCCTCACAAAGTGACTGAAAGGAGCCTATTAAATTAATTTATGACAAGTCAATAATGGCCAATGATGAATAATTTATATTACTTAAAAACATATAGTAATATATTTATCACCCAAGAATAGAAAACAAGGACAAATCAAAGTAGAAAGAAACTAAAAATTCTCCACAAACTAAAAACCATCCATAGAAAATGAGGGTCTGGGAATGTCAGCAAAGGAGGGGTTTCGGGGCTGGTAAACCAGGTTGGAAGAGAGCCTGCCTAGAATATTTGCCGTGAAGCTGTGCTGCACAGCAAGCACCTGTGGTACCTGGAGGTGCAAGTGAGTTGCTGCTGGAGATTAAGACGGGTAAAGCCCTGTCTCCCAGCTACCCAAGGCCATCTCTTGGTACTACAATTGCCCATGTCAATATTTTGGTCTGTAAATATCTATCACATGTGTACACATATGTGTCCCAGAATTTTTGTCCTTGCAAAAACCAGAGTCATGCCTACATACTATTTTGTCAGTTGATTTTTTTTCCTAGGCTAATAGTGTGAACCTCCTCTCTAGCCCATTAAATATTCTTCTACATGAACTTTTTAAAGCCCACACAAACATATTTCATGGAAGGGATGCGTACTTTATTTTATCATTGGCCTATGGTTGAACATTTAGGCTGTTTTCAAGTTTGATTCTAATTCACAGGACAAACTGTGTAACTCAGTCTTTACATACTTTCACAAAGAGGTAAAATTTCTGAGTCAAGGGGTCCCACATACTAAGACTTTTCTAACTGCATCTTGCACTTCATCTCAGATTCATCACTGGGCAATGGAAGCAAGGATATTAGAAATCTATTTAGACCAATCTAAAAAGTTAGGCTAATGAATGGGTACCACTAGTCCCTGGCATAAACTTTTCATAGAAACCTGGGAATAGGGTGGCCAGCCATCCCCGTTTCCCAGGTCTGAGAGATTTCCTAAGCTACGAAGGTCTTCTCAGTGCTGAAACTGGGACAGTCTCAGGCAAGTTGGGACAATGGGCGTGCCTGGGAAAACCAGAGGCTGGCGAGCCACAGTGCAAAGATATCGGTGCAGAGATTTCAGTGTATTAGTATGCACTGAGGGGCAGCGAACCAGCCTGGGCACCTGCCTTGGATTAGAGCCATGGCCAGAGCAAGGTGAAAAGTTCAACCACATCATTAGAGCCAGAATGATAGAAGTTGTGAATCAGGTCAGTGGCCCTATTCAAGGACTTTGAGATGTAAGAACGTAGTCAACAGTTTAGAGTAGGAAGTAGGCCGGACAAAATGAGAGCATTGAGGAGCCCATGGCAACGTCGGAAAACATTAGGGAAGGCGGTTCTTCCCTTGGGAACCTCCACTCGAGTCTGATTTGCCTTTTAGGTGAAGAGCAATGTTGATATGGAAACTTTTCTCTTTCTGTGGCCTTTCTTTTAGGAGATTTTCTTGATAACTGCAGAGATTTTTAATGAAATGGATGGATAAATCTGGCCATTTTGGCTTATATGGTAACAATATGGAATTCCACACCTTCTTAACTTGAGAATATGTTAGTATAAGCACACGTGTGCACGCGCACGCACACACACACACACAGAGTCAAACTGGCCCATTGCAAGGCAAGTATAATGCTCAGAACATCTTAGTGGTTTCTAAACTTCAATTTTATTTGCATTCCCTTGAATCAAAGTACCACTCAATGGGCACAGGTTTCTGTTCTATATGTCTTGCCTCTCTCTAATATCACACAGAGATTTGGAGATTACAGTCCTAAAAGGATTTAATTAACTTGGGGACAAAATAGGCCGAGTTAGAGGAGCAAATGGGCACTCTGGGTGCAGTTTCATGTGTAAGCAAACCCTTCCCTTCACAAATATTTATAAAAAACTGAGCATCATCTATACAAGTAGTTTATCCACCAATAGAATTCGAATGAACAATTAATAAAAGATGAAGTTACTGATATATGCTGCAACACGGATGAACCTCAAAAACACATATTAAGTGAAAGAACCCAGACTCAAAAGACCATATACGGTGGAATTCCATTTATGTAAAATGTTCAATATGGCAAATCTATGGAGACAGAGGGTAGATGACTTGTTCCCTTGGGCTGAGGACAGGCATGGGGAGTGACTGCAAAAGCGTTTATTTGGGGGCGGCAGATAAAATGGTATAAAGTTAGCTTACGATGAAAGTTGCATGAGTCTGAAAGTACATTAAGGACCACAGGGTTTTATGTTTTCCAAAGTGAGTGTTATGGTATGTGGATTATGTTTCATCATCCCAGTTAACAAAACAAAAAGAAAGAGAGATGGACACAGAGAGCAAAGGCCTCCCTAAAGAGGGGACCGCTAAACTGGCATGGCCCGGGCGAAGAGGAGCGTGGGCCGGGGTCGGGGAAAGATTCCGGGCGGAGTCTGCGCAATGGCCCTGAGATAAGGCGGAGCTTGGCTTGAGCATGTGTTGGTTAGCGGAAGGCAAGGAGGGCTCGAGTGTCCTGAGCAAAGGGCGGAGGTGGGGAGAGCAGAAACGGAGTGGCAGGGGCAGTAAGCTCAGGCAAGTCTTGCAGGCCTGATATGGAGGGTGCCCCATATACTGTGGGGCCATTAACAGGTTTTAATTAAGAGAGTGACATGCCGTGACTCTAGATCAGCAACATTTTTTAAAGAATAACAGCCAATATTGTGTCCTGACGAGTCTAGGGATATTACACATACTAACTTAATTTATTCTTTGCAGTAACCCTATGTGGTAGGTACCACTATGACAAGGAACGAAAGTGAAACAAAAAAAGTACCTGCTCAAGAAATGTCAAGGAGCGCTGTGATTAAGCTCAGCAAGTCCAGCATCAGAGCTTGAAAACTTAGCCACTACCCTGTGCTTGAAAGTATGGCTGACTTCAGGAGCATACGCACTGCGCAGTCACACAGGGTCCCGTGCTTAGAAGAGACCCACGCATTTAATACTCTGCTGGGTCACAATCTTGAAATGCTTAGTGATTTCTGAAATCATTAAGAGGCTTCTTGTTTCCATTTTACACAGGACTCGGCAGATTACATAGCCAGCATTTGCTTGAACGGCCTGCTAGGGTTTTTAGTACAGGAGGAGTTAGTAACCCACTAAAGGTCATGTATAGCCTAGCCAGAGAAGAGCAAACTCTTCAGCCTGAAATTTCTTATGCATGTCCATTTGTGAGACAGAAATCCCAGCTTCTATCAAATACTCAGAGAGGTCCCTGAATCCAAAAGGGCTATGACTTAGTGATTTACCGGTGGCCTTATGTTCTGATCTGGGAAGAGCTGGATGATAGAGTGACCTTTTTTCTTATCATTCAGCTTCTTGTTGTCCTATGTTTATCAATAGAAAGTGTAAGCATTGGTAACACTCTTTCCAGAAAACAGAAGAAATAATAATAAGAATAAATGAATGAGTAGAGAAAAAAGGAAAATTATAACCAAAATATTCTCTTTGGTGTATTTTTTCCTCAAGGGCACCTAAAATTGTGTCTTTGTCTCTATCAACAGATTTTTCAATCCTTAAAAAACAAACAAAAGTAGTTCTGAATTTAGACTACTGAGTGTGGTCTGACACTTTTCACCAATTTACACAAATTCAATTTCTCTTTGTTTCAGGGACTAACTTGGATTATATGAGTACTTTTCAATAATCATTATTACATAGTAAAATATTGTGTACCCAGAATATATTCATTTATAATAAATATGAATATATGTATTGCATAATAATATCAATTGCTGTTTTAACATTATAATTAATTTATTCAGTAATGTTGCTATTATCTTAGAGCCTGGGCACTTTTGTAACTAGAAGAAAACTAAATTTTAAAGGCAAGCTTATGATTCCACTTAAAATAACCCCCAATTAATTTCTAAGCTGCTGAAAGCAAATGAAAAAAAAAAAATTAGCTCCTGGTGCAAAATCTGAAAGTTGTTTGTATTCAAAAAATAATTACATACCCATGAAAATGGAGTTATCCATTTTAAGCATAATAGGAATGAAGATAAGCCTCTGAATTTATAGTGGAACAATTTCTTGCTCTTTCCCACTGAGGTGCTGATTCCTCCATATGCCTGGTCCTACAGCCCAGGGAGCCCCCAGACCTCCAAGCTACCAGAGGAGAAATATTTGCATCTCCCAGGGCGTTCCCTGGGCCCCCACATGGGGACCTCCTGACTCTGTTTATTCTTAGAGTAAGCAATTGCATACAAATGGAAGATACTATGACATCAGGCACCAGAACAGAATGCAGAGACAAGGAGAAGATATTTCTATGAAAACAAAATATTAATTTTAATCTAAACTCAGTCTGGGTTTTCCAAGGTTGAAAAAAAAACAAAAAAACAAAAAAACAAAAACTATTCCTGGAAAGAACCAGAGATCATTGGTTTCGTTTCGTTTCCACATTTACTACCGCAAATTTGTGTCTCTCTTAAGGGCCATAATGCATCCAAGACACAAATACTGTTGTAAGACAAAAGACGTGTTTTCTCATTGGCCACCTAGTAGCCTTTTAATCTACAAGTCGGTTTTCTTCTCTATGTCTTTTTATTGGGGGGGGGGGGGCGGGCAGGGCGGGGACAAAACCAGCTGCGGGCTGATCCCAGGCAATCGCCAAACCTGGGTAAGCTGGCACAAAACCGCAGCGGCTAAAACCAGGCCCAAAAAGTTCTAGTCTTTTTTCTTTTCCATCTTCAACTCTTTTATAGGAAAATCCACCAATTTTTGCACAAAAGAAAATGGTAAATTAGATTTACTTGAAGAAATAAACTGTAGAAATCATTCATCCATTAGAATTTTGTTTAATGGCCCTTTGCCACGTGATGAAGCAAAAATAACACCTCAGTCAGGTGGCAAGAAAACCCTCCTTACTTTCCTTATCAGAGGACTTCTTTCCTTATCAGAGGACTTCTTCTTTGGTGGTTGATTTTTTTTAAAACCCTAACAATCCCTTGAGTTTGTCTTTATCTTAAAAACCAAAAACAAATATCTACTGTGGACATATTATCTAGGAAAGAGCAACACTAACTAACCTTTTCAAGATGGCATTCTCCTCCTGGTTAAAAGTACTCCATTATTCTTACCCCTGGTTGCTCTCTTAGTCTATATCAATAGGCACTATTTACCGAAGGCCAGGTGTACCAGGTGCTTTGCATGTATTGTTTCATTGGGCCCTACCAACAATTAATTCCATAAGGGAAGAGCTACAATGCTGTTTTGTAGATCCAGTCAGTCAGCATCAGAAACCTTCATTCATCAAGAGGCGTCCAAGAGGGGCTGCAGGCAGCCCCTTTCTCGCTGTGTGACCTCAGCCAAGTTATTTAACCTCTCTGTGCCTCAGTTTTCTGTCTGTATAATGAGGAGAATAAAAGGGGCCACAATCACTTAGCCCTATTTCTAAAATCCAAAAACCGCTAAAAATTAGAGTGCTTTCATGAATAGGACTGCAGGGACATGCTTACACAAAAATAGTATTCATTATTTATCTGAAACTCAAAGTTAAACTGAGCGTCCTGTATTTCCTTTTGCTAAGTTTAGCAGCATTAGCTTTGCACCGACACTAATTTGACAAAAAGACTGAACTGTGCTGTCAGGAGGTGACTATGACCTGTATTTGCCCCATGTGGTGAAGGTCTGGGCGGGCGGGGCGGGGGGCAGCAAAGACAATGGCTCGGAGCCATGTGCCTGGTATATTGGAGAGACAGAAAGGAAACTGCTGTGGATGAAATAGAGAGATGCGAGGAGATGGGGAGAAGGGCAGGAGACAAAGTCGGGGAGAAGGGCAGGAGCCCGATCACATGCTGCCAGTGCCAACCTAGCGACCGTGAGTGGAGTGCTCACAGTCACACGTTAGGTAAGCGGCGAAGCCAGGGTTCCGTCCAGTTCCATCAGTCCATGGACCAGCCTCTCAACAGACATCACGGGGAACATGTTACCTTAAGGCACAGATATGGCAGCTACTCAACTCCTACACTTCAGTCAATTTTAGTTCAAGGTGGTATCATCCATGTCCACGTAGAAGCCCTTGCTGGATTTCTCTGTGACGGGAGAGAATCTTAGTGAAAAGCTGAGATTTCAGAGGGAGGAGAGAAATTTTGTAAATATAGTATAAGTATAGCTAACATATTATAAACACAATAAAATAAGGATGAAATCGTTCAGTATAAGACCGTACCTCAGTTTATCCCTAATCTTGGCACTCTGCAAGTTACACATAGCACCTCCTTCTACGTCCTAAGATTTAATTTGCACAGGGCTAGTATTGGTGGAATGTGGTTATCTGGTCAATCTACTCAGACGCGCATTTTCCGACTTTGTCACCCTATTTTGGTCCATAAATACTTCTTGAGTTTCTACTCTGCATCAAGCACAGTGTTGGCTGTTAGGGACCTAAATGTAGATAAATCTCTGTCCTGAATTTACGAAGCTTGTAGTGACTACAATTTGTTTTATTACTAGCATATCAAGCAAGTGATATTTCATTGTCCCAGAAAGTTGTGATTTGGGTCCTGATTTTAAGAATAGCACCAACATTTAGCACATTCCTCCGACATCTAGGCACTGTGCTAATCTGCCCAAGGCCCGAAATTTAACATTATCCCTGTTTTTCAGATGGGAAAACTGAGGTGCTGGAGATTTATGTTATTCAGGACCCAAAGCTTGTGAAGGATAGCTCTCAACAAGTCTGACTCTAAAGCCAGCCCTCTTAAATGGTGTGCTATGACAAGATGTATGTTAGAAGCGTGTGTGTCCAGTCCAATGCTGATAGCCGATCTCCCTCCCACTCGAGCTGAGACGGTCTTTTGCAGTGAGGCTGCATCACGCCCCTCCTTTGTCTCACCCCAGGGGGTTCAGTTCAGGCTTTGCTTTTGCACCAGTGAAACACAGAGCATCCACATGCACCGATTCCTCCACGTTGGCTCCGCAGCGGCCGGCCCACCCAGCAGCCCCCGGGATTGGCTCAGCTTGGCCATGTTCACCAGCCCTTTGTGCACTGCCACTGCTGAAGGGCTGGCAAGGGGGGAACACACCCCAAAGCCTGTCAGTTTCTTCTGCTCCGGTGCGCACACCCCGATGAAGAGCAAACTCTATCATTTGCCCGGGATCTTTGAATTTAGATGCTGGGTCAAGAATGAATGACACTCTTTCAAGAAGCTGTTCTTTGAGAGAAATGATATTTCTTAGCATCTTTCCCGGGCCTGCAACATAATAGGCAGGTATTGTCCTGGTGACAAATGACAGTTCCTCCAGAAAACAATTACCACACGGTGGGTCATAGGCTGAGCATTCCTTCTCCAGCATTCCTCTCTGCTTGGGGACCGAGTACGCATCAGCCCACATAATCAGAGCTACCTGCAAGACCAGCTCTCTTCCCTATAACTCACCTTTTCATTGCAAATCCCCACTCATCTCAGTTGATCGGAAATTATGCTGCAGTCATTCTTGGAACTTCCATCCACCCATTCGTTAGATCAGAGGTTCATAAATGGGAGAGACCCTGCCCAGAAATCCTTTGGGGGAGTCAAGTTGTCACAAAGATTGACAGGTGACATTGACATTTAAATGGTTAGAAGCTGGAGATGCCAAATGTCCTGCAGTGCACAAGGCAGTCCCACACCATGAAGAATTGTCTGGGATCCTGACTTTTGAACGTCCACTCGACAATCATATAGGTGAAGCTTCAGTTTATAGTTCTGAACCCAAACCCTAACTAAGTCTATTTGACATAGGCCCACGAAGTATTCTTCACTCAGTGTTGATACGCACTGAATTTTACGAGCCTGTAACTACCGAATAAATTGAGGAAAGACTGTGCTTCATTCTAACCATACCAAGACTTGTTCCGTGTATCAGAAAATCACATTGTAAAGGCTATATTGTGAATGACATTCAAGTCTTAGATGTAACACACAAGTCTGGTCTCTCCTTGTGGCCGTTGGGCTCAGTGCTTCTGTGTATAAGGACAAACATTGATTGCTTTAGGGTGTGTTCTAATGTGTCAAGCCCAAGTACTTAAATGTTGACGTACACATTTTTTAAAGGAATATTGTCCTCTTGTTTGTTCTTTTAAAACTTATCATTGCCAGAGAGTGTTTAGCAGACATTGCCAATGTCCCACCCACTCCCCAGCACACTCATCACCTGCTACGCTCAGCCTCAGAGCATTTCCCATGACCTTGAAGCAGCCTTTGACTAACGGGGTACAAGGAGTGGGTGGATATGCCCTCAGGTGAGATCGCCCCGGCGCCTGTTCTCCAAGTCTCCCAGAGGTGGGCAGTGGGAAGGAGCCTCCATGGCCCGTGGTGGTAACTCCCTTGACCGCACATCCCAGCTTGGCCTCTCGCCTGCCCTTCCCTGTCTGACTCCACCTTCCCCCGGGGGTCCTCTCCCACATACACTACTTAAACTCATGCCTTTGTCTCAGGGTCAGCTTCTGGGGAACCCGACCTAAGATAGGCTGTTCCAGAGCATTGGTTTGAATAAAGCGGTGTGTGTCGCAGCACCGAGAGCCACTGTTCCAGGCGCCAGCAAGGTTCGGAGCGCTGTGCCATGCCAAGGGACATATCATGGGGATATTGATGATCCCTCCTCGATCGGGCTGAGGTTCTCTCCCGATACAGGACCAATTTTGGGATACAGCTGGTCCTCCGACCTTGATGACTGCAGCCTCTGGCCTCCAGGGGTCGCTGTATCAGACCCTCAGAAATGCAGCCGGTAACACCGCTGAGCAAAGCTGCCTGGTGCCCCGAAGTCATGCAGAGAGAGACAGCTTGTGTCTCCCACATTTAATAGAAACATGAATCCGTAGAACGTTCATCCTTTCACTCCCCAGATATTTCCTAAGTATCTACTATATGCCAAGTGCTGGAACAAAACAGACAAAATCATTTCCCTTATCAAGTTGGGAGAGACCAATAATGAACACATACATAGCATATGGATTATATGAAATGGCAATGCAGAATAAAATAAAGCAGAATAAAGCAGGACAGGAAAAAAGGAGGGCTAGCGATGAAACTGCTGTTATTTCTTTAATCCTTACCCAAGGATACGTTGTTGGGGGGCTTTTTTTCATTGATTTTAGAGTAAGAAAGAGAGGGAAAGAGAAACATCAATGTGTGAAAGAAACATCAATCAGTTGCCTCCCACACAAGTCCGACTTGGGAGAAAACCCACAACCTAGGTATGTGTTCTGACCAGGAATCAAGCCCACAACCTTTTTTTTTTTTTTTTTTTAGTGAATGGATGGACGCTCCAACCAACTGAGCCACCCAGCCAGGGCCAGACTGTTGATTTTTTAAAAGGCAGGTCAGAGGAGCCCCGGGACATGAGTGATAAATGAAAACACACTCTGCCTTAAGGTCCAGGGCTTGGCTCCTTGCTAAAGAAGTGGTGGGCGGGTCTGGAGCCGGTCCATCCTGTGGAAAGATGCTTCCGCTCAGCGACAGCAAACATTGCCCTGTGCGAAGGCAAAGCCCAAAGCTGCTGGATCTTTGAATTTTTCATGGGAAACCTAGGAACGTGTCACCTCCCTAGAGAAGTGCCAGCAAGCAGGGCAAAGTTCTTGGCATCTTTAGGATGTTCAAACTTTCCTTTGTTGTATTTTTAAAACAAAAGCCAGGAAGTCACGCTGGTGCCCTGTCTTTAACATCTGGCCCCAATCCTGCCCTGAACCATGCTTCCCGGTCTCTGAGAGGGAGGACAGAAGGGGAACGCATGGAAAAAGCAAATCGTCAATCAGGCCTTTCTGGCCCCGCTTGCTTTCTCTCCTCAACATCCTCCGAGCGTTGGAAGCAACACAGTGCACAGTCGGTAGTTGACAGGGAAGGATGCGATTTGTCCGTTCTCCAACAGCATTGGAATGGCACGTTGCTAGGTCCCAATGGGAAAGCCCCGAAGAAGAAAGCAATACTGGCCCATGGAGCTCCGGGCCTTGGCACAGGGGCACTGCCTTGGCCGCTGCCCGCTCCAGCGGAACTTCCAGAGGGAGTTTTATGACCCCCTCTCCTCCAAGCCGCTATTTGGGCCGAGGCCTGATTATTTCTAATGACTCCGTTTCCACAGCGGAGGCCACGTCCTCTGTCACCCAGCCATGGCCTGGAACAGCTCGGGTTTTAGGGAAGAGATGCTCCTCATAAAGCGGGGAGGTGCTGACGGCCGCTCTTCGGGACGCTGGCCCCAGGCACCCAGCACAGGGCAGCCAAGAGCAACAAGGCGAGTGTGTAGAGACGGCCCTGAGAGGGAGCAGTAAGTGGGTTGCCCAGCTCTCCCCTAGTTGGGAATAGCTTTGTCCTTGAATGTGTATGTGTTTCTCTGGCTTTGCAGAAGCCAAGCCTGAGCCTGAAGGCAGCTTTTGTCATGAAGACTGATGGCTGGGCAAAAATGATTGGCCCTTTGTCCGGTTCTAAAACATTCTGCTCAGTGGCCAATTGGCTCTTTATCGTAGGCTCCTGGCAGGTGGCCCACGCGTGTAGCAGGGGTGTTGCTGACAGCTCTCCCAGGTTGGGGGGGTCTCTAGCTGGTTCGTTGAGAACGCACTCCTAGTACACACACGCCAGGGTTACCACACTGCCACCGCACCCCCTTTGGGGGACTCACAGTGTCTGGAGCTTTGCAGGTAGGGATCCCTACACAGAGCAAGCCAAATGGGAATGGAGCGATGTCCTCGTGGTGGACGAAAGCCACTTTGGCCAGGAAGTGAAGAGCTAGATGCCAGATTTTAACAAAGCAGAGGCGTTGTCCCCTGAATGGTGTGACCACATGGTGTCCTGCTGGCGATGTCTCCGCAGCTGCTCCATGGCTGCGTGGCCTCTGGGATTTCCGCTGAAGTATCTGAGTGCTGTTCTCAGCCACAGCCACCCACCTACCTCCTCCCAAGCACTGACTGGCCTCTCTTTGGAAAAGACTGTGCAGCTCGGTTTTCAAGGACCTCCTCCCTGGGAACCCACTTCCTTCTCCATCAACTCAAATCCCCTTTAGTCTGGTAACAGATACAAGGACTCTTCTTTTCAGAGAACAGAGCTCCCTGTTGCCTCCGCCACAGAAGTCTTTTTCCTCTTTGTTTTTTTGCATTCTAAATCTTGAAGACCCTGTAGACCCAATGCCAGCATCAGCCGAAATGTAGTTCCCCTTTTCCCAAAGACAGGGAGGGCTTAGCCTTCAAATCTGTTGTGGCAAAGAAAGGGAAGGAGGATAGAAACTGCCGAGTGTCTGCACTGACAGAACCTGAGCAGCTGTATCCCACCTCACCTGGGGAGGTCCCACCTCACCCACGGGGGCCCCACTTCACCTGCAGAGGACGGGTCCTTGGTGCCTTCCTCCGGAATGTTGATTTGGAGGATGTCACTGAGCATGAAGGGCTCACTGGCAAAGTTTCTTGGACTCCTTCATCGGTGCCAGGAGGCAAGCTAGCCGGTGCCACCATCCAGTTTCAGTGCGAATTTGTCCTGTAGAGCCAATACGTTATTGTCTTTCTGTCTGCCTGTCTGCCTGTCCTGAAAATTAGGTAGTAGGAAGGATAGTAGGAAGGTAGTAGGACGGGTAGTAGGAAGTTTCGCCTATTTAAGGAAGTAAATCTTCTAGAAGTAGTTTTTACGTGCAAATACATAAATCGATACCAAATGGTAATAAATATTTTGGTGCTGAATTCCAGCTGCCAGGGCTAACGCTGGCTCCACCTCTCCCTGCTTTGGCAGAACAGCACTCAGCCTGGTCTGACTCTGTTCTGTCCCGCCAAATGCAGGTGGCGATTGGCTCTCCTCAGAGGGCTGTTGTACAGGTTAAATGACGTTAGCTGCACCAAGGGTATGGCAACCAGGAAAGACCGCAGGCATGACTACTGTTATTATTAAGGTGAGGCAGACAGACCAGGCCCTGTTCTGCAGTTTTCTTTCTTTGCTCAATAGCTTGTTATTGCACATTCTTGAACGTAGCAGAACCACATGTCTTTTCAAATCATAATCACGATAGGTATCAATATTCTAATTATTCTACACCAGGCAACTTGCATGTCCAGGGGTGGGCAAAGTCAAGTTTACGCTGTGAGTACGCAAAATGCAGCTTATTCTTGTATTATTATTTACTTATTGGTGCATCATTCATTTGTATTACAAGTGTAAGCCTGCGTTTGTCCACCCGTGTCATCTCATGCGATCCCGGCCTTCAGTTCCATGAGGCATCACTCTTGTGAGCTCAGCTTTGCTGAGGAAGGACCCTGGGGAGGCCCCACCTTGTGGGCCACGCAACTTGATCAAGGGCTTTCAGCCCTGCATGCTGACACCAGGACCCAAGCCCATACCCTTAACTAGTACTTCACAGTGCCCCGCTTTTCAAATGCCAACCCATTCTGAATTTTGCCACTTTGGCAAGAATTTCCTCCTACTTAACCCAAATCAGGCTGGCTTTCTGTACACTTAGCTTCTGTGACGATCACGAGAGGGGAAGCACCGCTGAGACTAAAGTTATAGTTTCTCTTTCTTCTTTTTTTAACAAGCCGATGACTAGAAATGAAAACCAAAGAAAAACCTATTTATTTTCATTGCTTCATGAACCCCGTATATTAAAAGAGCAATGGCCACTGATGCAATCAAGTCATTTCTACACACTTGTTCATACTTGATATATACAATTTGGACGCATGCTCTTCTTGGGCACCTGTCCCAGGACAAAGGTCTTCACCACGGCTTGTTGAGGGTCCCAAATGGGTTGCTGTGCAATGATTTGTTTGGGAATCTTTTTTTTTTTTTTCATTTATGTGTTTTTAGTTGGAGGTGGGGGTTCTTTTAGAGGAGGTTGAGTTGTCAAAGCCTACAAGATCTTGACACAAAATGATTACTGCTAAACCAAACCAAAATTCTTACTGGGTTTTGGACTCTACTCATTTTTACCACCATGCTGTTATCCAAGAGTCAAGCCACAAACTGATAACAATAGAAGATAACATTTTCACTTCTCATGAGCAAAATGAGGGGGAATAAAGATGGCATTGGGGGTTTCCAATAAGGGAAATTCACTCAGTATAGCATAGTATGCTTTATTGATTCAATAAAATTTACTAAGCAACTTTTATGTGCCAGACATTATTCTTGGCATGGATAAAAACAGAATTCTTGTTCCCATGCAGTTATTAAAGTGTGGACAGACAAATGATAAAATAAATATGAACAGTGCAGTTAGTGATGTGTCCAAAGAAATGCATATGTAAGGGCGTATGGAGAACGCAGTAAAGAAAGGCCATGCTAATTAGATGACATTTTCATAGAGATGGCAGTGATTTGAGGAAGATACTGCAACAGGTATTTTGGGGAAAGGGAACAGCAAACGAAAAGTCCCTGGGACTGGAATAATGACCTTGTGCATTCGACGTTTGGCAAGGAGACTAGCGTGCCGGGCAGAGCAAGCGTGGACGAGAGCTGAAGGAAGGAAACAAGAGTAGAGAGGACATCATGAAAGATCTGCTTGAGCCAACACATTTTTTATTTTTGACTCTGAACTTGTGTGTCTCCTGCTTCAGTGGTGATAGAATCACCTTTTTTTTCTTTTTTATGAAAAGATGGTAATGGCAGGGTTCTTTATTTTTCCTTAACATTCTTTCTTGGCAAAATAAAGTGTCAGGAACTCTTTGTCAATTCCTTGAAATCTTTTGAAGCTGGTCTGTGAAATCTAGGAGTCTGGGGCGTCTGCTCAAGGAAACATCTTGTGGCATTCTGTAGGTGGAGGTGGCACATTGCGGTAGGAAGTGCCCATCCCCTCCTCTGTCACAGACATGCTGGGTGACAGGAGGCAAGGGATTTCTATTTCTGGGTCTCACTGTTCTGGTCTCTAAAATCAGGAACGCAGTTTAAAAGAATCCTGCATCAATGAAAGCACAAAGGACAAAGAAAGTCAGCGGGTAGAGGCAACAAGTCCCACAGACCTGGCCCAGAGGAGCCACAGCACCCTGGGACCTGAACCCGGCACGCTCTTTGTGAAAGGGAAGCCGAGTCCTCCAGCCAAAGGAAATCCCAGAGTTACTGTCACTTCCTTGGATTTTCAAGAAAAAACAGAAAGCATGTTCTGTATGTGAAATTTCGCTGTTCATAAATATCAGCAACTATTTCTATTTTAAAAAAACATACACTGTGAGCCCACAAATACATCTGTGGGCTGAGTTTGGCTGTAGGACAGTGGATTAGTTTCCCAGAGCTGCCATAACAGATTACCACAAACTGGGGAGCTGAAAACAGCGGAAATGAATTCTCTCCCAGTTCCGGAGGCCGGGAGTCTGCAGTCAGGGTGGGCAGGGCTGGCTCGCTCTTGGGGCTCCAGGGAGGGTCCCTCCTGCTCCTCCAGCTGCAGGCACTCTGAGGTGTTCTCTGACTTGCAGCTGCATCACTGAGTCTCTGAGGACTTCTTTTCCTGTGTGTCTCTGGGCCCTCCCTTCTTATACGGACACCAGTCACTGGATTTAGGATCCACCCCGATCTCATGTGACCTCATCTTGGTTACATCTGCAAAGACCCTGTTTCCAAACAAGGTCACATTCACAGGTACCACTACTTAGCACTGGATCATATCTTCTGGGCAAAATTCAACTCAACCCTCTATTGATGAGTATGGCCTCCGTTATGAATTCTTCAGGATGGAGACTCTGCCCTCAAAATCTGGGAGCCATCAAATGATTAAAACCTACCCCATTAAGTTTATCCTCCAGGAATGGATAGCCTGGATTTATCCTCCAGGAATGGACAAGTATAAAAGAGTTGGTAGGGGTTTCCAAAGCTGCTGGCCCTGGCCCCGGCCCTGGCCCTGAGTCTTGGGCCATGTCAGAACCCTCGGTTATTCAAAACAGTGCCAGATGGTTGGCTAGGGCTGCCCTTCAAGGTGCCACAATGTAGGTGGCCTAAAGCCACAGGAATTTATTCTTTCGCCAACCTGGAGGCTGGAAGTCTGATACCAAGGTGTTGGCAGGGACACACAACCTGAGAAGGCTGTAGTAAAGAACTGTCCCCTTGCCTCTTCCTAACTTTCCGGTGGCTGCCAGCAACCCCTGGTGGTCCTTTGTTTATAGCTGTATCACTCAGCCACGGCTGCCTTCTACTCTATGGGTCTCTGTGTCCTCCCCTCTTCTTATCAGAACACCGGTCATTAGATAGGGGTTCACTCCAATCCAATGGTCATGAATTTGGGGGCCATTCTATCCAGCTCAGTATAGATTTCTATTCCTAATGAGGTCGCTTCCACCAGCCTGACTCTGTGACCGTCACTTCTCCAGCTTCCCTTGAGAATCATAGCCGATCTTTCCACGCAGCCACTTCCTTAAGGAGAGCTTGTGCCAATGTTTAAACATCCATCCTGATTTAAAATCCAGCTTCCGTGTGAAAATGTCATTCCTGGTAAAATATTTTAAGACGGGGGGGGGGGGAAGCTTTATTTCCTCTGAAATTGTTAAACATGATATTTCCTCACTTCTAAACTTCACGCTCCAGTGGACCCCTCTGGATAATCCCCTTTGGGGATCAGCATGTCGAGGATTCGGGGGAGGGAAACCAAACCATTCTGTTGCTCTCTTTGTCCCAGTGAGCACAAGAGTTCAGGAAAGTGCCCCGTGCCTTCTGCAATCGCCTTCCTTGATGGCCTTTTCTAACTACAGTTCTTCCTGAGTTTCCTTCCCGTCACGTTTCTGATGAGTCTTTTTACTGCCTCGCACGACAAAATACAGCAAACCCTAAAATGTGGCTGTCTTGTTCTTATGAGAAAATGGAAAAGTTCACAAGAAAGGAAAATGACATCCGATGAGTGAGTCCATTCTCAGCAGTGGTATTCAAAAGGAAGGAGATTAGATAATGATGCAATTAGAGCCCATTTCTATGGTTTTCTATAATTCTGAACATTTGCTGACTTCTTTGACTGGTTTGGTATTTATGCTTATAGCGCATCAATTTGAAATCGCCCTGTATGCTGTGTCCAAGGGGGATGACAGATTATGGAGAAAATATGTTTGGTGAAATTTTAAAAGGGGCTATCTGGTTTTGACCTGAGATGTTATTATGAAGCCATCCAATTATTTGGGGGGGGGTTTATTCTATCATTTGCGTTCCAAGCGTTTTAAATATTTAAATTGCCTTTCTTCTTATTTCCCTAATGAGAGTTTATTTGTATCCAGTACCTAATAACTGACTAGAAATGGCTCTCTTCTTCATGCTTTCTCAATCCAGTGGAAATGAGGAAACCAGTGAGGGGGACAGTGTAGCGACCCCACAGAGAGATGGTCATGACTTGCAGTTTGGGGGAAGTCGTGAGAAGTAGTGGGACACGGGACATTTTTTCACGCTTAAGCCAACAGGATTTGCTAATGGCGTGGTGACGGTAGAATGAGAGAAAGCGAAGAGTCGAGGATGTCCGTGGGAGTCTGTGAATGAGGACTACACAGTCCGAGCTGCAGGTCCGTAGCACCAGGAGCTGCTCGGGGGGCGGAGGGGGTGTGGGGGGAGGTGGGCAAGTTCTTCCTGGGCCAGAGGTTACTGTTGGAATGGCAACCCCTGTTTCCTGACGTGATCTATGTACTGCATGTACTAGTACAATTATTTTAGGGTGGAAAAGAAACTATTTTTCACATAGCCTTACCCCAAGTCACAATTCATGAAGTTATGGATTTGATGGGCATATTTTTTATTGTAGTTTTCAGGTATTTACTTCATTGACAGTTATAGGCACACGTGCTTGTGCACACGTGCACACACACACACACAGACACAAACACACACACACACCTGCCCAGTCCATCAAACCTCTGCTGACATGGGTCATGGCTTAGGGATAAGACGAACTTCAAAAGGTTGGTCCATTTTCAAGAGTATTAGAGAACAATAATAAATTAAGTTCTAGAATACGGCAAAAAGTGTGAAGGTGGCCCACAAATGATTGCAGTTTGAAAAATAGAATTATATCAAGTCTTATCTGCAAGCATATGAAAGTGACAGGAGAATAAAACTCAAATTCAGTTAGTAAGAAATTCATCCGATCCCCAGTCTAGATACCGCTACAAATCACGGCGACAAACCAGCATAAAGCAAGGAGATGAAATGACAGACTCCGCGGGGTGATATGAGTGGTACTTATTCCCCAAATGAAATAATGACTTACGAAAGGAAAGTTGAGTGAGGAAAAACATTGATAATTGTCCAATAAATCTTTCCATAACCTCCCATTAGTCATCCCAGCATTCCTGCCTCTCTTTCACCTACTAAGGAAGAGAAGTCAGACGTAGCACACAGGCAAGAGACCGCGGGAAGCCACACGATGACTCAACGACACACTGGTTTTCCCACCTTGGGAGGCCCATGGGGTTCTCCCTTCCCATGGCATCGGGACCATCAGATAGGATATCAGCCAACGGCGGGTTGCCATTCACCCTCACTAGGCCTACTGGGAAGCACTTAGTGCCCTGAAATCATGTTTTTTCTGCCTTAGCTCTGGGACCTCGGTCAAGCCGGGTCATCTCCCCATCGCCAAAAGGGGTTGGGAAGCTCTGAACCTTTATACCTTTTCCCTCCGTCGGGGCCGTAAACTGAGGTTCTGGGCACTAACCAGCTCTGCCAGTTTGCCTTCATTTGTTCAGTTATCCTTTCGTTTACTGAGTGCCTCCTATGCCAATGCTGATATGATAACAGTAACAAGAACAAACTCAATCCTCCCTGGCTCGAATCTCACCATCTAGGTGGAGAGAAGACACCATCAGATAAATACATGAATAATTGACAAGTGAGTGGATATCACTAAAAGGGGCAAAGTGGTGTAAGAGTCTACGTTACCTAGTGCTGAGAGTTAGACAAGACCCACCATGAGAGAAGAAAGTCTGGGGAGAAGTTAGCCAAGTGAGGATGGAGAGGGAGAACGTTCCAGACCGGGGTAACAACATGGGCCAAGGCTCTGGCTTGCAGGGATCTGATGCATCTGAAGAACAAAAAGGTCACCATGGCTCAAGGGAAGTAAGTAGGGTGAGCAACCATCCTGATTTGCTCAGGACTGAAGGGATTCCTCCCAGGACATGGGACTCTCTGTGTGAGAACTGGGAACATCCTGGCAAACCAAGATGGATGAATGAATGGGTCACCCTAACAGTAAGCCACAGGAGGGGTGGTGTTGAGCTGAGCTGGAAGGATGAGCAGGGACTGTGTTGGAACTACTGCAGGTTACTGCTAGCAGAGCCCCCCACTTCCCTGACCCCTTAGGACCACAGGAGAACAAGGGTATGCTCTTCCACCGTAGAGCAAACCTGCACACAACTGAGTGGCTTTCAAAGTTATTTATTACGATCTCTCACGGTTCTAGAAGTGGATGTGACTCAGCTAGTGGTTCTCACTTGGGGTCACTGCAGTCAGATGACAGCTGGGGCAAGGGTCACCTGAAGGCTTCACTGGGTTGAGTACCCAAGATGGACATCTCCACTCACATGCGGCATCTTGGCTGGACTGGCTGGAGCAGCTTGGAGCAAGCTGGACACTCACTCTCTGTCTCTGTCTCTGTCTCTTCCCAACCCCCCACCCCATCTGTGTAGCCTCCCACGTAACACGTTTAGCTTTCTCACAACACAGAGGACCCAGGATGGTCAGACTTCTTACATTACACCAACTTTCCCCACAGCAGGCCTTCTCAGAGACACACAGGCATTTCAAAGTTTCTTATGGCCTAGTTTGTGAGGCACTTGCGTCGCATTCTCCTGGTCAGAGTGAGCCACGGGCCGGGGCCAAACTGAGAAAGAGTGGAAGCCAACCCCTCTCCATGGAAGAAACAGCGACAAAATCAGGAACATCTTTACTCTTCCAGAGATGCTATGGGTCAGTATGCCTCTCAGGATCATGGTGGACTTTACGGACAAGAGGCTACACTTGGCTCATGGAAACAGGTGAGGGGGGGAGTCGCCACAAGTTGAGCTTGAAAGTAGATATTCTGACCAAGGCCTGGCTAAGTCAAGGCCTCCTCCTCACAGTACATTTCACAGTTCCTCTCAAGAGCCTCGCCCTTACTCTGTGCACATCAACACAACATCTCACCCGATGGGCTAGTCAGGGGGCAAACCTGTGAGTGGGACCTTCATTCCCAGTGCAAAGATGTTTGTTTGCCTTGGGTGCCTCGTGAAGAAATTTTACCTTCTTTTTGCAGACTCTTAGCCTGCTGGGAGGCACTACACTCTACACTCTGCTGCCAGGAGGTCCCATATGCTGACTCTCTGACAATTCCCAGGTAGACAGAGCCCTCTCGGCAGCCTGGGGACAAAACCGTTCCTTGGCTCTTTCCTGTTTGTCCAGAATCTGTTGATTATTAGAGGTCAGCAGTATTGTAAAGGTCTAGACAGTTAATCCTGCTGTCTTTGCAGGCCTTAGTCTTTGTTGCAACAGTTCAACTCTGCCTTTGGAGTCGTAGACACTTCATAAACGAGTGGCCGGTGTCCCAATAAAACTTTATTTACAAAAACAGGCTACTGACCAAATCCCTTGGGCCAGAGCTTGCCTGCTTCTGATGAGAGGACTGTCTCATTTATATGTATTTTCCATTTGTACTGATGTGAAGACAAAAATATCCTCAGATGAGAGAAATTCCAGCTCTCACTGGATGATTCTGTTTAAAAGATAAAAAGAATAGAACCTAATGCAGAGAACAAAAATGAAATATTGGCCAAGGAAAGTTTTACTCAAAGTCTCTCACACCGTAAGTTGGAAGCTGGAAACAAACTCTTCCAATTCATATTAAATGTGCACTTTTGAGTCCCAACAGGTTTTCTCCCTATTTAAGTAGAGACTCTGAACGTCTTTAACAAAGTTAAAGCCCTGGAGAATCCTCTTCTCGCTCAGACATGAGATCAGTGTGTTCCAAAATACGAAACACACACCTCAGGTGACAAGTAAGAAGGTTTAAGGTAGTGGCATTAATGAATGCTTTTTATTTGAATTGTCCACTTATTTGTTAAAAAAATTTGTTTTAATATCTATTTTTAAATATTACTACCACGTATTTCATACATGCCGCTTAGGACAAGCTACAGAATGTATTAACCTTTGCTAAAAGTGAGTTGATGTAAACAAAATTACGAAAGAAAAGTAATATTAGACATGATCAAGAATATGGAGGGAAATTGTGAAGGCCGGGAACAAATGATCCTTTCCTGGGAACTGCTGGATTCAATGTTTCCTATCTCACCCTGGCAAGTCAAACACTGGACTCAGCACTTGGTGAAGACAGGCACCAAGCGATTTCTTTGTTTTCTTTATTCATTTGCTTTGGGTTTTTTAATCTCTCTCACCCAGCACAGTGCTTGCTACATAAAAAGCCCTTGATAAACACAGAATGAGCAAGTAAATTAATTAAGTTGTCATTCAAATGATTAGGTTACTTCTGAGTCGTGGAGAGCGATCTGACACGAACACAAGGATCTAGTATTTCAGGTGTAGGCGCAGTCAGAAGTCCGCAGAGCGGAAGAGACGGGCTGGTTTCAAATCCGTCAATTAGAAGTGGACGGTCTCTGGGGATGTCCTTGCCGAGAGAAGCCCAGTGGTGCCGTAAATCAGGAAGGCTAATTGAAGCAATGTTTTAGGAATTACACAGTGATTAGATCAAACGGGAGAGTTTCTAAGGGACACCCCTGACACATGGGGGGAAAAGTCAGAGCAAGCCCGAGAGTCTATGGGAAGATGGGACTCTCTTCCAGGCAGCTTGCTGGTTAACAATCATCAAAGATGGCCGTGAGGAAAGTCCGCTTCCATCCAGAGAATTTATGATCTTGCCACAGATTTGCTTCATGTGTGGTCACAAGCCGACGCAGAAGAGTCGCAGAGGTGTCAGAAACGGGGCACATCGTTCAAGGGAACGTGTGACTAGAAGTTTTGTTCTCCTGAACACTAGGTGTGGGACACTGGTTCCCCAAATAGAGAGTAGAATATGTGTGTTCTTACCCACTGAAAGTAATTCAGGTCATTTCAACACCAATTCACCAACTGGGAGGGAAATCCAACCTGAAGGCTGAAAGAGAGAGAGAGAGAGAGAGAGAGAGAGTGTGTGTGTGTGTGTGTGTGTGTGTGTGTGTGTGTGGTCAAAAGTTTATCTAAGCTATGGTGAAGCCTTCCAATCCAGTGTTTTCAAAAATGCTGGACTCCACCCACCTGCAGTAGAGGTGATCTTAAGTAATAGGTGGGAGGAAAAAGACTTTTTTTAAACAAGGATGTATTATTTTGTACAATTAAAAGCATACCTATTGTATGTATGATGACTGGTTGCTTAGAAGTGAAGTTTTTAAAAAATTCATTAATTTTTCTGGAAGGAGTATTGAGGAAATAATTGAATGCAGGGAGACCTCTCAGATGTGGCAGAATTCATGGAGGTGACCTCCCACATGACTGAGGCTCGTGGAGCAATGTGGAGCTGCGACTGTTTCTAACATGTCGTTCAGTGGGGGAGGGAAGTCCACACCCTTCATTTCATAAAACCCAATGAAAACAGTAATAGGGAGCGAAGGGGGTGCAACATGCGCTTTTCACGCTTAGAATATCCAGGACGATTATCCAAGTGATCAGTTTGACTGTGAGACTCGAAAAATAAGCTTTATTGTCACTGCTTAACTGAATAAGCAGGTAAACTCTCTTCTGCATATTTCAGAGGGATTGTATATGCAATGATTGAAGAGTGGAGATTGTGTACATCTCTATTTTTAGTAATAACTATTGGTTTTACTATTAAAGTATTAGTTTTGTTAGGAAATGCTCTCAATCCCAAAGAACTAGGAAATATCTATAAGAAAAGAGATACTATAGCGATGACTGCGATCTTGTGAATGAAGATACATTTTCAACTCATCAGATGCAGAGTCTTGTGTTAGGGTTTCCAATCCAGGATCCAGCTTTTAGCAGCTAAATGATTTCATGTGACTCATGTAGCCGCTAAGCCTTGTTGTGTCATCTGTAAAATGGGGATCAGGAGTCCCACCTCTAAGTGATGATTAGATCAGAGGTTGCAGATAATGTGTATAAAATCCTAAGCCTGAAGTAGGTCTGCATGCTCCTCCTCAGTCTTCTTTAGGGAGGATTAGTACATAATAGACCCTTGATTATCCTAAAGGTTGGTTGAGAAATCTTTAAGGCTATAGGTATCACACAAAATCATCTCCATCGATCTTTGTTTCCTGGCTTAGAACCATCACTTTCTAGACCTTTCACTTTCTCTTTTTTTTTCTTTTTTCTTTCTTTCTTTTTTTTTTTTTTTTTTTTTTACCACTATTGTACCCTTTAGCAGTTGACTTCTCCTGGGCAGCCATTTTCACAAGGGAGTATTGCTTTAGTACCTTAAGAGTTACATATGTCGGCTGACTCTTCCTTCTCAGCTGAATTCTGTACCATCCTGGGGACAAGGGAGATGTTGCCTCTTTCCAAAAATTGCTCTGAGATCCTGAAATTCCAGACAGGTCTGGCCCATACCACAGTGCAGGGTGAGGCGCCCAGGGCCACCCGAGCCCTGTGGGGGTTGGTCTTCTGGTTTACCCAGAATTCCTTCTTTCCCTACCAGGTCTGACTCCATGGAGCGGGAGTCAGGTTGCCAAACTTGCAGAACCCCTCCTCGGAGACCCATCCAGCATCTTTCTCCCGTTTCCTGAGACTACGTTTCCTGACCAAATCCTGACATTTCTTACCACCTCTGGCGCAGAGATTGGGGATGAGTGAGGGTCAAGTTTGGCTCAGAAAGTGTTTTATTAAGTCTATTGCCAATGCCATGCCCTTGGTACTTTGGGTTCCTCCTGGGGACCAGACATGGGAGTTAAAAGAACTGGAGAAGGGGCAAGGGGAGTCAATGAACCATCACAATGTTACCCCACACCATAAGCCAACCCAACACAAGATACCAAAAAAAAAAAAAGACTACACAAATACTAGTCAGTGTTTTTATTTGTCATCTCCAATCAGCCTGCACGTGGCCCTAAATCCTGAGACGTGGCTCTATGAGAGTGGATAAATCTATGACTTTCATTTTGTAATAATTTGACTGTTACTTACCAAAAATCATGCACTATTTCCATTCCTTCCTAAATACCTCATCTATTTAGGCTTGCTAGTTATTTCGGTTCTAGGAGTTTACCATGGTAAATGATCAGCTATTCCTTTAATATAACTGCGAGAGGTATTTAAAAAGTGTGCGCTTTTTAGACAAGCCAGACCTGACTTTGGGTAATTTGCAGCGCTCCCAGAACACCGCTCAGGATAACATGGGGGTCGCTCCTCAGACTCCTCATTTCGCCCTTTTGCTATTTTGGAAAACTGAAGCAGTCGGAATGGTGCCCCAGGGAGGGTCCCCATGACCCTGGCCAAGGGGAGGTATGAGAGCCAATCAGCTTCCTCCAGGAGCTGTGAGACGGAGGGATTGCATCCGGGAACACGGGGAAATTTATGTGGGCAGCACACAGTCGGGAGCTGGGAACGGGCTCTTGCTTACAGACAAATAGCAGGAAGGGAGGAGGGGTTGGAGGAGGAAGACATTCATTAGTGCAGGCGAGAGATTCAACCAGGGCTGGAAACCCTAGAAAGGAGGCAGGCTGAAGTGGGGTCCCCTCATTGCTTCATGCACGAAGCCATGCGCTTCTAACCACATGCAGGTGTTTATTTAAATCAAATTAAGGTTAGAGCATTTTTTAAACAGTTTTATTTTGTGGTGGGAAGGGCATCGGGCACCCGTATCTTCTCTCTTTCTGGCTTCGCTTCGGCAACACCGCAGACATCCTGCCGGGGCGATGTCTGTGAAATGTGAGCCGGACTCGCGTCCACAGCCCCGACGTCTGGTCCCAGCTCACCACTGCCCAGCTGTGTGACTCCAGCCAGCGGCTCGCCCTCTCTGGGCCTGTGTTCAATTTTTTTAAATGATTGCGATGTCGTCATACGTAAAAATGCTCCCTGACAAGAAAATAGATACAGCACTGATGGACATGCGGTACCTGAATCGCTTCACATTCTCAAGTCAATGTGTGTGTGTGTGTGTGTGTGTGTGTGTGTGTGTGTGGTTTTACATAAACAAGGAATACATCTAAAAAGGCAGCTAAATGATATTATATCTTCTTTTTTTCTTTAATTTTATTTTGGGTTGGTTTCAAGTGTACAGCTTAGTGGTTAGACAATCATATACTTTACATAGTGTTCCCTTGATATTTCCCGTACCCTGATATTATACTTTCTCATATGAAAAAAATATAGGAATCAGTCCAGGTCTAGTGCTCCAGGAAAAGCACCCCGTGTGCAGTAGGAATAATGTGGAAACAGGAAGCAGGAAGGAAGTAACCCTTCCGTAAAAGGGGTTTTATCACGTTGGAATGTTATATTACTGCCCTATGATATTTCAGCTTCTCAAAAATAAAAAATAAAAGAAAGCTCAGAAGTTGGTATCGCACACACACCGGCTGAGTAGGTGTTTTCACCCCCGGCAAAAGAAAAAGGCTGATGTACGAAAATGACATGCTCCTAAGGACATTCCCGAGCAGATTACAGCCGCAGACGGTGAAGGACTAGCAGCTCACTTCGCAGTCGGGGGAGAATGGAGACGCTGTCGTCCATTCCTGGAGCCTGGCTAGCCTTCCTCCCAAATCGTCACAATATTTTTCTTATCCCCTGTTGCCCCAGAGATAGTTTCCAGGTCCCTGGTAGACCCTGACTTTTAACCCAGGGTCCCCAAGCAGACTGCTACTCAGACCAGCAGAATCTGGTCCCTGGAGAGCAATCTGGTTACCAGGCTGGGTGCCAGGGGTCCCTAAGAGGACAAAGCCCAGTCCCTGCCTGAGGCAGGAAGGAGCTTGGAACTTCCGAGATTCCCCAAAGGAAGCTGTGGAAGCTGGAATCTAGTAAGCCAAGGAGGAGGGTGATCCGGACACACAGGAGCCAGGACCCCCTGGATACAGTCGTGACTCGTCACCCCGACCCATGGCAAGGACGTGGGCTCGTGGGCTCAGCCCGGTCTTCATCTTTCAGAGGGCATTTCATTCCCCTGTGCCCACTGGCCCCTCAGTGATGCCTGTCTCTCAGCCCCTGGAGGAGGCCGGACCCACAGTCCCTCATTCAGACAAAAGCTCGCGACGCGTGTCTTCCTGTGGCCGAGAGTCCCACCTGCAGCGCTGGGACTCTGTATTTCCATAACACGTCTCGCTCAAGTATTTTCAGGCCCACTGTTTAGAGAAACTCAGGGTAGGGGGAAGAAAGAGAATAAATATGGAAATCAAATGTAAAAACTTCTGGCTCTTGCAACCGGCTTCCTGGGGGAATTTTCCTCTGTGTTCTTTCCACTTCTTCCACTCAGCGGAATGACTGCTAGTCATTAAGGAAATCTGTGAGGAGCTCACGGTACAGGAATTGTACACCAAGGTTCCCATCCTCATTTGCATATCCCACTTTTTGATTGGCAGCTGTACATGAAATGCCATATCAGTTGAAAGTATGTTGTGAGCTGGCACTAATGATCCCATGGCTCCGGGGAAACCTGCCATATTGTAATTTGGCTATCAGGCATGAAAGAAATAATTCTAAGTGCCAGGAATGCAAGACTGAGTAAGTGTTTCGCTGCTGCAGGTTGCCAAGGGTGACACTTCTGATTTAGAAGAAACGAATGCCCCGTTGCCTTTGGGGGACCGAGAGTTTGCATTGTATCTGAGCTGTGTGTATAAAACATTAGTCTAAGAAAATGGCTTCAGTGGAAGACGGGAAACAGAGGCCCACTCCCAGAAGGCGGTGGAATGTTTACAACTAATCACTGGATGAAAGGATTTTGCTACCTTCTATAATGACAGGCAAACAGGATTTGCTTTTCCCGAGATGGAGAATAATGGTTATGTTAACTCTGCCTTGCCTCGCCTTTTTTTTTTTTTTAATGAAATGCTCTTTTGTAAAGAAAACCACATCTGTTTCCTTTTATATATGAAAGGGGATTTAAATTCTTTTTCTTTCCCCTCCCTCTGTGTGAATAGCCGGGTAGTGTACCTTGGAATTAAATAACCTTTCTGATGTCATCGGGTTTCAGAGGGCTGGAAGGACGGCTGTCGCTCCCTTCTCCTTGGCTCCTCACTTCACACACACATAGAGGGGCTTTAGAAGTGGAGAGGGATCTCGCTTCCGCTCGCATTTTCATTAAGGCACCAACGCAAATTCCGAGGCTAACTAGCTCCATGAGATCCCTTTTCTGTTACAAAGGCTCCTTGCAGCCTCCCTAGGAAGTGCAGAAAACAGTGGTCTGAAGAGCAGTGCCTTCCTGTAAGAAACTACCGGAAGTTGGCTCCTGCTGGTGGTGGTCTCAGTGGACCACGTGGGTCCTGGCTTCAGGATCATGTTAAGGTCTGTTTTATTTTCCCTTGATTCTTCGGAGATGCTTTCTACCTTCAGACATCCTTCCTTGGACATCCTTAAAGTGCAGATTTGGGATAGACAGGATAGAACAGCAGTCCTGGGAAACGCCAGCGTCATTCTGCCCTGGAGGCAAAAGCCAGCAGGGTAAATCAAGCCTGGGCTGCAGGATGTCTGGACCTCGTTTGTCCTCAGTCCTCCACAGGGGAGGAAACTGGCCTGACTCGTGGGCTCCTGTCTTCTTGGACACTTCACTGCTGAAGCTTGCCCACGCTCTGGGAGATCTGGAAAGAGCTGTAGTGAAAAGCTGAGGATACATTAACAGATAATGTAGAATATGGTCAGATTTACTCATTTCTACCAAATGGACTGAGAACATTCTCTTCCTACCAATCACTTAAGCAAGTCCACAATTGACATCTTGCTCTTGCTTCTAAAATGTTTTAAAGGCTCACTCACAGTAACACAACAAGAATTTGTTGAACACCTCTGATGTGTCGAAGGTTGTATTATAGGCTTGTAACACGGTACACGGATTCCGTACAATGTAGGGGAAAGATCTTAAAATTGAAAGTAGGATCTGCTGCAGATGTTAACTCAAACTCACATTTTTTTATGCTTTTCTTTGACACGCAAATTATCGGGCACTCACCCCTAAGAGGCTCTCAGGGTACAAAAGTAACCGAGGCAGGGCCCCATCCACAAGTAACTCTCAGTTGTAAGGGAAGCACACGCACACGCACATACTCTCCCGTGGTCACACAGCACTTATAGGGGCATGAGGCCAACAGTCAAGGGCCCAACAATTGTGGTCACAATAGAAAATGCCACTTTCCAAATACAGGAAGCAAGTGGCCAAGCTTTTCTCTACCTTTCAAAGAACAGCATAGATTTAGATTGAAACTCAGAAAGCCTCAGGGGGCACCTACTCTGTGCCAGGCACTGGGTTTAGACACTTTCACATATATTGCCTAGTTTAATTCTTCCAATGGCAAATTATTCATTGAAATTAAGATTATAGAGCTTCAATAGTAAAACGAAGTGAAATAAATCTTGCAGACAAGTGGAAACACACTAGAAGGCTTGACCTTTTTCCCTATTTGTCACCAAAGATTTTCTAATGATAACAATATTTGAAGGCCCAGACATCTGTGTATAGAGTTCCTCCATGTTCCTTTCTTTGGTGTAGTTTAATAGTTCTTAAATATTAGCAGGCATTAAAAATGACTCAACAGAGTTGATTCCACAGAACCATTCATACTGTACTTACGGGAGATTTAAGGGATTTCCCAAGGGTAGTTTTGTTCTCTGCTGTTTTGCTTTAACTACTGACTTAGAGCCCACAGCCTGCTGAAAGGGCCATGAGAAACCAAAGAAGGCTGTGTCTAGCTCCACGTTAGGCCTGGAGGAGGGGTAGCCAAGGAAGACTTCATTGAGGAGGTGACTTTCTGTAATGGATAAATTGAGAGAGAGAAATCCAGGCAGAGTGACCAGAGCAAACAAACGTCAGAGGGTGCTGAAAGCATCCCTGCTTTGGGTAGAGGTGAAGTAGTGGCAAAGATGAAGCTAGAAAAGTGGACACATGGACTTGCTCTGCTCTTTGGACATTGGTGGGTTGGCTACCAGGGATGAGTTGACTTTTGGGGACATTTGGAAAGGTCTAAAGGTATTTGGTTGCCACAGTTGACAGACAGGTGTTCCATGCATCAATGGCTAGAGATCAGGGATGCTACTAAATATCCAACAATGCGCAGGACAGGCCCCCACAGCAGTGAATTATGTGACCTGAAATGTCACAGTGCTGAAATAAGGAGCCTGCCCTATGACCATCAGCTACTAGACCATTGCTGCTTGTTTGCATGTTGTTCTGGTGTCTTGCAGGTGAATGCTGGTTTAAGCTTTGTGTCCTGAAATAAGGATTCTCAGGACAAATATTTATTTGGGATTCCTGTTTCCTTTTGAACTGGATGGTGAGGGTTAGGCAGGAGAGAGAATGACTTTAGAGAAAAATATTAACCTTGCAAATGTGCACATTTTCAATTCCCATCCTCGTGACAGGCTACAACTTGTAATCAGTATAAAATGATTTTCCGGGAGAGTAAATGCTTATTTTCACTGTCTTGATGTTGGCACTGGATTACTTGGTATTAATCCCAGGGTGACATAGTCACATTTGGAAGCTGTGAGATTTATTTGGGTGTCTTGCGGGGCCGGGGGCAGCCTTCATTTCACATCCTTGATCTTGGAGAATTTAAATAATGGAGCTGCTTTTCTATATCCACCAGTGGAATGAAAAGGGAGTTATCTATCCAAGACAAATTCCAAGAGCCATGCAGAGCCAGGAAAAGGGAGGATGGGGAAGTCCCCATATCCATTGACAACCCCATGCTCAGCAACAACAACTCTGAATACAGCAAACAACAAACACTTATTAAACATCAACTGTGTACACCTCCCTGGCACAGGGAATCGGAGGGCTGGCACCCCCAGGCTCCAGTGTACATGGTAACAGCACCTTCTCCAACAGGTGCCCACACCCTGAGGCTCTGCTCATTACTGTTGCTCTTTCCAAATTGGTAGAGGCCAGCGAGCATTCTCTATGAAGGGCCACAGAGTAAACCTTCCGCTTGTCCAGTCATGCCATCTCTTTTGTAACTACTCAACTCTGACATCGTGTGAAAGCGGTGACAGACACTATGTGAACAAATGAGCATATCTGTTTAGAGTAAATATGCTGCGTTCCAATAAAACTTTATTTTTTAAAAAATAGCAAGGCCAGATTTGTCCTGGAGGCCACAAGTCACCAGCCTTTGATTGAGAGTAGCTGGTATCATATTTTTTTATTTTTATTGAATTATTTATTTTTAGAGAAGGAGAAGGGAAAGAGAAAGAGAATGATAGAAACATTGATGTGAGAGAAAAACATCAATCAGTTGTACTCCAACCAGGGACCAAACCCGCAACCTCGGTATATGCTCTGACCGGAAATCAAACTGGCAACCTTTGGCTTTGCAGGACAACTCCCAACTAGCTGAGCCACACTGTTCAGGGCACAAGTACCATATTTTAAAGGCATTACCTCCCAAATGTTTAAGCAATACTCTTAAGAATCATTAAGCTATTCTTATATTTTGACTCAATGATTTCACGTCTCAGACTCTAGTCCTAAGAGTATCTCTGCATTTTTACAATCAAGTTTTTGCATGAAAATATTCACTGTGGTAATACTTATAATGATGAAAATTTGAAAGCAATTTCATTGGCCAAAGATAGGACATCACAGACACCTTGTCCTTTCATGGAACAATGGCATATAGGGCAGCCTTTGAAAGTGACCATTTTGAAGAGTTTTAATGATGCATAAGACGTGATGTTGAGAAAATGTGAGAGGGAAATTGTGCATACAGTTTGATCTCAAATAAGTTTAAATCTGCATAATCATAGAAAAAGACTGGAAGGGAATATACCAAATTGTAAAGTCTGATTATCACTGAATAGTGAGATTATGGGATGATTTTATTTTTCATTAATCCTAATACAGAGTTATTAAAAGGAGGCAAAAGTTGGCAACAAACAGATATAGCTTTCTAGCCACTGGCTGGGCAGGTGACATTTACAAGGTTATTTAAGCACTTTGAGCCTCAGTTTACTTCTTTATAAAACATATATTGCATCTGAGTTGCCAGATTTTTGTGAAGATTAAATAATATACTATACGAGGTCTGTCCAGAAGAAGTCCAGCATTGTTAATATAAAGAGAACAGTTTGCATGACATCAATGTAACCTGGCAGCCAAGGAGAGTGAACTAGAATGCTCATGTGTGACCAATGACGACTTCACTGTACTAGTCAGTGGGGGCACTAGATGCCATTGAGGGAGCATGAGTACTGTGTGGCCGTCCCATTCAAAATGACTGAGCAAGTAGAGAGCAACGAATTTGCATGAAATTTTGCGTGAAGCTCACACATCCTTCCATGGAAACTATTCAGATTGTTCAGAAGGCTGCAGCTATAGGCAACTGGTGACTAGCAACTTCATCATGAGAACGTGCCCACTCATGTATCACATCTCATGCAAAGTGTTTTTGGTGAAACATCAAATCACCCAGGTGACTCAGCCCAGATTCAACGCCCTGCAACTTCTGGCTTTTCCCAAAACTAAAATCACCTTTGAAAAGGAAGAGATTTGAAACTGTCAATGAGATTCAGGAAAATATGACAGGGCAGCTAATGGCTGTTGGGAGAACTGTGTGAGGTCCCAAGGTGCCCACTTTGAAGGGGACTGAGGCATTATTGTCCTCTATACAGTGTTTCTTGTATCTTGTATCTTCTTAAATAAGTGTCTCTACTTTTCATATTACGTGGCTGAATACCTCCTGGACAGACTTCATATATAGAAAATGTCCAGCAGAGCGCTCATAATGTAGTAACTATCCCCAAAATGGTAGCTTTTAATATCATCATTCTTTGTTCTACGCAGTTTTCTACTTGATTGTAGTGATAGTTACATAAATCTATATACAAGAGATAAAATTGCATAGAGCTACACACACACACAAAGGCAAAAACTGTCAAAACTAAGGCCTGTGGCCCAGCCAGCAGTCCTGTACCAGTGTCAACACCCTAACTGTGATACTGTGCCACAGTTATGTCAGACTGGCCTCTCCAAGGGGGGATGGGCGTGTGGGACTCTACCACTTTTACAATTTACTCTGAGCCTACAGTTATTTTAAATTTAAAAATTTTAACTATTCTTTAAATTCTTTAAGAATTCCAACTGCTTCCATAATGTACATCTCACCCGTTTGAGTGAAACAAGGGAAAGTAGGGGTCGTTGGCACTCATTTATAGAAGGTAAAACTGAGATGCTGGGTGACCATTCTTCTCCAGCTCAATCAGAAAAATCAGCAGTGGGAGTGGGAGGCGGGGGCGACAGGAATCACGTCACTGAGCACACAGGACTCTTCCCAGTTGCTAGCCCTTGCCCACAGGTTGTCCTGTATTTTATGGGGTTCATGTTCTCTCGACACGGAATGTGGCCTCTGATGTTTCAGGGTGAACGACGGCGCCTTCCTTTTGATGGGTGTGTGTAGAAGGTGTTTTCTGGGTGGGTGAGGGTCTCAGTATGGAACCTGCTATTCCATAAACAGATATTCCCTGGTGATGTCGAGAATCGAGAGGGCGGAGCAAGCAACACTGTCGCAGGAAATGATAACTGTGCAAGCATTTCCATGTCCACATGAGGTTTTGTTTTTGTTTTTGTTTTTGTGTTTTTACATCTACTTACTGTTAAAACTGAAAGTAAGCTTTCTATAAATTAAGAAAATTTGGCTTAGAGTTGGTAGTGTTATAGCTGTCCTTGCCGAAAACTCAATTTATTAATTCAACAAATATTTGTTGAATATCTACCATGCGCAGGGATTGCTCTGGCTGCTGGAGATGTCTGGTGAACTAGACGAATCCAGTTTCTGCTCTGAAAGAATGTGGGTTAGGTCAAGAAGCAACTGATTGCAGCCTGAGCTTTCCCTCTTCGTTGCCATGTGCCTTAAAAAGCTACCTGGGCCTTAATCTCCTCCTCTGTGAAACAGGTTTCCAGCCTCACATAGTATTGACCACCCCATGAGCTGCCTAACTCCGCCTCTTGTATCCAAGGCAGACATCATGAATCAATCATGGCATCCTTTCTCACGAGCTTCAAGGAAAGCACAGACTTCAAATCCTTCGGAACAAATTGGCCCTACTGGCATTTGGGATGGACAGTTCTTTCTTGTGGAAGGCTGTCCTGTGCTTCATAGGATGTTTAGCAGCACCCCTGGCTTCTGCCGTCTAGATGCCGGTAGCACACCCTGCCCCCATCCCTGTTGTGACAGCCAAAAATGCCCCTACGCATTGCCAATGTCCCCAGCTGGGAGGAAAAAATCACCCCAGTTGAAAATGACTTCTCTAAATAGATGCAGTGATACCTCGTTACTCATCATTAATTTGTTCTGGAACCCATGACGAGTGCCAAAACCGACAAGTACCAAACGATGAAGCACTTTCTCTTGTGGGGTGGTGTCATGACTTACACAAGTTCCAGCAAGTGTGACAAGTCCCAAGCAAGCGCTGAGTGCTGAAACATTTCTATTCTCATCAAAATGCAACGAGGACAGGGTTTGACGTGGTCTGAGGCCAAAGAATCCCAAGGTAAGACTGTACTTGCAATGATTGGAGTTTACAGCTAACAAAAGTGACTTGCTACCTGAGGACTAGCTAATTTCTTCAGATCTTGTCTGATCCTTATATACTATGGTTCCATAAATTTAGGAAAAGTGAACCATATTGCTCTCTCTTTCTTTGAATGATCAAGGGAAAACCAAAAAATTGTGTAAGGAAACGAGGCACATAGAGTGTCAATAACTTACCCAGGTTTCACAGTTATGCAGGTCAAGGCTGAAGTGCAAATACACAGCTTCTGAGCCCTCTGTGCCAGCCCATCACGTACTCTGGGTCTGTCACAAACAATGGCCTGAAAATGCCAATCAGACAGACGATCCACGAGGCATTCAGGAGCTTGAACTCATTGGGAAGCATTTGTCTCTAAGACACGGACACATCAGTATTTTTCTCCAAAGAAAGCAATCAAGAACAAGGCCTCATGGGTAACAAACAAAATGAATGAAACCCAAGCCCTGCATTCAGAAAGCTTCCTGGAGCATGTGTGTGTTGAGGGTGTGGAGACATGCATACGGAAATTCTAGTATAGACATCAGCTCGTTAAGGCCACGCCCGTTTTTGCATGGGCATTGTAATACTCAGGAGAAACGCCCATCCACATTATAGACGTATTTGTAAAACAATATAAATTTTTTCCACCGCCTCTCCCAAAATGCCGAAGGGAATGAAGACACCCTATTCCTTAAAAACTGCTTTTCACTTTTGTGTACCCACCCACTTCCCCCCAAGGTCCACTCATGAAATATCAGCTGTCCCTAACAACTCACAAAAAAGTGCTCCAAAGTCCCCTCCAAACCCAGCCTCCTTGCCTCCCGGACACCTCCCAAGTGCTTCTCACTGCCTTTCTACATGTGACTTTTCTGGTTTTTAATTGTCAATGAATCAAAACAGCATTGGCTCCTTTACATACTCCCTTCACCCATTCCCCTGATTTAAACAACTAAGTCCGGAAGCCACACTAATGGAGCAGCGTTCTCTTCAGCAGGCGGGGGGCCATAGAAGGCTTAAATACCACTGGGGGGCAGGGAGTTCATTCAAATGAGGCAGAAGGTGAAACACTATAAACAATACAGGCAGGTAACATTCAAGCAGGTTGATGAACTATCTGCAAAAGCACTTCGAAAAGTACAAAGCATCATATAATGTATTGGAGAAGCAATTTCTGGAAGAAGAAAAATGTGACGAAATGCTTGCGCAGTTATCATTTCCGTGACAGTGTTGCTTTTCGATGAATCTTGAAGAGCTGAAAGAATCTGTCTGGGCCTATGGAATTAGAGGTGATGCGTGAGCCACGGAGAGCAGGTCCGGGTGGGAGGGCCAGTGGGAACGAAGACCCTGTGCAGGGAAGACCCAGGGGCACTCCGAGGACCCGGGTCGGTCTCCGAACTCAGGCCCCGTCAGTGTATTTCCTGTCTGCAGCATTCGGTGACACATTTCCAAATGGAAAAATCATTCCCAGTTAAACTAGCCAAATAGCTTGAATAAATAATGTAGAAATTATTAAGACATTTTCCAGAGGACCCCAGCATTTCCTGTCTTGACAATGGGGCTGGATTTGACATCGGCTCATTCAAGAGGTTACAAATAAAAGCTGTGGCCAATTCCAACTTCCCTTCCAACTATTTTTTTAGTAATCCAAGATTGGACTGGGAGGCAATACATGCAACCAATTTCTTCAAACCATCGTAACGTCATTCGTTGAGTCATGAGCGTGGCCAAGTGGATGTGCCACTGGCTAATCAAGCCCTGCCTTGGGGGAGTAAGAGGGAACATGGAAATAAGTTATGATTTTATCCATCAAGTTATGAGATATTAAAAGAAGAGGGGGGCCTTGGAAAAAAAGGAAATGTTCCAACAACATGCTGGATGACTTGGGTTTAATCAGAGAGAGACACAAGCTGAAAGGTATTAAGACTGTTAAAGGATTTAAAGCAAAAATATTAGCTCACATGTATACAGTGCTTCCTACGGGCCAGCTATTACCTAGTGTATTCTACTGAGTTTATTCCTGACAATGACACTAAAAGAGGCAGGGGTGTGCCCTGATCGTACCAATGAGGAAACTGAAATGGAGGAAGGGAAGTAATTTGCCCAGGATCACACAACCAGCGAATGAAAGGGCCAGCCTGTGTCTTCCTACGCAGCCTCCAGGGACAGTGACCGAGAGAACACTGAGGACACCCTGCCCCCAAACCCTGAACGTTACAGAAGCTGTGGTGCCGCCACCTCATCACATCCAGGGAGACTGGCTGCCCAAGGTCAAGTGCAGGCAAAACCAGGGCTTGAACAAGGGTCTCTGGCTCCCAGGAACCGCTCTGCCTCTTGGGCATTAATTGTCTCATCTGAACAATGGGAACCAAAATATGTACTTCCCCAATGACAGATTCCCTAGGGAAACTCCTCAGAAAGTTACAGCATGGTAAGAAATATTAATATTTGATAACTGGGAGAAGATGAAGGCAGACACATTGATTTCAATCAGAACTATCAACTATTACGAGTTGTAGTCGTGGGCAATTTAGATCCCTCCCTAACTATCAAGTTGGTTTTTTTCTCTGTAAAATGATAATAATAATCATACTTCTCATGGGGTTCTAGTGAAGACGAAATACTATTACATCCTTCGCACTCTCCTTTGCATATAGTAAATGCTCAATAAATATTAAATAATAATAATAGTAAAGAAACTGTAACTACAACATGTTATGCTGTGCTTAATTACAAGATTGCAATGCCGATTCAGATGAATGAGAGCATTATAGCTTGAGTAAGAAAGAAGCTAAATATGCAAACAATAGAACTTTAACCTAACAATGTGACCACTCCCAAAGTTTTAGCACATTACTGGAAACCGCTAATGGAGCACTGCCTATTATTCATGGTACGAGCAGTAAGGAATCATGCATAATGGAACAGAGTCCCTGCTAACAGCAGATTCACACACGATAATTTAAACTTGTTTGTATGGAAATAAAGGACGGATCTTTGAAGTGAGCCTTAATGAGATTCTGCTTGATCTTCAGTGTATCCTGGGAGAAAGAGTTCAGTTTTTCCTCCAGCATCCGGCTCTTGTTGGTGGCATGTAGGAAAGACAGGGCCAACTTAAATTATAAATGGCCTTTCTTGTCTTTGTGATAGCAGGTGAGGCGCAGGGGCGCACGTCGGGGCCCACGGGGGAGATGGAGAGAGAGGGCCACAGCTCTCTTCCAGGGTGGTGTCTAAACGAGAGACTGGCAGGAGGTTTTGGTGGCCTGGAGCCTCAGAAAGCATCCGTCATGGCAAGAGCCTCCAAGATCAACGTCGTCGGCTAGTGGGCCCTGGCAGGAGATTCTGGTGTATTAGCATAGCCCTTCACTTGTCACTCTCAGCTGGTGCATGAAAGGACTCCGGCTCCATCCCACATGTGTGCCGGAGGAGACCTGGCAAACTCCTGACATCGCCAAGTGACAGCTGACCTGGCTTCTGTCACAGTCGAAAGAGGTCTGGTGCCTGGTCAACATGGCCTGCCTGTCAAGGGCTCAGGAAGCGAGCGCGAAGAAAGCATGGATCGTTCCTGGGCGTGGCTGCATAAACCGAAACCGGTCCTGTTCTCTGTACTGCAGCCAAGGGGACAGACATCAGCTCCAATCCCAGCCTCTGCTTTCCCTGCGGGGGCCAGTCCCTGGAGTCTCTCTTTCCTTATGTTTGCATTATTACCAAATATACGTGCTCTGGAATCCATCCTCTTTTTCAATGATCTGAATGAAATGGGGCTCCATGTCCACCAGCAGATGAACAACAGAGAGGAACCCTCTGAGAGGCATCTGTGCTCGGTAGATTCAGGTCACAGATGCCAGCCTGGGTAGGCACGTGGCCTGAATATCACGTAACAGGAGCATCGATGGGGCCGAGCCAGGAAGCTTTTCCACCTCTGAGAGCTGTAGGATTAGATGATGCACTGGTGTTTTTCATCTAGTTGCATGGTGTTTTCATTTAGTTTTTCAGTAGTTGCATTGCCACGCTAGCGTCCTACTCAGGCGTGAGTCTTTAATACTTCTAGCTGCAGGTCTGGAGCTCTGAGGCCCCGTGTGGCTCCCTCCTCTCTCCTATGACAGTAACATCAGTCTAATCTGACTGTTTCCTTCCGCTGAATAGATGTATCCTGACACATTTGATTACTATCCACAACCACGAGCCAAAAAAATTATAAATAAAATAAACAGGGCATGGGATGAGTCTTGGAGGAAAAAGCAGTCTTTTCATAATTAGAATCTTTATGAATTTCATCTCATCATTATGCTAAGATGTTGAGAGAACCAGATTTTTAGAGTATGGCCTGGTCTTTGAGCTCAGGAAAGGGAAAAAAAAACACCACCACCGCCGCCACATCCCCGTTTCCTCTGGCCCTGACTTCATGTCTACTTAACCACCCCAGCATCTTAGGAACAGCTTCCTTCCCTCGTTTTTTCAAGAGCAGGATTGGAATTTCATTGTATTGAACATAAACGGGGAAAAGTACATTGCAGAATGAAACTTGAAATGCTTTTATAGAATTTTCATTGTAAGGCTGCCTATAATAGAGTTGACCTCATATTCACCTAAGATTTCTCTGGCTCCAAGTTCAGATTTCATGCCAATTAACATGTTAATGACATATATCATTTAAAGAGCCCATCATAACTTTTATCACATCATATTACATCTATTTCCTTGTAATTAAATCAGAATTACAGGGTGTAATTACTTTTCTTTTCCTGAATACCCATTCCTTTTCAGACATTTAAATTCAAGTGCAAGTACTAAAAGATACTTAAAAGTAACAACCTAATAAAAATATTATCAATTAATGAAAGTGTTGCGTTTCACCCACTATCCAGTCTTTTTTTTTTTTTTTTTTGACAAATTCCTTTCTCCCTGTGCACTTTGGATGACATGTCATGATTAGTCATAGTCAGTCAAATGCTTTATAAGTTTTTTAAATTAATGGGGCCCTAGTCTCTTTTAATAAGCAATGCTCTCACACGTAAATATAATTATATATAATTATTGACGGAAAAGGATCAGATAAGGTTTATTAAGGAAATATCCTCTAATTACCTACCTAAGACTTCCCTTTACATGTTTATTCAACTGAGGGTTGGAGTCTGCGATCATTCCACCTGCAAAACAGATACTGACTTTGAGTTCACTTGGGAAAGTGGATAATTCACAGCAGGACCCAAGAAGGGATACACCTTTGTTTTAAAGACTTACCTACAAAAAAATCTCCAAAGACTGTGGGCCCTGAGGTGATGTTCTGGCCACTGGGGGTCTTCCAGACCCTCCCAAACATTGCAGTTAAAACTTAAACTTACATCAGACTTAATTTGGGAACCTCACTGTAACTTCGAGGAATATCTAGGAACAAATGAGTAATTTACAAGCATGTGATCTTCTACGATGATCTGTAAGAATTAATGTGGGCGGAACTACCAGGGATGACCATGTATTATTTGAGGAACTGGGCACTGAAAGGCAAGTGGGAAAGAGACCCCTTTGTTGTCAGGCCAAGGTGATAAAGTAGCTGAATTCCTGCCAATGCACTGTGACCTCTGGTGCAAGGCAAGGGTAGGGATAGGGGAGAGTTTGGGTCAGATGACAACCGCGCCCATCCCATTTGCTGATTTTCCGAGGCTGCCTTCGTGCTACGATGCAAGCAGAGTCACTTCACAGCACAAAAACAGCCTATGCAGGACAAGTGGGCATGGCTGTGTTCCAATCCAACTTGATGGCTGGACACTGACATTTGAATTTCATGTCATTCTCACATGTCCCCGAATATGATTATTCTTTTCGTGTTTTTTTTTTCAATCATTTAAACATGTTAAAAAAAAAATCTCAGCTCACAGGCCTTACAAAAACTGGCAGCAGGATGGATTAGGCCCAGGACCCCAGTTTGCCACCCTGATTTAAAGGATTGTGACCAGCGTCAGGTTCTCTGGGTCCTTGAATCAATCTGAGCATCAGCACCAGGAGGTCTCAGTGGCCTCCTGGTGCTGATTGGGACCTCCTCCTGCCTCCAGGTTGCCAGCGCCCAGAGCACACATCCTCCACACAGAAAGGCGACCCCTTTCGGCTCTCCAAGCCTGGCGTCTGAGCTCTTTGAGGGAAGGGCTTGCTGGTCCACCCTGAAGTCTCCTGCATTCAGCACAGAGCTCAGTGCCAAGAAGAGGTACCCGACCTCATTAGCAGAGAGGAGAGGCCAAGGGATGTAGAATAGACGGAGCATCTTTTGTTTGGTGCTCAAGCCAGTCTCTAATATCATTAATGCTTATGATAAGATAAAGCCATTACTTACTAGCAAAATGAATAATTAAGCATTTTTCAAAACCCCGTGGTTTGGACAACAAGGAAGACTGGCAACTGTGAGTTCCTATGAGCAGTACATCTAAATGACTTCTGGAAATACAGAACCCGCAGCCCCTGCAAAATCTGCAATATTGCCATCGATTTCCAAATGAGTTGAGGCCATTTCCTGACAGTTTGGGGGACAAGGGCCAAACCATGAGGCTCCTATCCTGTCTTCAGCCTTTTACAATTAAGAGCTGGCCCTGTTTAAAGCTCAATCTGTCATTATCTTGCATATTGAGATAGGACACGTTGATCCAAATGGAATCTGACTGCCCAATACAACCCAAAGTTAAGCCGCTTCCAAACGCATCTTTCACTCTGTACATCATCCAGGCCGGCTGATGTCTGTTTCAGCTGAGAGGTGGGCTGTTCTCAGGATGGTGCAACAGAGAGCTGATGTTGCATGAACTGTCCTGCTGTTGTGTGTTTTCCAACTGACAGCTTCGCCCTGCACCCTGGGTGCGCCTGTTCATTTTGCAGAGATGGTGCTGGTTCCTTCTCTTCCGATTAGCCTGGGCAATGATTGGGATAATTTAGGACTTGCACCGCTTGATCATCTGTACAGTTACAACAAATAAAACATTTTAATATGAGCAGTCGCTGCATGTTTACTGTATCGTATTGCTGAGAACTGAACGGATGCCAAACGCTATAACACAAGGGGGGATGTGAACTCTAGAATGATGACACTAATAAGGAAATTACAAAAGGCCCAACAAATGGCATTTGTGTTAAATCAATAATGCTCTGTTTGTTTTTTTTTTAATTCTAATCTTTCTCCGAAAAAAAAAAAATTATCTTTCTAAACAGTTGGCGATTCCTATTCTTGTTTGTCTTCCTGAACATAATTAAAAACATGTTGTAGCGTCTACTTAAGACATCAACTTTTCCAAGGCTGTCTTGTCCACTGCGTTTTAAACAAAGACACTTGTTTTGGCATTGTGCCCTTAATTAATCATTTGAGACTTTATTGCTGAACCAAAAAAAAAAAAAAAGTCTTTGTTTAATGATTCATCACAAGCCCAATTTCTGCAGAACTTAATCAAATACAGAACCAACTTTCTAATCAGCTTATTAATGTAGGCCAGGGTTTCAGGATGTTATTTGATAAAAGGGATATTGGTCTTTGACACCCTGTTCATGGAGGCTGCTTAGGAATTCTTTCGCAGAGACGGGGTAGACCCTATGCTCTTGGAACTGAGAATGCAAGCCCATTATTTATGGAGAAAAAAAGAAACTTCGATGCCTCAGGGAAGGTCATTAGCACCTGGGCCTCACCAAAGAGGAGGCAAAGGCATGAGTCCATTTGGAAAGGGCCTTAAGAATTCATACCTGCATTTGCAAACTGAAGGTGCCCTCCGATCACCAGATGGTACACTACAGGGTTAAGATGACGCTAAGCCTACCCTGGCTGGCACCACCCCCTCTGATCTGGCCACAGATCCGTCCCCACTTTCTCTCTGCTTAGAAGCCACTAAAGTGCATCCTCGCCACACTCCAGGCACGCCCCGAGCAGAGTCCACTTGGGAGTGTCTGATGCAAGAAAAAGCAAAGCAAACTGAGCCATCTATCTCTCAATGGCATCAAGTTAGATCTAGGATTTTGGAAAACGTCCCGATAGGATAATGAAATTATTGGAAAAGCGAGTATATCATTGGAATGCAGTCACCTTACAAACTGCACCATTTTCTGGACTTGGTGATGTGATTCCCAAAGAAGAAATGGTGAACTTCTAAGCTCTTCGTCTAAGAAAAATAATAGTAATATTCCATTACTATAATCACTTTCGTAGTAGTAGTAATAGTCATAGTATCATCTCTTCTATAGTTGCGAGAATTGAAAATGCGTGATGTTGATCATTGATACAGTTTTGAAAACACATTATTATGAGTTGTAATTCAATGTCTCCTAAGTCCCATTGCTCTAAGGCAAATACTATTGTAATTGTCGTTTATGTAGCCCTTTCATTGTGCCATATCTGTGTTCCGCACTTCTCAGGCATCTTTCCCTATGTAATGGAAAGTATGTCCCCATTTTACAGATGAATAAGTGGAGGGCTCATTTGACCTAATGTTCTTCCATGGCCAAGACTATGGACTCAGCCTCTCCCGATCTTCTTAATATGATGCTGAGTCCCAGAAAGTGTCCAACATGTCCCAGACTTGGGTACGGATGGATGTAAACTCAGGAAATCATCGGCATCTCCCTAGAAACTACAGGTAGCTCAGAAGTCTTGGTTTCCAAGAGAACCCTGCATCTTGACGGCCTGGTTGTGGACAGGATGAGTGGTTAATAGCAAAGCTTACAAATCCCAGCTCCTGTGGAGTCTGCAGGAGATTCCTTCTCTAAACCTGTTTCCTCACCTGGAAAATGTGGCCAGTTGTAGCACCTACCTCACAGCAGGAATGAAGTGAACTTATTCAGGCCAGAGCCCTCACACAATAAGCCGTAAGTAAATGTTAGAACATGGAAGCGCTAGCTGAGTGGGCATAGTGCCTGGACGGTGATCAAAGCCATTTAGAATCTATTCAGAGGGCGTGAGTATCCCCTGTCCCTGGATAAAACTGGAGCCAACCCCAGACTCCTCTGCCAGTTCTTAGGGGAGACAGACCTACGGTCACTTTAAGACTCAACTCAGGAACGTGATTTCGAGGTTAGAACATGGGTTTCCTCCTTTCCCGAGATCACGGTCCCTCCTCTGGGCTGGAGGCCTCCCAAGGACAGGGGAGGGCTGGATCCTTCTCCACTTTTCCTCCTGGCTCCCCCAACCTGCTAATAGCAGCCCCAGCCCCTCCAGGGGCTGACATCTTGGGGGTGGGAGGGTGAGGTGAGCTTTTGAAACTGGGATGGGGCAAGAAGGATGTTCCCAGCTGGCTGGCTCCCAGTCTGTGCTCCAGGCTGATGGTTAAAACTGACTCTTTCTTTGTATTTTTTTTTTTTATTGGAGTGAAATAGACTTAACTCAAAATGTACCAGTGTAGCCATTTTTAAGTGTGTACAATTCAGCAGGATTAAGTACATTTGTATTGTTCTACAACCATTACCACTATCTATCTCCAGAAAAAGCTAACTCCATCTTCTGATGTCTCAGTGACCTTAGGCTGCTATAACAGAGGACTGTAGACTGGGTAGCTTAGAAACAACAAAACTTTAGATCCCAAAGTTCAGGGGCTGGAAGTCAGAGGTCAGGCTCTGATGAGAGCCTTCCGTTGTATCTTCCCCAGGCAGAGGGCGAGGAAGCTCCCCAGACCTCTTCTTATAAGGGCACTAATCCCGTTCACGAGGGCTGCACCCTCCCAACTGAGTCTCCTCCCAAAGGCCATCTCCTAATACCATCCCATTGGGGGTTAGGGTCTCAACATACGAATTTAGAGAAGGACACAAGCATTCAGCCCGTACCTCCTGCATTTTCATGGCCTGTTTGGAAGTTCCCTCTGGACCCTCTCCCTACAATCCTGTGATCCAGGCAGGCGCCTCCTCCTCCTCCCGGATGGTGAGCTGTGACTGTCCATTCTGCTCCCAAGTGGCAGGGTTCCCTGGCCAAGAGACAGCCCCATCTAGCACGTCTGAGCTCCACCCCAACAGGCTCTCTCCCCTGCATATTTTCCGTGTTCTCTCCTGCATGGCCTGCAACAAACACTCACCCAGCCATTCCCTGGGTGAATTCTCCAAGGTCAGGCCGGTCCAAGCAAGCAGCTTCCCCCGGGAACACCATGGCCGTGGTGAGACACCCTCCACTTCAGGTGGTCCTCAAACTGTCGCCTCACACTGCCTTAGCGTCCTAGTGGGAGTTGGGGACCAAAGTTCCCTGTGCCCCAAGGCTGGTGGGGACATTTCCCTAACCACACCCCCTCTGTCTCCCCTAGACTTAGAGTTCGCCTTAGTTTGGGTTCCCCCAGAAGTCACCACTGAGATAAGGATTCTTGACCCAAGGGACACCAGTAGGAGAGTGAGGAAGTGAGATGGGGAAGCGAGAGCAACTAACAGCGTGTCATATAAGTTGCCCTGTTGGAAATTAAGTGGGAGGAGAATTCGGGGAGCTGCGTGCAGTGCAGGCCTGGGTTATTCCATCCAACGGGGAGAAGCTGGGATGCTTATAAACCAGCTCCTGTCAGTCACTGCCCAAAGGCCACACTGTGTGTATGTACAGAGAGAGCAGGGTGTTGATTTCGTACACCCCCTGCAGGGTACCCAGTAGGTCCTGGCAGCCGAAGAAAGAGCCCTTGGGCAGAAGACTACAGGTTCCAGCCACAAAGCCCTTGCAGTGGATTCCCATGGGAAGGGGAAGGGATGGGGCAGGGCACCGGAGGGCCAAAACTGTGCATCTCATTAGCTTTGATCTCCACGTACCTCCTCAGCACTTAGCATACAACCTGGCAGATAGTATGTGCTCAGTAAATATTAGTAAAATACACAGCTGTGCATATACACACTCAGGCATGCATGCGTACATGATTAAATGCTACATATCAAGAACCTAGAACAGGCACTCTGCGGTCATATGCCTCTAGGAGCCAGAAATAAATTGAGAGAGAGCCAGCATCAGAAGCAACAGGGGATGGTGGGGAGTGTGGTGAACTGTGGAGCACTTGCTGGTCCAAAAGAGATAGCAGCTAGTCACTTCCACGCAGAAACTTGGACCCAGTGTAGCTGGTTGCCAGATCTCGCGACAAGAAGATACTATGCAAAGTTTTCTGATTTTTAACTTGTACTGGATTCCAGAGTTTTCAAAACCTCCGTGCAGATCAAAAATAAAAACAAAAAAAAATTAAAAAATATTTTCAGGCCAAAGCTGGTTCCCCAGCCAACACTTGGAGGCTGCTGTATCCAGCGGCACATGAGATCAGAAGTAGTTCACTTCTCTTATTCTCTTCTACTTTATCTCTGTTAGTACAAAGCCAGAGCACTCAATGTGAACAGCATGAGTAGGTTTGACCACCTAGAGCAGCGGCCCCCAACCTTTTTGGCGCTAGGAATGGGCTTCATGGAAGACAATGTTTCCACAGACCAGGGTGGGAAGGAATGGTTTCAGGATGATTCAAGCGCATTAGAGTCAAGCTCACCTACTGCTGTGTGGCCCGGTTCCTGACAGGCCCAGACCAGTACCGGTCCGATGAGCCAATGGCCCTTTGTGACGATTTTGCCAGCAGCCTTCCTTGCCCTGCATCACCCTTCTCTCCCCCACCTGCTTACACCATCTAATGAGTGGGTCGTAGTGGTCAGTCATAAGAAGCTCAGGTGTCCTGCCAGGACTGAGCATTGTGTTAGTATTTTTGTACATGCTAGTAGGGTTGCCAGACAACTAGCAAATGTGACTTTTCCACTGGGGCGCCACCTGAGATAGACCGGGGAATGGCTTGTTCTACCAGAGAATGATGAATTCAAGACAATTAAATCACCCAAGATGAACTCGGGTGGTTTCTGTTCCGTCCCAAGGGGAGACATACCCCTTGTTGAGACAGGAGTCCACTCCCTTACCCCATTTATCAACAAAGGTAGGGATGCTTTCACAGGTGGGGCCATGTGCTGTTGATGGGCGTGTACATGGTTTCACTTCTTTAAGGAAGAATTTGGCAAAAGCTGACCGAATTTTCAGTATTCAGTCTCTTCAACCTGCAAGTCCATGGCTGGAATTTATCTTTTTCATGTTTCTGGGCCTATGTGCAGAGATGTGTGCGTAACAATATTGCCTGCACCTGCAGGGCAATGGGAACAGACTCTGGTGCCAGACCTAATAGGCTTGAATCTTAGCCCTACCACTGGCAAGTTGTATGGTCTTGGGACGGTCACTTCTCTCCCCTGTGCCTCAGTCTCCCATCTGAGAAATAGGACTACTTAAGAACTTATCTCATGTGGTATGTAGGAAGTTCAATGTGTTGATATGGATCAAGCACTATTTAAATGTGGATATTTTTTCACCCATTGGAATTGCATAAGTACTTTTTAGTTCTCTGTATCAGGACATTCCATACAGCCTTTAAAAAGAAAAATAAATAAATCCCTGTGTATTGATAGAGAACAATTATTAAACTTCTTACTTAATAGAAATATCAAGTGTCTATAGCATTCGCCTTTGTATTGAAAATAATATGCCTATTATGCCCAGCAAAGTTGTTTCTAAAAATAATTGTATGTGTGCCTGTTTGTGTGTATGCATACACACTTATATTTATCTATGAAGAAATGTTTCTGGAAAGATCAGAAATGCCACTAGGGTTGCAGGGGTAATTTTTATTTATCTGGTTGTTGGATTTTTTTTTTCACCAAGCTTTTGCACCATCTTTTGTCCCAAGACAGATCTGGAATTAAGAGAAGTAAGACAATATTTAACCAACAATTATTGGCACCTTTTAGTTATATTTACATTTTGAAATAAAAGCTAAATAATACAGGCATGTATATGTGTGTGTGTGTGCGCCCACACCCACATTCTCCCGACGCCCATAGCTACCACCAAGACAAGGGAGCCAGGGAAGGGTTTACTGAGGACTAAGCTCAGTGACTAACAGCCATGGACACAAACCCAGGGCTCGTGAACTCACATTTCCACGTGGATCTTCCTAATTCAGTTTGCTGATGAAGCTGCTGCTCAGCGCAATAACCCAGGCTCCCGCGGCGGGCAGAAACGTGGGAAGCTCCGCTTCTGCCACCTCCCTGCTGGGTGATCTGAGACAAGAAATGTCACCTCTCTGTGCCTCTTTTTTTTTTTTTTCAGTGAACAAGAGCAGCTTCTCTAGGGTTTTGAGACTGACTGAGGTGATGTTTGCGAAGTGCAGAGGACAAGGCCTGTCATATATAAATAGGGGTTATTGTTATATATGGTGGCTGATTTCCAGCTATGAGCTTTACAAAGGTGGCAGGAATCAAGATGTTCACTATTGTCACTTATGCAAATTAAGAAGACAACACCTAGAGGAGAAAATACCTTGCCTGTCTCTTTCTCTCTCCCTTTTTCTTTCGTCTTTAACACACCCCATTACCAAAAGCCCTCAAGGCTTCTGTTGATAACTTACACAATAAACACATTAAAAATCAGCAAAAAGGTGCCATGTTGGCTATTGTCTAAGATTCATCTTTTTAGCTTGCAAAATGCCTGTGGGGGAAAAAAATTAAAATGTGCAATGATAAAATTATCAATGTAGTCTATTCTAGAAAAGCAACTGATACTGCTATGGCCTTACCCACAGCTCACGGCCCCCCGCCTCCTTCCACATTTGCTGCTTTTCCTCTGCGTTCCCCCCACCCCACCCCCAAGTACCCCCCACCCACACACACCTTCTCCTTCACCGCCCCCTGAATGACGCCACTTTTGTTATCTTAAAACTGTTCTTCCCATTATTTACCTACCTATACCTACCTATAAAATTTCCCCCAAATTCCCTGTAATATTTTTTCTTTGCCTTAAACTATTTTTTAATTGTGTTTTTTCCATCATCATTTCTCTCCCCAGACCCTCTTCCACCTCCATCCACCCCGTATAATGTCTTCACTCCATAATATAAATAAGAAACAAAGAGAACGTACATTATAGTAAAACAACATGACAGACTATGTGTCTGTGTATGTGCATATATGTACATGTGTGCATATATACATGTATATTATGAAGGGACAAAAAATGGAATTTATTTACTAAAAATTGTGTATTTATTTTTACACGTTTAAACTTCACCTTCAAAGCATTCTCCATTTGATGCAATACACCTATTGAGACTTTTTTCCCACTACTCAAAACAGTTTTTGAACTATTCGATTTTGATGCCTTTTCATCCTTCTGATGTTTTTGTTTCACCTTTTCCTTTTCAGCCTAGCGTTTCCCTTTGAGGACTTTTTTCATTCGGGGAAAACAAAGAAAAAGTTGCTCAGGGCAAGATTGGGTGAACAGCGAGGGTGGGACACAGGGTCATGCCATTTTGGGTCAAAACTGCTGAACACTCACCGTGGTGTGAGCAGGTGCATTCGTCAATCACCCGTCATGAAATGGACAAACACGTTGAAAGAGTCTTCAAAAAAATTCACTGAAGCCAAACGCAGCCTCTCGCAACAACACCAGTTGGTACACTGATACAGATGGGTTCCTAGAACACTCCCCTACTGGGGGAAAGCCTATCCTACAAGCGGCCTACCCTCCAGAAGATAATTCTGTGTTTTTGGCCTCCCTGGTATCAGGCATGTGTACATACACATTGGACACACACACGCACATTCAGGCACCACTGTACTAACAGAATGGGAAAGTCTAGGTTTAAGAAAAGTAAGATAATATTTAACCAACAATTATTTGCACCTTTTAGTGATAGTTATATTTTGAAATAAGAGCTAAATAATGCAGGCATGTGTATATATGTACATGTGTGTGCGCACGCTCACATTCTCCCGATGCCAACAGCTACCACCAAGGCAAGGGAGCCAGGGAAGGGTTTAAGCAGGGGGTTCACCCAGTCATATTTACAGTGTAGGCGTGTTACCCCAGTGCCCACATAAAAGGCAGGTGGGTGGAGGCAGGAGCGGAGGCAGGATGCCATTGGCGGACAGCATGGTCACTGGTAGTTTCAACAGGGAGAAGAGAAAGGAAAGGCTCCCTGTGGCCCCACCGTTGAGCTCGCCAGGCACTTTGGATGTTTGTTGAAAGTCTCCACAGTCGGCAGGAGGATGGGGATGGGAAGCAGAGTATCCAAATAGGTGCAAAACACATGCTCCATTGACAATGTGGGAGCACTGGACAAAAATCATGGTATCCAGAAAATCTGCTAATCGGGCCACATTCCTTTGCACAGTAGTTGGATTTTATTTCTTTGCAAGTTTCCCCTGGACTATGAGCTCCGTGAGAGCTGGGTCTTTGCTCTGTGGCCCCAACATCTAGAACAGAGATTTTCCTCTTCTGTGAGCCAAATCCTGCTCAACACCTGTTTGTGTAAATAAAGCTTTACAGAATACAGCCACACCCATTCATTAATTAACTACCTGCCGCCTTACCCCTGCAAAGGCCTTTTAGTCCTGACACAGAAACCCTAAGGCCTGCGAATTCAAAATATTTACTATCTGGTCCTTTAATGAAAAGTTTGCCAGCCCCTGACTTAGCATCAGGCAGAGAACAAAGTTGATGCATCATAAATAGTTCTTTGATGTATAAATGTGAATAATAATAATAGGACTTCCTTTCATCATATACAGAAATAATCCATTGATTCCTTTCTGCCTAGCTCACCTCTTGAACTTTTTCCCCAAATATAGATTGTTTTTTGGGAGTCACACTCATTCTGTCCATTGGTCCAGCCCTTTGAAGAATCCCTGACCAGAGCTGAATTCGGGGGAGTCCTGAAAATAGCAAACCAGGGCATCTTGGGCAGATGTATTTTCAACGATGGCACTATTCACTTCTTAGACAAGATCATTCTCTTGGGAGGGTTGTCCTATGCAGTACAAAATGTGGAGCAGCATCCCTGGCCTCCACCCACCAGATGGCAGTAGTGATCCCTCTCCTCTGCTACATGACCATCAAAAATGTCTCCTCTAAGTTGAGAATCATGAAAAGACAGAGAGAGAGAGAGAGAGAGAGGTAGATAAGAACTAAGTACTAGGGGCAACTTGTAAATGTCCCTGAGGATATTCCCCACATTTTTAAAAAAACACTTGAAAAATTTCTTATCCCCCTGATGGGATCCAGTAAGTTTTGTAAATACTGTATGCTGTCTATGCCATTTTGGTAGTTTGTATTCCCCATTAACATTTAAAAACAAAAAACAAAAAACAAAAACCATGAGATGTCCTGTAGTAGAGTCTGGGGTTAACCCAGTCTCACCCCAATAACGTTGACTGCACAGCCATCTATCCCTTCACATTGTACCCATTGACATCCCACAGAGCTATGTTTCCATGGAAACCAATTTGGGAAGCTCTGGTTTAAGCTAAGGGCCCTTTTCTCTGCGATGGTGTACAATTCCTCTTTCTCTGTTCCACCTGGAGTCATGCTGCAAACACTTTTGCGTGCCTCCTTTTACTAAGCGTCAGGTACTGAGCTGGAACTAGCTGAAGATGGAGCAGTGACAAGACTCACCATCTCCACCTGAAAAAAGTCACATTTACAAAGTGAGCGAATGCCAGCCCAGGAAGTCAAAGCACGTGAACACTGGCACCCAAATTCAGTGCCCTCGGAATTCAGTGACCCAAACTTTCCTGTGGACAGTTTTGGGGAATGAACGGAACAGACCGCTTATGAACCCTGCCTCTTGTCTCTTGTGATATGTCAGCCCCATCTTAGGATCGTACCAGATCTGCGTCATTTTATTTTTTTCCCTTTTTTTAAAATTAAATGTATTGGAGTGACATCGGTTAGTAAGATAATGTGGGTTTCAAGATCACAATTCTGTGGTACCTCTTCTGTATATTGTGTTGTGTGCCCAGCACCCAAAATCAAGTCGTCTTCTGTCACCATATATTACTATTTGACCCCTTTTACCCTTTACTCTCCCCTACCCCCCTTCCCTCTAGTAACCACCATACTGTAGTCTGTGTCTATGAGTTTTGTTCGTTCTTCTTGTTTGTTCATTTGTTGCTTTCAGTTTTATATCCCACATGAGTGAAATCACACAGTCCTTGACTTTTTCTGTCTGACTTATTTCACTTAGCATGATATTCTCAAGACCCATGCATGTTGTTGCAAATGAGTGTTTCATCTTTCCTTATGGCTGAGGGGTAGGTAGTTCATATGGTTTTAAAGGCAGAGAATGGTGGTTACTTAGGAATAAGACAAAAGGAAAACCACTCAGAAATGTGTACCTTCTCAACACCTTTTCAAGAAGGAGGAACTGAAAACTCTCCCGACCTACCCCACAGATCCGGTTTTAGACGCACACCCACCGCAGCCTTAAGCAGCCTCTGAGTTAGAATGAACTGACTTCCACCCCCACATGCACACTCGCCACTTAGGCCTCTCATTTACCACCTGCATAGATTCATTTTCAAAGGCTGAGATTTCCTCATAACGATCCAGAGTCCAAAGATAGGAAGCAATGCTGGGCGGAGCCAGTGAACGAAGCCTTCTTTATTCACTGTAAAATATACTTCTTCATTCACTCAGCACAAAAAAGCTAAGTCGCTTCAGTTTTTGGTCAGGACTTCAGAGGCACCATGGCACGGTGTTAAGAGCACAAGATGCCAGAACCAAGACCTGCACTTGGTAGTGCTCATTGGAGTTCCTGCTTTAAGCCAGCCCCTACTAAGGGCATTACCTAGTTAACTCCTTGCTGCATTCTTAGCCCCATTTTATGGATAAGAAAACAGAGGCTTAAAAAGGTGCAGTGACTTCCCCAAGGCCACACAGAAGAGCACACAGCCTGATTAGAAACCCAGCTCCTTGTGTTGCTCCCTTGTGAAATTTGGAGGCGTATTTGGACATTAATGTGCTTGAATTTCAGCTCCAGCACTTCCCAGTGAGGGCATCCTGCTTAGATGAAATGCTTTTGCCTGAGTCTCGGCTTCCTGACCTGTGAACCAGAGAGAGACAGGCTTCTCTACACCCCGGGCAAGAGTGCCCACTTCACCCAGAGTAGGGTCCCAATAAGCTCCATACTCTTTCTTTCTTTTGGAGTTTTCTGTAGACTTCACCAACCACTGGAAGAAATGCTCCCAATAGCATTGTGTTTTTGAACTGCTCCGAGAGCTTCCATGCATGACCTGTGTCCGTACATGGGCTCACCCTCCCTCTCAGAAGGCTTTGAAATGACCAGGCCAGCAATTAGCCAGTTCATACTTTAAACCAGTGTTTCTCAACTAGCGCGGCTCTGCCCACCCTGCCCAGGGGACATTTGTATTATCTGGAGGCATTTTTGATTGTCACTACTTGGGGGAGGGGGAGGTACTGCCAGCACCTAGTGGGCAGGAGCCCGGAACAGCGCCATATGTACCACAGGGCACAGCGTGGTCCTGTCTCACTAATAATTATCCAACCCAAATGTCAGCGGTAGCAGGGCTGAGAAACCTTGATCCAAACCCAGGTTTGTCTAGTGGTGAAGGTGACACCTTGCACTATTTAGCTTCCCTGGCTGAGGGTTCTAAATCTCAGCAGCAGAGACATTTAAGGCCAAATACATCTCTGTTGTGTGGAGTCCTGTAGAATAGAGATAAGATGTTTAGCAGCATCCCTGGCCTCTGCCCACTAGATACAGTAGCTCTGCACTCTTCTTCTGTCCTGACAAAAAAGTCTCCGGACATTGCTAAAGGTCCCCAATACCATCCTTGTACCCCAGATTCCCTCCTCTCATTCCCCTGGGGAGGAATCAGGTCACCCCAGGGGAGAACCATTGTCCTAACCCAAGGAAAATCAGTTTAGTCATGAAATAAGAACAACAAAACAGCCCTGAAAAGTATAAAGAGAAGATTCTGGATAACCATTATTTAAATATATTATTTTTTAAAACTAGGTATGTGTATGTGTGTCTATTCCTTAAATACCTAGGCATGTCTGGCAGAAAGAAATATTATCTCTTTTGATTTGTTGTCATAGCATTGTTGGGGCAACAAATTGACCGACTTCTCTATTTCCCAGCATACGACTTACCACTTCGGTCACACTGGGTTTCAGAGACTACACACTAGATTAGAAATCTAGAAGTGTTTCCCTTTTTTGTTGTTATCTATGTTCTATTTTTGGAGCCCCATTATTATTCCAAAATAAATTAGACCTCAGTTTGAAGCAGTGTTACAAGGATTGGAGCGGCCAGCGCACCTGTGGCTCTGTGGTTAGCCCCTGAGGGGAGGCTGAGGGTCCCTCAGAGAAGCTGCTGGTGCTCAGACTCAGGCAGGGAAGGTGCCGAGGCCTAGTACTGGGGCAGCGAGGGGCACATTCCCCAGCAAGGAAGCCTGTTGTTCTCCAGTAAACTAAAAATTTACATCTGAAAAACCCGAAGCATCTTTTCTGATATTCATTTATTTTAAATTTTCTCACAACAGAATATTATTCGGATGTGAGATAAAAAGAAATTCTGCTGTTTGTGACAACATGGATGAACCTGGAGGACATTGTGCTAAGTGAAATAAGCCAGACAGAGAAAAACAAGTGCTGCATGTTTTTACTTATATTTTAAAGTCAAATTCATTGAAACAGAGTAGAATGGTGATTACTGAGGCTGGGGGTGGGGGAAATGGGTCAATGTTGGTCAAAGGTACAGGCCTTTAGTTATAAGATGAGTGAGCTGGGGGTCTGATGTATAGCGTGGCCACTATAGTTACTAATATTGGATACTTGAAAGTTGCTAAAAGAAGAGATCTTGCCTTGGCCAGATGGCTCAGTTGGTTGGAGCATTGTCTGTACAACAAATATGGCAGGTGCAATCCCTGGTCAGGGCAGATGCCTAGGTTGCGAGTTTGATCCCCGGTCAGTGTGCATACAGGAGGCAACCAATTGATGTTTCTCGCTTGCTCTCTCCCCCTCTTTCTTTCTCTCTCCCTTTCTCCCCCTCTCCCTCTAAAATCAATGAATATATATTTGGGTGAAGATTAAAAAAAAGAAAAGAAAAAGCTCACCACACACACACAAAAAAAAGTCCGTGGAGTGATGAATGTGTTCATTGATTGTGGTCGTCACTTCATAACGTAGGTCACATCATCACATAGGTGGCACACTTGAAATGTTTACCATTTTATTTATCAGTTATACCTCAATTACAGCTGTTGAAAAAAAGACATTTCCATGACTGGGGAGACGGAGGCACAGCCAAGGCCTAGCAAACTTCCCGTGACAATACGAAACAGGGGCCTGCAAACTCTTTCTGTAAAGAGCCAAACAGTAATATTTTAGATTTTCCCCATCACACAGACTGTGTCGCCACAGCTGAATCCTACGGCCAAGGAGACACTGACGTGAACAGGCACGTCTGGTTCTGATACAACTTCTTTTACAGTCACTGAAATTAGAATTTTGAAATTTGAAAATTTCAGGTAATGGTCACATCACAAAATACTCCCCAATATTCACTTTTTTCTCCGCCATTTAAAAATGTAAGAACCATTCTTAGCATGTGAACAGGCAGCAAGTTGGGTCTGGTCCACCCACCTCTTACATGGAAAATGACAAAAATGGGAAACTGCCATCTTCAAACAAATCTCCCAAATTCCCAATTTTTTGTCCTTAAGATGAAGGCAATCACCCTGGTTACCTGGTTTGGTTAGCTCTACAGCAATAATCTGCTGATACCTGAACTTTTGGAAGGTTCTGTTGTTAGTGCAGGACAAACAGCAAAGGAAAAACTTGGGAGTTAACTTGATGTTGGCTTACTTCTTTTCCTACTATGATTCGATGAAATAGGTATTTCAAGTGTAAATTAATGAATGAATTGACTTTTTTAGGACTTCCTACTTAAAAACTAAAATAGAAAACAAAGAAAAAAACCCTCAAGTTCTAAGGTGTGTAAAACACAAAGCTCTCGGGTCCCATGTGAAAAACATGCCTCCAATTTCCATCAAGGCCCGCGGTTGGAGAGAGCCGCTTGGCTGAGAACTTCGTGGAGGTTATAAATTCTTCATTACCCTGGATTAAGTTTTTAAAAGGAATTTTTCTTCTTTTTTTTACCTTGGTTACAAGCCTCAAATTTTTGACCACTTATAAAACTTTTGTATCCCTCCCCGTCTCATAGAGAAGGTCAGTCACTTTTAAGATATGAGAGAATTTGAGAACAGATTAATGACGAAGACAAATGATGATTTTTATTTTAGCAGAAGTTTCGGTGCGTTGTCTGCCCAGCCCGGCTACTGATAATAAAGTACACTTGACACATAACGGCGTTAGTCCTTTGCTTTAAAGTTCAATGATGGATCAAAAGAGCGAATTCTCTCTTTAAAAAGAAATGTCCTGGAAGGGAAAATAATAGGAAGGTTGGGGGAAAACCTCATCTGTCCCTTTTGTCTCTCTCTCTTCTCTTTGTGGCCCAGAGACCCAGCATTGAGTGACTTCTTCAGAAAAGAGATCAGTGAAATTGTCAGTTGATTACTTCTCCTTGATTAGCATTTATAAGAGCCCTGTGATACAGTATTTGCATTCCTATTTAGCTGTGATTTTTGTGGGGCACCAATGATTAAACTTGTCACAGGGCTTGATTGACGGGGTCAGATCTTCACTTTCTACTCTTTTGAAATTAAAAACAAATGTGTCAGCCCCCTTCATGGGCCGGAGCGCTGTGAGGCTCGCCTGCCTTGTCATTGCAGATAGGTCAGGAATGTTTTAATTTTAGGGATGGATTCCGCTTGTCAAGTAGAGTGTGATGGCGTGCGGTTCTGGGGATGAGATGTGAAGGGTGTAAAACAAAGAAGGGGAAGAACAAAGACAAAGACACTCACATTATTAGACAGATTTAATTAGTCTGAATGGATATTATGCTAGATGAAGCAGTGAGCTGTGAAATTAACCCTTGATTACGGATTGGCGGATCATACTCATAAAGAGAATCAAACCTTTGTGGAGAGATGCGAGGTGTGATTTCAGCTTCCCCTACCCTTCTGGGTCGCATGCCAGATCCCCACCCCCTCCGCTCTCCCCTGCCGGCTTGAACGCCAGAATCGGTAGAAGAAAGCGTGCGAGTTCCTCTTTAGCTTAGGCAAGCAGGAGGAGGAATTCGATCTAGCTGTCCTCTCTTCCACTTGAAAGAAAGCAACAAGCCAACAATGGGTGGATGTGACGCTAAGGCGCTCACAATGATACAGGTTTCTGAATCCAAAATAGAAACTACATGTAGCTAAGTTTGAAGGAGAGTTGTTTCTTTTGAGTGTCTGTATTTAACAGGTCTACCAACTGGGGTGGAGGGTCACCTGCTAGGAATGTCCTTAATACAATCTTCCTCCAGCATGTTCCTACCTCCCATGGTCTTCTCTGGTGAATCCTAGCTTCATCAGGACTCCCAAGGATTTAGCCATGTTATGCAGGAGGTGGGAGGTCTAGAGACTTGACCCAACATCGGTGTCCAATTACACAAAAATTCCTTATACCAAGGACGTCAACAAGGAAGGGATGGTTGTCAGTGGCAATGCACATAAGAAGGTATATAGGTCTGAGAAGACGTGGACCTTCCAGAAACCTGTTATTTTATCCAAATCATCAAGGGATTAAACTCTGCTAAGAATGGCCTTGTGGAAGCTATACTAACTCATGTCTCTATTTTTAAGTGGCTCAGTCTAGATTATTTTCAGCACCTATTCCAGGAGGGGAAGGGTCTGGGCTGTATCATATAGAGGAGGTATGTCAGTTAGGCTGGTCCAGAGTCATGCAGGGAGTTGGCAGACCAGGAATTGGGGAAATGAAGTTATGGACCTTGCCTTGTGATGCTTCTCCAAAACTCTGTCTTCCCACTGGTTCTCTAGTCTAACTACCTGTCATGATTATGCTGAAGATGGAGTCTGAACTGAGTATCAGACAGTCACCACGTGTTATTATTATAGTTCAGTGTAGAAAATATGGCATGAATTCTAAGTCACCTCTCTTGTCCTGGCTCCTGTCATCCTCCCCTTGATGTGTAAATGGGTCCCATTTAGGAAACTCCTCGTTGAGGAACTCTCTGAACAAAGAGTTTTCAAATGTGGCCTTGGGACTCTGGATCAATTGCAATCAATTGCAGATAATTTATTCTCAATCACTGTGGAGGGCTGAGGTTGGTCAATGAGCACACAGGCATCACACTGCAATTTTCTGAATGTTAGAGACAGAAGGGAAATTGTAATCCTAAACCCAGCTCTGCCGTGGGAGTGTCATGTATGTAAACAACACACGTCACCAGTCAGGGTGGGGAAATGTGGCCGTCCACTGCTCTACCAGGAACCGTGAGGGTCCCGTGATTAGCATGCACTCTGAGTGACAAGACTATGTGGGTCACTTTGTTCCAAGAGATATTTGTATACAGGCTCCTTTGCGTTATGGTTTCTGGAAATTCAGACCATTCCTACAGCCAAACACAGCAACAGTGTTGAGCTGCAGAAATGCATCACTGTTTGGCATGAGGAAGGTTTTCTTCCCAGAGATGATATCTGGTTTCTGAAGAAATTCCTTCCTTCACCCTAAGTATTAAGAGAAACAATTTGTTGTCTCCCATTTGACTTCACTGAATTTTAGAGAAGAAGGGATTTTTAGAAATCAGCTTATCAGGGAACTCCCCACACTTGGTCCTCTAGTCCCTGAAGCTATGCAGAATGATTTAGATGGTACTTGGATGATTTTTTTTTTAAGCAGGGGCGTTTATATATTTGTTTTAAAGTATATTCAAATGCATGTGTGTGTGTATGTGTGTGCACGTGTGTGTGTGTATCAGGGACCTGTGGGACAGATCATTCTTCGTTGTCGGCTGTCCCATGCATTGTAGGATATTTAGCAGCATCCCTGGCCTCTACCTACTAGATACCTGCACCATCTCTACCCCAAATGAGACAACTACAATGTCTCCAGACATTTCCAAATGTTCTCTGGGGGTCAAAAATCACCCCCATTTGAGAAGCACTGATACACAGGCTTGGGCAAAAGTACATTTACAGTTGTGAGTACATGAAACACAGTTTATTCTTGTATTATTATTTATTAATTATTGCATTATTTTCTGTACAAGCGACAGTAGACCTACTTTTGCCCCATCTTGCATATCTATGATTCTATGGATATGATTGTTTAAAATGAGGCTAACAAAATGTGATTCATATTAAAGAAAAATATTAGGTAAAAAAATAGTAGAGAGAATACAGGTGATCATGATGTGACAGAAGTCAGAGGGATTGTATGTGATAGAAGTTTAGGAAACACCGGTTCTGTCTTAAATCCACATTTTACCAACACGGATAACTGAAATCCAGAACACGGAATGGATTTGACCCAAATCCATGAGCTGTTTGTCCCTGTGTTAGTCTCACCAAGGTAAGACAAAAAAGCCACCAAATGCTGTACCTAGCACATAGCGATAATATTAATAATCCCAAACATGCTCTTTACATATAGCATACCATTTAATATTTACAGCAACCCTATAAGGTAGGAATTATTATCCTTCCAATTTACAGGGTTTATTATCATTCACACTTACAGGAAGAGATCGGGGAAAATGTGAAGTAAATCTGTGATGGCGGCGGGGGAGATGATAAGCCATTTGTTGGAACTGTCGGTAGGGGCACATGACTTACCGTTTATGTTTTTATAGAATATTAGAAATATTTCTTTGCGTGCCTACACTGTGGCCAGTAACGTGCTGCACCTGCCCCAGAATAAGCATTTAATTCATGTCAGCTATTCCTAGCTGTTATTCCCATGGTTTGCTGCGCTGTAACTACATTAGGAGAGAAAACCTACAGCACCTATGCGATGCCTCCATACTACTCATGCCACGCGGAAGACTTTGTTTTTTTTCTGTTGGCCTTCCAGAGTTTTCTGTCCTGTCAAAGAAAAGCAGGAAGGTGATGCATTGGCAATGCTTTAGGTTACAAATAAAAGAAAACTTTACTTATAGGGATTTGAATAAAATGGGAATTTTCTTTCCTCACTGTCATGACACTCAGAAGTAGACAATAGTGGTGTGGGGTCAAAGGGTTAATGCTGTTAGAAGGTGTCTCTGTGAGTCTCTTCATTGTTGCCTCATAGTCACAAGAGAGCTGGTGCCACTAGACGTGATGTCAACATTCAAGGTAGGAAAGGAGTAAAATAACTGTCCCAGCCACCTTTCTTTCCTCTACCTGGCAGAATTTCACTTAACCCTCCCCAGCCAGAACTGTGTAGTTGTATCATTCCTAGCTGCAAGATCCCATGACCTGAGTGGTTAGTTGGGCACATTGCCACAGAAAACAAAGCCAGAAATTTATCAGCAGGACAGAAGAGGGCAATGGATATTGGGTAGGCAACCCACAGCATCCATCCCAAGGATTATTCCGGGTGCAAGGAGGCCCTATCCGTCCCCTTATCCTCCCCTCCCCGGGCGCTCCTCATGCAGCAGTCAGCACTGGTTGGAGACCTGTTTTCTAATCTGAATTGGTATTCGTGAATCACCCAATGTGGGCTCGGGAAATAGTGTTGGCTGGAAATGTCCTGAGTGCAATGAACTATATAAACAGTACTAGATGCCTCTGTCATTGTCATCATCGTCGTCGTCATTGTCATCATCACCATCATTACCATCACAGCAACCAAAATAACCTGTTGAGCACTTACCTGAACACTAAGTGTTGCACATGAACCATCTCATGTAATCATCGCAATGACCTCATAGATACCATCATTTACCTGTCACAGAGGAGGAAATTAAGTTTGTGAAAGGCCAAGTGGCTCATTTGAGTCACTAAGTTTGGAAGCGGCACATCTGGGCTTGCACCCAAGCCTGCGGGAACCCTGAAGCCCACTGTCTTCACCATCAAGGTGTTAACCACACAAGAAATGTGGTATTGACATGAACCATCGTGAGAAGTTGTCTCCCAGCCCCACCAGACAAAGTAATGCTAAGTGCTAAGACATGTGGTCCTGGAAACAGGTTTTAGAAGAACAACAAGGAAAAAGGAAAATGAATTTCATGAAGACCAGATGTGGTCACTTGAAGAAGGACATTTGAGTTGTCCTTTAAGAGTTGTTTGACTTGGTTTCCATGTGCAGTAACAATGAAGGCCAACACTGGGCTCCCAGCTACAACAAACACAACAAACACATGCTGTGGGTTGCCTACCCAATATCCATTGCCCTCTTCATTTGGCAATATTCATTGCCAAACTGAACTTAGGAAGCCTGGACAACCACAAAACAAGCAGAAACCACTGTGATTCTATTTGGAGAGTGTGGGCTTCCTTCTTCTTTTTTTTCCTGAGGTTTCTCCAGGTCGACTGACAGTCCTGGGACCATCGGCATGGCACTGAGGACTTCAGCTGTTGACAGACAGTTCTTTAGCCACGCTCAAAGCAGGCTGGCCTAGAGACACAGCTGCGGGGGGAGGCTGGAGCCACCTTGGCTGCTTGAGCCTGTTTCCTCAGACTGCTTTGCCTAAACCCAACCCCAAACTCCTCCACATTGGAAGAGGAGACCGTGTGCGCTCTTTTCACACGATCTTTCTGAATGCCCATGAATGGAAAAGAAAGAAAACAAAACCAAGAAAATCCAGGATGTGTGATATCGCCTGACCACAAAAGACAGGAAGCTTTCTGAATCAGCTAGGCAGCCCTTTCCCATGGGATTTCCTTGTTGGTCTGGAGAGCACGCGGGCTCTTAAAAACTTAGGTAAGGAACACTTTACTTCAACACAGTCAGTCTGACCAAAAATATCTGAGCACCTACCAAAGGCCAGGCTCTACAGGAGACTCTAGAGCAAGATGCCAGTAGACAAAAAGACCAAGAGGAGGAAACCCACGGCAGGGGAAGCAATAAAGACCACACTGAGACAGGACAAAGGCTGCTCTGCAACGCTAGTACGCAATGCTACTTATCTAGTAGTGTTGCTTATCTAGATAACTCTTCTTATCTAGTTCCTTTTTCCCAGAGTGATGAGGACACAGTGCAGAAAGAATCTTAAACAAAAGTGCAAAGGGATCCATATGAAAAAGCAACAGAAGGGAAGCCATGAGAGCCAGGTAGCAAAGAGCATCTATTTGAGAACCCGGTTTTCTTAAGATCGAGGCCCAGCTCCCCTACTTGCTCTGTGACTTTGGGTGAGTCACTTTACCTCTCTGAAACTCCTCTGTAAAATGGGCCTGATAATACTTCCTACCTCACAGGGCTGCTATGAAAATTAAATAAGATAATGCAAGACAAGCACTTAGCACAGTGCCTGGCCCACAGTGAGCTCTCCATTAATGTTTGTTTTCAATACGATGACGATGAAAATGTACTGTTCCCATCATGCAACTTCCTGCAGCCTGGGATGCAGTAAGCACTCAGTTATAGTTTGCTGTCCCTATTTTTGTTGGTGCTGCTCTTAAAGGATTTAACACAGTGTCTGGTGAAACATAACAACACCATGAGCACAGCTACCATCTTTCCAGAGCCCTGACGTGTAAGCGTGAAGCTCACGCCGTGGGAAAATCTCAGAGAGACAAACCCTACCCGTGATTAATGACGGAGGAGAGAGGTCACCTTCTTTTCTCTCACCACCAAGAAACTACCCTAGTCACCCCGATCCGGCCCAAAGTCATTACGATAGTGAAATTCACAACACCGAAGCCAGAAGCCTGAGACTGCCCTGGGTAGGCCGCACGCTACCCCATGGCCTGTCGATGCTTCTATACCTGACATCGTGAATGACCTACCTGGGTAAGACGCGAAGGGCTGGGCCCCGCGGCTTATTTCAGTCGGGCTTTTTCTCCCCTTCATGCATTCTTGGCCCAGAAATTCTGTGTGATCCTGTTACAAGCCCCAGACTTGCCTTGGAATTCCATCTTCTCGCCCCCTTTCTCCTCTTTGCCCCCTTTCTCCTCCTTGCCCCCGCCGTATAATCCTTCCATTATTTTAAATCCCTGCTGAAACACCATCTCCTCTAGAGAGCCTTTCTGTCTCCCCGCTCCTTTCCTTTTCTTTTTCAAGTTAGAAAAGATCCGATGCTCCTCTGTGTGGCCGGTGTCCGCCTGCATCTCGGTCCATTATCATCTACGCACCAGTAAGGACTATGGACTGCACAAGACAGAAAAGCCACCCAAACCAGTGAAAACACAGAGGGAATGTACTGACCTCTGTGAAGGTCAACGGTGTAACTAGATTCAGGCAATGCTTAAATAGTGTCATTGGCAATCCGGCATTATCAGCTTCTTAGATCTCGATTCCTCTGCAGTGGCGTGATTCTCAGACAGGTTTCCCACTCATGGTGGATCAGAAACCACCTGCCCCCACCCCCAGACCCTCCAGGCTAAAGCTCTCCAAAGAAAAGAGTTCCAGCAAAAACCTTGCATTGGACTGACTTGAGTCATGTGTCCATCCCCAGGCCAATCACTGTGACAGGAGAATGGAACGCACTGATTGGCCAGATGGAGTCACATGTCCATCCCTGTAGCTTGGATTTGGGGTGAGCCCCCCCCAAGGTCAAGGCCATGGCCTGAGAATGAAAGAAAGGTGATTCCCCAAGGAACCATCTATGGCAGGTTCAAAGTCCCTGCTGATTCATACTTTGATACTTCATAACGCCTGGCCTTTTGTCCTCATAAAGTAAATGCTCAATAAAATTATCTGAAGAATGGAAAACATGAGGAGAGTGACGAGACTAAAGAACTTTCCTGCTGGCTTTGCATATTTCTTCTTCTGACACTTAACCCGGCCAAGCGGAGATCACCCACCTGTGTGAGTACTCCTCCAGCTCCTTTGGAGAAAATCACAGTTCACCGGACATCCCCGGGCCTTTCCTCACGTGTCCAAATGGTGCAGAAGGGACTAATGTTTAATAATCCCATGTGCCTAGCTCACGATGAAAAATGTTGTTTTTTAACTTAATATGAGAGAATGCACCATGACCCCGTCCTTGACCTGTCTGTCTTTCCGGCCATTTCTGCTTGTAAAGAATGGGCAGGATTTCTGGCATCTTTTGTGCTGCTTTGTTATTAAGAGCAGGATCAGTTAATAAATAATTATGATGCTCAGTTTCCAGGGAACAAGAAGATAAGGGCAGGAACACTTGAGCCTCACAAATGATATGCTCTAGTATAGATTTTCACCAGAGTGGAGAACAGCCTAGTGCTCTTTTTCTTTCCCGTGGCATAAATTGTTCTAATTATACGTGCAAGAGCCTCCATCCCCAAAGATATGAGTTGGAAGCACTGTGTCTGTTCTTTTAATTTCAAGAAGCATTTGCAGCAACGTGTTCCCACCCCCCTCCCCTCCTTGTTTTCAAACTGAATTGTTTCAGTGGTAGCTTGGTGTGTCAGCTTGTAAGTCTATAAAACAGTTTTATACCAGCTGGAGATTCAACATGCTACATGAATACATAACAGTGCCTAACCAAGAAGGTTTGTAATTCAGTAATTAGCTGTAATTAATGAACACAAAGTGAAGACTCATTTACAGTTTAAATTATCACATTAGCTCCTGTCACCCTCTATGTACACAAAACAGCAGGAATTCAATTATTTTTATTCTTCAAAGCTAATTTAAAATTTAAGGGATGCCATTACATGAAATAATAGGTAGGAAATGTAATCGAAATCACTGGGAACAGTTGGCCGTTCTTAGAATTTAAAAAAAAAATGCGATCGCTGACGATTTGGAAATGTTTTATCATCTGTGAACAGATGAAGGATTGAAATCTCTGCTCTTTTCAGTACAGTTAATTTGAAAGAGGAAGCGAGTTTGGTGGTTGCTGAATCTTTGTACAGGGAGGATTATCACCCGTAATTGTAAAAGCAGTTGATAACTGAGAACGCTGTTGATTGTAACAAGATGACAGCTCAGGAGACTCATCCCATTACCCTTAACAGGGGCTGAGTCTCCTGCCACCGCAAGGAGTTCCTGGAATTGTCACCCATTTTTGATGCATCATTTCAGCTTGGAAGACCCTACATCATTGTCACATAGCTGTCATCCTCAATTCTTTGTACGTGTATATGATAAATATACTTTAATTTGGTCGTTGAACATTGACCCAGCGCCTCCTCTTTCTCATGAACAGCTCAAAGTCCCAGGATCACAGCGGCGGGCAAGATGGGCCACATTCTTGAGCTCAGGGAGCCAGGGTTCCAGTAGGAAGAAACAGAGGACAGCCAGCGGCCCCCACGCTTGGCTATTCATAGCCTCACAGGGGACGCTTAAAAGATGCATGTATGTCAAGGCCTGGGTCCCAATCCCAACACATGGGACCAAATTCTCTGGGAATCCGTCATGGGCACCAGTGCTTTTAACAGCTTTCTAGGCAATTCCATGAGCAGTCAGAGCGGAGAACCATGGTGGTCAGCTAATATAAGCAACTAGTAAGTTAGCATTCATTGGTGACAGGTGCTGTGATGAAGATGAAGCAAGGGAGCTGCCCTAGAGTGAGTGTTCAGGGACAACATCTCTGGGGGGTGACGTGGGAGGAGACCTGAATGAAAATAGGGGCCTACCCTGAGAAGATCTGGGAGTATGTTGTTCTAACCCAGGTGTCAGCAAACTTTTTCTGCTGCTGCTGCTGCTTCTCCTTTTTTTCTTCTTCTTCCTCTTATTCTCCTCCTTCTCCTCTTCTTCCTCCCTTTTGCTCTGTTATTCATTTATTTATTTCTGCTTTTAACCTTTTAAAAATGTAAATGCTTTTTTCGCTTGAGGACTGTATAAAAACAAGCTGCCAGCTGAGTTGGCCCGTGTGAACCATGTTCTAGGAAAAGAAACAGACCGGCAAGCGCAAAGGCCCTGAGGCAGTTATGCGTGTAATGCGTCAGAGAAGCAGAAAGCAAGACTGAGTAGGCAGGACTTAGCTGGTGAGGAAGAAGAGACCACGAAGCTAGAGACATGGGTGGGAACTTAGGTTTTACTTTATATATGACGAAAGTCAACGGAAGATTTTAACCAAGGAACGAGTGTGTGTGTGAGTTTGTGTGTGTGTGTGTGTGTGTGTATGAATGAGACACTCACATTCCTATACTTGTCACCAAGTATCTTCTTAACACTGCCCCCAACCGCCCGTGGCACTTCTGGGAAGGAAAAACAAAGCCCGTGTGGCTAGAAGGCTGCGTCTGTTGCTTTAGACGTCCTCGTTCCTGCACCTTCCCCTTCCTCTCGCAGGTTCATTTTTCTTTCTCCTTTAAATAGGCCACTCGCAGCTGCACTGTCTAATTTTTCATAGGTGATCGACTGCTGAGTGGGGGTTTAGGTAGACAGAGGGAAGGCGCTGATAAGCCGGAGCAAGGATTCTATTAGGGAGATGCGGTGGTAATTAATGGAGCCTGCCAGTAATTGGGAAGGTGTGAGTCCCCGTAATATCGTAATGATAGTCATCCGTCTGCGCAGCCCCGTCACTCGGGGCCATCCCTCACCGAGCTCTGATCGCAGACTCTCAGCCATGCAAATGTCCCTGACAGGACGCTGTGTCTCTGCCTCCCTAATTGGGCGGTGTAGCGTTGTTTATGGATATTGTCGGCATTTAGGCCTCAGTTGGAGGTTGCTCAAAAATCGTTAGCGAAGTTGCCTTACCAGCCTTGTCAAATATGTATTCCCCTGTTCCGATATCTGTTTGTGAGGTGGCAGAGGTTTGGGGGGAAATTAAGCTCTGCCTTGTGTGGACGGGAGCTCCGTGCCTGATCAGTATTAAACTGTTTTGGAAGTAAAAAAACAATTGACGGTAATGTCTCATCCCGCCTAAGACAAAACTTTAGTCTGTGCGTAGGAATGGGATGCCTTTTTAATAGCACATCCTCATTTCTGAAGAGCAGGTTGAATGTGTTAATGCCGTCCCAAGACACAACCATTTGCAGAAATTACGGTTTTGCATTGAGACTGGTTTCCGAACATCCACCCTCACTTCGTTCCAAATGGGCACCTTTGCTGGAAGCATTGGCTGCATTTTCTTGCCAATCCTTTTTCCCTGCATGCAAGTGGTCACCCTTTGTCTCCTCCAGCCAAACGAGGGGAGTGTTTGAAATGCTACGAAATATTTTTAAAGCCCTTATAAATCTGCTAAGTGAGCCTAATGTTTCTGTCTTGATGTTTAAAGAGCCAATCTTTTAAATATTTTGAAAATATGGGAAGTACCATTTCAATATATAATCAACACACTTTAAAAGCATTCAAGCACGGCCCTGGCTGGTGTGGCTCCAGAGGTTGCAGCGTCGTCTAGTAAACAAAAGTTGCAGGTTCAATGCCCGGTCAGAGCACCTACCTAGGCTGCCGGTCCGACCGCTGCGGGCGCATGTGACCCCAAGTCCGAACGCGTACAGTCCCTCATCCTGGCCTGTACAGGAGGCAACCGATCAATACTTCTCTCTCGCATCACTGTTTCTCTCTCTCCCTTCCTTTCTCCCTAAAACACAATGAAAAAATGTCCTCGGATGAGAATAAAAAATAAATAAATAAAATAGTCAAGTATGAAAAAGCACAACATCTTTATCAATTCTAAAGAGAAGAGAAATCGAAGAGTCTCTGGTCTGCATTTCCTTCCCCTGCACAAAGAGAGAGAGAGAGAGAAACTTAGGTGCAAAGGGCCACCCGGATTTAGAAATTTTTACTCTCAGCTCTCCCTCTCAGAAGCGCTGAGTGGCCTTGATTACATCTCCTGGCCTCTCTGGGCTTCAGGTTCCCCTTCCGTCTCACCAGGCACCCAAGGCAGACCTAAGGCTGCAAACAAGTTAATAGATGTGGACGCACATTGGATCAAAAGGGCTCTGCAATCAGACCTAAGCAGCTGTGCCGCTTACTGACTGGGAGAACTTGGAGAAATCACTTAACCTCTTCTGGGCGACAGTTTTCACATCTGTGAAATGGGCCAGAGAATACAAACTCTGCAGGGTAGGGCTCAGAAGAGTAGGGATAATGAGAAATGCGTTGAAAGCACCCAGGATGAGCGTGAGACCCCAGAGTCCCGCCACCGAAGGGAGCTCGCGCCCATGGAAACCGTGGGGGCCGGGCCTGGCCTCCAGACACGTGGTCAGCAGCCACGGGGTGAACGGAGCACCTGTGAAGCCCTCTCAGCATTTATGAGATGGCTACCGCTGTCCTGCGTGCCTCCGCCGCCTCCAGACTTGGCCTTCACAGTGGCTTTCATGGCTGCGGGGCCAGCATGAAAGCAGTGACGCCAGCAGAGTGAGGGCCGGGGGGAGGATCGGGTCCGGCTGGCCTGGGATGGACAAGTTTCCCAGGACGGGGCTCCCGAACTGGTCCAATGGGCTGCATACATCATCCTAGTTCAAACAAAACTTCTCTTCTGGCCTCATGCCTAAGGCTATGGTGCCCTAAAGCCCCAAGTTCTCAAAAACCTTCTCTTCCATTTCTGGCGCCGTGGGTCCGTTATGTTTCTCTGTAGAACAATCTGGAATGGTCTAGATACTTCCAAGAAAAAGAAATGACTGCTAGGCAATGCGCCCCGGCAACAGAGAGCGTCACCTTAACTCCGCCAGAAAGTTCTATGGGTACCAATGAGAGCTACTGACGGCTGCCCCTCTTACCCACGGTGGCTGTGACTGGCATGGGGAGGGATGTGAAGGGACAAGGCAGGGGCTTCTGGGGAAGTCAGGCGGGCAGGAGGTAACCAGCCCCATCAGCATTCCAAGGACGAGACTGTGGTTTCCTGTCATCTGCAAGAGAACATGGCAGCCCCCTCGACTGTCCAATGCCACGGATTCTCTCCCCTGCAGCCATCCCAGCTGAGTAAGGGTCTCAGCTACATCCAAGGGTCCATGCGCCCAAAACCTTTGGTGCTTTTATCACAAGCCTCCCAGGGTGGTCTGGTTCCACAGCCAGGACTTTCTCACGAAAGTCCTTATTCATCGCAAATGACACACCAGCTGGAACATCTCTAAAGCTTTTATCTTGCACGTTGCTCCCCAACCCCAGCCCAAGCCCTGGCTCTTCTTTAAATCACCTTCCCCTGCCCCCTTGGATCTGAGTGAATAGCTGTAACAAATGTGAGAATGGAGGCTGCCATGGTTCAGAAAGCAAAAGCCCCAAGCTGGAATAACACATGCGCCAGAGCCGCCATCCTTGCGTACGAACGTGCTGACATTACCCGCAATAAAATACGGGGTGGGGGGTGGGGAGAAAGGGAGAAACTTAAAGTGTAGGGAACTTCTCTGATCAGAGCAGCTACCGACGCTGGATGCAAACTGCTGTGCAGAATAATTGTCAAACGCTCGCATGAACGCATCAATAAGATAAATTCATTTTCATTATTCATATTTGGTGCTCTTTCCTGCCACTTATTTATGCCTTAAACAACAGTTACAGTAAATATAACAATTAAAAAAAGCACCTACAGTGGACAGGAAGATGATCAAGCAGCCCTGATATACGGCGATTCATGTTTCTTCCTTACAATCACTAACGAATCTTAACTGGAGCCATGTTCTGCTCCCAAGTGAGTGATAAGCAATGATTTATTATGAAGTGTCATGAAATCGGAATGCCATACAGTGAGACATGAGCTAGTGGAAAATGTTTTCCCTGTTCCCCAACCTCATTACTCAAAGATGCACTGTCCCCTTCCCCAGCCTAATTGAACTGACTTTTTTTTGAGGACTCTACCCATTGACCATGGACATCGGCCAAGGAGAGCGTGTCCAGCAGAGTCGGGTGCCTGATGCCCTGGCCCAGTGGGTGCCCAGGCCACCCAGCAGTGCTGGAGCTGTGCAAACTGGCCGGCCTCCAGGAGTATGATCCCAAGAATTGTCTCAGCTCCCTGCCTAAGCAGCGAAACTGCTAATCTGCTCAGGAAATGAAACCGGGAAAGGGCGTAGGAACCCAAAGAGCAGCTTTGATGATTTTGGACCTTGTGTTATCCATATGTCCTGCCATCCTACTTGGAACTCACGCCTCTATCATTCAAGACTTACCCACTGGTACAAGGGAGCCAGCTGGACACAGAGAAAGAGCACAGGCCTCAGAGCTGGACGGCACCTGGGTTCGGTCCCCACGCTTCCCTTTACCTGCATAACTGTTGTAGTAGATTTTACAAAAGGCCCCAGTTCTTAATCCTCCCCTGCATGGGTGCCATTCACCATGTCCATTTGTAGTTCTTTTTTTTTAATTTTTATTTATTGATTTTAGAGAGAGAAAGAGAAAGAGAGACATTGATGTGTTGCTCCACTTTTCGATGCTTTCATTGGCTGATTGTTGTATGTGCCCTGACCAAGGATCGAACCCACAACCTTGGCGTATTGGGACGACACTCGAACCAACAGAGCCACCAGTCCATGGCAATGGAATATCTGTCCTCTCATTCTGATTCTAGGCTCAGCTACGCTTTGGCCTATCGAACGTGACGCCAGCAGTGGTTCCAAAAAGAGCTGGTGTGATTGGACTTGCTTGCTGTCACTCCTGTATCAGTGCTAGCGGAACACGCCCACACTGGCCTCCTGTGGGATGAAAAAGAGCCGTGTCCCTGTGGTTGCCCCCAGCCTCGGCACAGGGAGGGAGCGGGTCAGCCCTTTCACTCATCCCTTCCCCTTCTTTTGGCTCCTTTTTTCTTGATGTGTTGGGTTTTGGAAGGAGGATTGGTGGAAAGGGGGCAGCCTCTCACGTTAATGAAGTGCTGTGGAAATCCTCCCTCATCAGCCAGTGTCCCTGGCAGGGTGGACATCCGTGGCCTGGCCCTCTAGTGGGGCAGGAGTGGGTCGATGGGAGTCTGGGATACGAATGTGGAAGGTGTCCTCCCTGCAGGATGACTTCTAACTTGCTGAGCATCTGCCCACTCAGGGTTCACACATCATCCTCTTCCCTCTAGGGCTGGGTACCAGTGAGCAGCAAGAGAGCTTGTAAACTGCAGAAAACTTACACATTTTTTTCTTCTTGCCAAAGCAGTGAGCGCGTAGGGGAGCTGCTTGGTCCTCTGTGGCTGTACCATCTTTATCCAATCTCTTGCTCCTTCTCAGTCGTGACGGTATAGAGCAGAGTCTGCCGCCTAAGCGCTGCCCACAGAACGCTTGGTGGCCATCTCCCCTCCTGGTGGAACCCAGGCCTTTCAAGGGTTCCTTGAGGTGTCACTCACCTGGCTTCCGCCACCCCCTCAACCATCATTCAATGAACCCGTCTGGTCTTTTCCTAGATAGATTTGGTGGTAGGTGAGAAAAGTGGGGAAGGGTGGCCTGTTCTGCCACTTGGTAAATCTCATGGGAATGTATCTAACAGCCCTCCTCTTTTTTTTACTTTTTGTTTTGAAACAAGTTTAGGCTTAAAGTTGCAAAGATAGTAGAGAGAAGCTTCACCCAGCTTTCCTGCACTGTGAATATCTTACCTAACCTATGCTATTCACTAAACTATGGACCTTATTTGAATATTACCCGTATTTCTTTTTGCTGCTCCAGGATCTAATTCAGGATCTCACGTTGGAGTTGGTTGTTGTGTCTCTTCCTCCCCCCATCTGTGAAAATCCCTCAATCTCTCCTTGTCTTTTATGATTTTTACACTTTTGACAAGCACCGACTGGTCAGCTATCTTGTAGAATGCTCTCCAGTTTGGGTTTGTCAACAGCTTCTCATGATTGATCGAGGTTATGCATTTTGGGCAAGAATACCATGGAAACGAAGTGCTCTCCTCATGTGTTACACCGGGGATTCCGTGGTGTTGGTGTGTCATTACCGGTGACGTTAACGTCAACCGCTTGGTTAAGGTATCCGGCAGCTTCCTGTAAAATGTGAAGTTTGCATCGGTCCTCCCAGATTACCCCGATTGCCTTTTTTTCTTTTTTTAAAAATATATGTTATTTTTCAATTACAGTTTACATTTAATATTACTCTGTGTTAGTTTCAGATGTACAGCGTAGGGGCCAGAAAATCACGCACGTTACAGCGCGGTCCCCACAGTGTTTCAAGCCCCCACCTGGCCCTACACATGGTCATTATACTGCAATTGGCTGTGCTCCCTACACTCTGTTGCACGTACATCCCTGTCACTAACCTGTCACCACCAACTTGTACTTCTTAACCCCTTCCCCTTTTTCACCCCGCCCGCGAAGGCCCCTCCCCACTGATAGCTGTCGATCTATTTCTCTTTTGTGTGTCTGTTTATTTGTTCGGTGGAGTCCATGTGTAAGTGAAAGCCTATGTACTTTTCTCTGTACTTGTCTTTCTCTGCACAGACTGCCTTTTTGATATTAGTAACCACTTCTACCCACTGGGCAGCATTGGAAGGCAAGACCACGTGGCAGTTAAACATGTGGTCCCCAAACTCAGAGAGCTCTTGATTCAAATCCTAGCTGGGACCTTTGGAAAAGGTGTTGAGATTCTCTCTGCCTCCATGTCTCTCTTTTCAAAGGACCTCACCCCTTAGGGTTGTTGTGAGGGTTAAATAAACAAACAAATAAAAGCTCTCAGCACAGTCCATGGCCCATAGGAAGCCAATTACTTCCTCTCTCCGAGCCTTAACAACTTCACCTACAACAAGGGAGAATATGCATAAAAGCACAATATGTATGTGGAGGACCATGTCATGGTTCTTCCAAATTCTTCGGCTCAGTCCTTCCAAGAAGCTTCTACTCGGAAATGAGCTCCACCTCTACTTTGTGGTCTTCTCCATGCCTGTCTTGTGTTGTCCAGCTATTAGATGTTCCTGCCTTAGCTGTCCTCCAGAGACTAGCAGGATCTGTGAGTGCAGAAACTTGTCTTTCCCATCAGAGTTCTGTTGGACCCCTGGTAGCGCACAGGTTTGGTTGGAGGACAGAAATGCCAGCCATTCAGAGGTCCTACGCATGAATGAGGACCACAGGGTTATCAGTCGGCTATGTGTGTTCCTTCCACAGGAATCATTCCTTGGAAGCTACCTGGTGTCACAAAGGAACACTTGATAAGTATTGGATGGATAGTTGGATGGATGGATGGGTGACTTCACCTTTGGTTATGCATAGCAATAAAAAAAAAAAAAAGAAATTTAACTTCTATCTTTTAGACTTTGAGTGCCTCTGCCAACAACTGAATCTCTTCTAGGGCGGGCAGATGGCGGCCTGTACAATGAACAATTTAATCTTTAGAAAATGGAACAACTTTGCCAGCAAACTCCATTTTTCTCCACGAACACATTGTCAATAACATGTGCTCTCAAATATGTGGTGAAATTGATGACTGGGCCCTGATTTATGGAAACAACAACAAATTAAATGATTACCTTTCTCTCTCCTAGCTTGGGGTCCTTCAGCCCAGCCATGAATATTTTTTTTCGCGTGCTCTAATAATAGAGGAGGTCTAATTAACATGCTTTGCTGGCTGATTGTGTGTGTGGAGTAGAGGGAAGAAAGCAGAGTGGCCAGGGCATCTTAATTTAAAACCAGGAGGGGAAGAGCCGCTGATGCGTTAATGAAGATTAACTTCAGGAGCCTCTGGCGCTCCCTCCTCACACGTGAGCAGACAGAGATGGAATCCTTCCTGCAAACACTTTTGTAGCCACTCATGTACCTGCCTGGATGGAATTTTCTTGGCTTCGGGCAGATGTGACGCTTTGGATCGGACAAAATAGAACAGGGTGGGCGTGGGGTCCAGGGAGAAATGGGTCTCTCCAGACAGTAGCTACATTGGATGTTTAGGATCCTCCTGAATCACAGCCTTGTTCAGAAGGAGGCCCCTCCTTCTGGGACGCTGGTTCCAAACTCGTGTACGGGTCAAGATCTTTCTGAGAATCTGGTGAGAGCAACAGATCTGCTCTCCAGAAACAACAGATAAACAGCTGGGCATTTCCAAATACACACACACGAATACACACAAAGTTGTTGTCTGCAGTGTCATCTCTGTCCTGTCTTTGCCATAAAGTTGAATGACTTGAGTAGCAATTGCTACTCGGAATTCCAGGCTTCACCAGCTTCCCTGTAATGCCTGTCCAAGGTTAAGAGTTGTTTGATAGAGGAGGCCCTTGGCTCCCTCAGGCCACCAGGCTCTGATTGTTTCAGGCTGCAGACTTCGGCCATCTAGTGAGGCCCATGGCGGCCTTCGCAAATGTAATGCTTCAAAGGCCTAAAGTCAAACACATAGGTTTCAAAACATCATGGAAATACAGTTATCAAATATTAAAGACAGCAATCTGTGATAGTAATACATTAATTTCTGTATATACAGGGTGGGGCAAAAGTAGGTTTACAATTGTTCATATGGAAAGTAATACAATAATTAATAAGTAATAACACAAGAATAAACTCGGTGTGTGCGGTACTCACAGCCGTACGCCCACTTTTGCCCCACCCTGTGCATTAAGTAGCACACCCAACACTAAGGCTAATAACCACCGTAATTTCACAGTAATCAGTGAACCTAATATTGCAAGATATTGGCAACAATTGTAATGTGACATAAAATCTGTGACATTTAGGTGAGAACATTGGTGGTATAAAATCACGAGGCGGCTACCACTATTACAATTTGGTATCTGCATTCATAAGTGAAGGAAATGCTGAATTTTAGTTAGAGCTCAGTGAAGGAAAAGATGTAATTTTTTTCCACCCAAGATCATGCATCCCCTGGACTCTGTGCACAAGCGTCACCTCCCAGGGAGCCCCTCCCCGGGCCCTTCATGAAGCAGCCACCCTGATATTCACGCGGGCGAGCCCTGCCTTTCCCATCGCCCTCCTTTGCCGCCCTCGGAGCACGCGGCTTCCCCACCGTGGCTCTGCCTTTGCCTGCGCTTCCTCCCCGAGTCCTCACGCGGCCTTCCGTCGGCGTGCGTGCACCTCCTGCGGGCTCTGTCCGCGTGTCTTAGCATCCTCTTCTTACAAGAACGCCAGTCAGGCTGGGTGAGGGCCCACCTCCATGGTCTCAACTTGATCACCTCTTTAAAGGCTCTGTCCCCAAATCCAGTGATATTCTGAGGTGGGTGGGTGAGGACATCAACGTATGCATTTGGGGAGACACAGTTCAGTTCATAACACTGGCTCCCGTGTTGTCAATCAAGCCTTCATCCGCGTCCCTCCCACATCGGTGGCTGCTGCTCACACCCACGGCCCTGCCCCCGGCCCTGGCCTCGGAGGGGGCAGCTGCAGCTACGGGCCCTTCCCCCCAAACGTCCCCTAACTTCCTTCACACAAAACATAAGGGGTCCGCCCTCCTGCTTCATGTGTAGCTATGCTTTGAAGGACCGAACGTTTTATAGTAAATTTTATAAGT